>NC_060252.1:85777168-86080198 GCF_921293095.1 Ischnura elegans
GTTTGAGAGGGAAATTGCGACGGAGGAAAACCGCATGGGGCTTGGAACCGGTTCTTTAACCGGTATACAGAAATATTTCGGTCTTCAAGAATTTTCAGTGACGCAGTTCCCTCTCTCTCCAACTATCCATCGAGAACTCGTTTTTTGTTTACCACCGATGTAAATCCTTCAACAAAATTCTTTCTCCTTGTGTCAGTAGTTATTAGATTTGCCATCTATCGCTACGGTATTTATGCCTGTAACCCACTTCCTGTTAGGAAAATGAAAACGTATCCTTCCCTGGACAATTCTTTCAGAACACCGAGTCAGATAACTTAATAATGTGAGTACAAATTTAGAGAAAACCTACCTGTGGACGCTGTTATTCAACGAGTGCTAAATTTCGTGAATCACTCTATTAGGATGAGCTGATAGTGTAAATATCTCTGTTATTTTACTTGATTCAACAGTCTTCAACCATCTTAAAATTATTTATTTAGAGTAAAATATTATGGGAATACGCTTTCTATTGTAAATTTTAATGGGCTATAGATTAATGACTATTGTGAAAATGTTCGTGACAGGTTAAATTCTTCCCCTAACTTTCCTTACGCCAGATTTTATTTCACTTTTGTGCACTTTTTATCTTCTTCATTTTTATACGTGACGCTCTGAATCGTGACATTTCTCAAAAAAATGTCTGGGGTTAATTTTTTAATACCATGTTGTCAGAGCGGTGTGATGTTTCATAGCCAATCCGCATCAGCTTAACCTGGATGTATTATTAATATTTTGCAATAAAAGTTTTCTTCTTTCAGAAATTGGAGAGTTAAATTCATATTGTCGAAATTCCATCGTATAGCGCCTGTTGGTGTTCATGTTGTAACTTCTTTATTATTAGGTGGCGGGTTAAATCTGGGAAATTCTCAAAATTTATCGGGGTTACTGTTTTGTGATAACCTTTCTATCGCAGCAGTGGGAGATGCTTTTCCTGCGGACGCCTCTTCCTTCTTATCTGCCCCTGTGTTCTTGAAGAAATCGTGCGATTATTCTCAACCCCGCGTGATGAAGTTGATTCCAATTTATGCCTTTAGCTTTTCCTCTCACATACCTGTTTCGTAATATGTATCACCCAGATTACCGTTAATAATGGGATATAGATATTATTATTCACGGGAACTTGTTAAAAAAATGTTTTTATCCATGGAACACAGCGGGATCATCTGCTTGAAATTCGAGTTAATGGTAGTCGGGGGAAGTTCACTGGAGGCTTAGTAGTATCACCGGACCTTAACAAAAGGGTTCACGAAGATGATTTGTATCTTCAATGGGGTCCCACGAGTTTTGCAGTGGACAGAGATAATTAAGTCTGAGTGGTATCATACCAACGATTTATCCTTGCTTGAGCATACTGTAGCGTTCCATATTCTCATACGATTTGGAAAAGAAATCCCCATATGGGAATATCTTGATGTTGAAATAAAAGCAGAAATTGGAATAGCATTAATGTTACCTACCGGTGAACGTTGGAAGTAGAAAACAGAATAGAAATCATTTATGATAAGTTACGGCTTTAAATATGGATATATGCACGTCAAATATGAACGGAATAACTGTTTCCTTTAACGTATAGGTTTTTGCTGGTGCCAATTTAGCATCCCGTCATTTTCTAGGTTGCAACGTTATTCTTTTGTAGTATATACTTAAGCGCATTGATTTATGTCTTGAACTTTTGTTTTTAATATGTTCATTCCGTTACGCATTACGGCCGATGATCCGTTCTCGATCATTGTTCGCGCCAAAGGCGCTTTTCTTAATGTGTATCGGTGAGTCAAAAACTCGCCCCAACCAGCCAGTTTACAAAATATCAATGTTAATTGGCGTATGTGCTTGCGTTGTCGGTTGTAAAAGTTTTTTATTGTGTGAAATGAAAGCTTAAAATTAATAATTTTTCACAAAATACATGAAACAATCTCACCAGTGGCAACAGAATGCAAAAATCGACAATATTATAGCTATATAGTACGATGCTGGTGAGTTAAAACTACTTCTGTCGCGTGCCGTTCACAGAGGGTAGCGTACAAAGTACCCATCATAATTGAAACTCATAAAATTATCCTCGCAGCGGAACTCCCTTGGTAGTCAGCGCTTTACGACCATGGGAGAAGTCCGTGTTTTGATCTTTAGTTGGGATCTTTAACCAACAGGGCGGCGCCAGTGGTCCGCGCGCTCCATGCGCGCTCTCTCTCTCTCTCCTCTCCGCTTCTCGATCGCTTTGCTCACTCCCCTCCCTTCCTTTACTCCTTTTCCCTCACTACCCCTCCCTTCCCACTCCCCTCCTTTCCCCTCCTCGTACTTTCCCCTTCTTCGTCCGCCCCCTCTCGCCCCGGCAATCGCCAGTCGGTGTAGAAGGACGGGCCGTCTCAACATGGCTTCGCCGACCGCGGTGGTTGTGTCGTTGTGATAAGTGCATGACAAAATGGACGTTATTGGTGTTTCCCGTCGCTTGGTGTGATGCCCCGCTGCCGTGATTTCGGAGTGACTCACCGGGGTACGGTGTGACGTGTTTTCTCGACAGTTTTTACAAACGCAGGATCAGAAAGTGTTCAAGGAGGCGGACGGTCGTCTTCTTGCCCACGATCACGTGTCGCGTCGATGTCGGAATACTTGTGGAGTGTTTTTGCCTCTGGGATGGGAGGTGTTGTGTGGTGATCCTTTGTGAGTCGTGTCGCCGCGCCGGAGACGGACTATGGACGATCTACCGTTGCGACGCATTTGCGAGCCGATTCTGAAGTCGTCGCGACAGTTCCCGCTTTAATTTCATCTGCATCCGAAACGGTAATGTTGCAATCCCCCGTCCTGCGGCCTTTCCACATTCTTACCATCCCTTTAAGTGGTCGGCAAAGGGATCGCGATGAATTGATGCGGATCTCCGCCGTGTATTGGTTGTTTTTGTTTTGCAGCCCAAATGAGTCTGAAGGCCGCTTTCAGAGTTCCAATTGTATCTGGCACCGGAACGATAAGGTGCTCTTGCAGTGCTGCGGTTTGTCATCATTCGCAGTCACGAGGAGTTGGTTGTAAAGGGTTTCGGGATGAATTTATTAGGATACCACCCTTGTTTTGTTTGTTTTTCTTCGCTCTGCATTCACTTTGCCAACCTTCGCGCTGTATCGTTCCAGTGAGCGATTCGTTTTTGCGTCCCGGCTTGGATTGGTCTCTCCCCCACCGATTTTCGCGAATTCCCGTGACGTAGTTTGCCAGGAATCGGCTCTCCAGTGCGCGTTTGCGAGACTTGGTTCAAGTTTTACGGAGGGTGGGGAGGGGGGAGGAGAAGCAAGTTGATGATCGCGATGAAGAGCGGGAGGTCGTGTGGCATTGGGAAAGGGGAATCGGCAGCGCGGAGTGGGGCGGGTAGGAGAAGGAGGAAACTGGGGAAAACCTTCGGGAGTACTTCTGCGTGTAATGAAAGTGTTTGTGCTCGCTCCGAGAGCGGAACGTTGTGTTAAAACTGGATGGGCATAATAATATTATTCTCCCTTTTCGGCCGTCAACGATCTGGGAGAATGGCCAAAGTAAAGGGTATCCTTACGAACCTTTCAATTGGCCGTTTTGGGATGCATTCAACTCAATGCGATTATTCAGTGCGGCCGCGCATAACTGGATTAGTGCGTGTATCAATGAGAATTTAAACGATCCATTCTGTACCAGCGGTCGTAGGAAACCCTACGTTTCAATTATCGCCACCTGTGGACATTTTAAAGGGGTACATGATATTTCGATGCTGATAATCGTAGATTACCCATTGTTTGGTGGAGAAGGGGTGAAAAATGTAGGGATAATTATGATGGTATTATTGTTTGTGTGTTGTGACACATCCTGGTGGTATATGGTTTTTTTTCGGCGAAAGAATTTATAGCAAATGTAAATGGACGTGTAGTGTTTTATCTAAGTCAATGTTAATCGGTATGGTGCCGTATTTTAAACATAACATTTCAATGTGACTTTGTGGGACTTGGCTTGGTTATCGGAGAAACGTGATGTTGTTCTCTGCTTTGATCTTTCCTCCACCGGCTCCATTAATGAGCACCTCTTTATCCTCTTCGTGTTGAGGTATGCTGTTTGTTGCCTCCTTGTTGTTTACTTTTTTGGCGCCACCTGGGGCTCTACCGTGAAAACTGGTGCCAGCCCTTACTATTTGAAGGCGTCCCGTAGATTTTGTTCCAGGAAATCTTAGTGAAATCACATTCTCAAGGTTGCCGTTTACCGTCACTGGCATTTTTCGCATTTGAAAATAGCCTCTCTCTTTCAGTAGCTTGTTCTTTTCAGCATCATGAAAATCATAGACTACTCAGTTTATGCGCTACGGAATTTTGTCTTGCGGGAACTGCTGAGAGCGTGCATGAGGTCTTTACCGAAAGGATGTAAACATAAATAATCATGCGCCAAAAAGTCAGAGAATAAGGTACGCCAATTCCCAAACGGCTTGATCATTGTAATCAGTGGCTTTAGGTGCTTTTGACTTATTGCCAGTGGTGTCATAGTGCCAGGACGCCGTTCCGGCACTGGTTAATTAAAAGGCATAATAGTCAGATAACACTTTTATCAATTTTACGGCCTCAAAATTTCTAATTTATACATTCATAACCAAAACAAGAAATTAGTTATAAAATGTAAATGATGGCTGGTAATAATAAAAACACCCAGAGTAATATTTCACTTTTAAAGACGGTTAAGGAAAGTGCATGCCGGCACTGCTAATTTTGCCATGACGTCACTGCTTATTGTGTTCGTGAAAACCTGCCTGTCTCCTATATACACGCTTAAGCTTCGTTTACATCATCTGATCAACCCTTAATGTCAGGTGTCGAGATAAGTTTCGCGGAGTGGTCTGTATGTGTCCCGATATGGTATTGCTGTGAAGCTTTGTCACTTGATTGATGATTCAGTGTGATCCCACGTTTGTTTACATGGAAACCTTCAAAATTGCAACGTGTAATAAATACAATTTCCCGGAATACATGTGTTGGCATAAACTTTGTTAAATATTCTAAAATTTTCCCTTTTTTCCGCGCCTGTTAATTACTTTTTTCCACCATGGATGGGAACGAGCTCATGGCTGTGAGCTGAATAATATCGCTAATAAGGTTGTACTTTTTGGCAGCGATCTCATATCTCGTGATCGTCTCAATGCGGTGCCGAGAAGATTCTCAGTACGTTGGCATTTAACCGATGCATCTCCTTCGATAAAGGTTATTGGTGTTTTTCTCCCCGGTGCGATTCGATTGCGAAATGTTGGCGTAAGCGTCGATCGGAAAAACGGGAGCGTGCAGTCGGCGACTTCCGCACGTACTCATTCGGTTCCAATCCAGTGTCAAGATTTTCTGTGGCCATCTCGTGGTCCGCACGGGCCCTACTATAGGTGCAGATGCCCGTGCTGTTTTCCTGCGACACGAATAACACGAGTTGCGCCAAACTACTCCCGCCATTTGACTGGTCGAAAGCGGGAGTCGCTCGCCGCAACTGCGCGAAGAGGATCGTGCGTTCGAATCCGAAATCTCAGTTCTTTAGTACAAATCGGTAGTAGACGGGAGGAAAAGATAAATTGTTGCAAAAAAATTTATATTTTTTTTGTTTTTATTTATCCTCGCCTCTCCGAAAACAGCGCATTTAAGGACTTAATATCAAGGGATTCTAACTGTAAACAACGATGGCCTATCACAAACACCCGTGACATAAAGACGCGGATATAGCCGCCCTCTTTTCACGATTTAGTGACGTCATTAGAGTTCTGCATCATTAACTTGTAAGGGAGAAATTTTCTCCATGGGAAAGTATTGCTCACAAGATTGTAAGCAACAAAGAGCCACTCTCGGTCCACGCATAAGACCGAGGGTTAGCTGAGAAGCGGTTAGGTTATGACGTCATCAATTAGTCCGCTAAAGGGTTAAGTCCATAGATATTTCATCGCAAATAGCTCGGGAAGTAGTAGACGGAAAAAAGGAGAAAATGAGTGGTGTCTTAAGTTTCAAAATTCAAACTTAATCGATATTAGTAAATGGCGAACGAGCCGATTGTTATTCGTAAGGAACCGCGCGCTTCTCCGCAAGAAATATCTCTATTCAATCGCTATAGCTTCGTCGTCCAGGGGATCCTAGATTTTCGTGGCTGGTAGATAGGAATGCCTCCTTTTGGGGTTCCCTCAAGCTGTTTCTTTTTCTGTTTCGACCGGAACTCTCCCCTCCGCCTCTCCTCCTCCAGGAAACTTGTTATCAGTTGTTAACCTTCTCCGACATGGGAAGTCTAGTCGTCAAACATGCGTTTGCTGGGTGTCTCTGAGAGAGGCGTTCTAGGGGTCGGCCTTAGAGATTTTCGGATGAATCTCTGGAAATATCAGTGAACTATGATACTTGTTTATATTCAGCATTAGGAAGATCATGGGAGTTAGTTGGTGAGCTTATGGAGCGTTTTATTGGGTGGGCGGGTGATAACCAATGGGTCCCGGGTTCAAAGCCCGCGTGTAACGTATTGATTTTCGTGCTCGTCATGGTAAAAATTTGTCATTATTACTATAAATTTTGATGGAAAGTAGAGAAAAAATTGGCTATATTTTAGCTTCAATAAAGGGAACTAGGAATTTATTATTGTCGCACTCGTGAAAGAAGTTCGTTTTTTATTAGAATGTATTTACTTAGCTTGAGTTTAGAGGCGGAATGGCTTCCCTTTAGAAGATAAATGTCTTAATTACAATTAAAAAGTCGAATATTGATGAAGAGGGAATAATAAGTGTATAGGATAGTGAGGAATAGGCAATGGCACTATCATAAATTGCCTGTCTACGTAATGTGCATGACTGAATTTAGTTATTTCACTTTCAATTTGCAGTGTGATGAGCGTTGTTGAGTGAAATTTTTGTTATTTCTGTTTATTTTCGACTTCCTAAACTTCAGCCATTGGTTTTCATAATTAGGTCTGAAAATATCTGGAAAAATTGGCGACTCAAATTTTTTCTATATTTATAAGTTGGAAAGTTTCTCAAATAATCATGGTCGAGTTAGTAATGGTATATTAGAGATCGTTTTGGTTTGCAGAAGTGGTACCAAGTTGTTTTTCGCCGTAGTAAGTTGACAGTGTGGCTAACGGTTCCCTGCGTGTGGTCGGCATCGCTGCCAGATACATCGAATCCGGAAGTATGTGACCAGAAGAAAGAGGAGGCGTCAGGAATGTGGGTGAAGCTACCGTCCAACGAATTTGATCGTCATCGACACGGGAACTGCGGTCACGTGAGAAAATGCACCACTCAGTGAAATGGAATTGTGTCATAATTTTGTTATTTTAAGACCTCGCTCATATAAAACACTCATTAACGTGTTTAAATTTCCATTTCTCAATGGCCATAGCGGAGAATTCAGTGGTGGTTTAGCGATGGGCGGTAGTTGGAAAGGAACGTGATCATTAGTATTCCCTCAAAAGACCATTTAATCCCCTGTCAGACCATAAGCGCGAGTAGTCGTCTGCCTTGCTCGTAAATAGATTGATTAGAATTACTCGTTGGGAGATTATGATCTTTTTTTAAAATATGACGATGTAAATGAGTACATGCGCGAAGGTGGGAAAAAAATGATTTATCAAGCATGATGGTGTGTGTGGGTGTTCAAGTATTCCTCCGCTTTTTTACCTAATGTCGTGGGAGAGGAGAAACGTATGGGATACGGTGCCGAAGTGCTTGTAAGCTATGAATAGTATAAATTATTCCGAGTATAAATAGTGATGCATCAATGGGGAATAAGAGAGAACGATTACTAGGATGGAAATTCAAAGCATGTCAAATAAAGCTAGGAGTGATTTGGGAAATATGAAATTCGTAGTGTATACACTTTATCTGGTGTTCAGATTCTTATTTTTTATTCAATGCATTGACGAAGTTTATATTATTTTCAATGAATCTCATGAATTTCTAGTATTCAGGAATCATATATGAGATTGTCAATCAGAATCTGGCCGATTGCCGGGTAGAAATAGCTACTGTTGAAAGATTGGTCGTAGATTGCAGAAGCAGCGGATAAGTATGGCGAATGGCATTCGTTATATCAATAATTGTAATAAATATTAACCTATTGGTTTGAAAGAAGCAAATATTTTTTTTCCCACTGGGGTGGGGAAAATTTTCGCGATTAAAAAGATACCGATTCTTTTTACCATTTGCATTTTTGTACTATATTATAATTTAGGTACACTCGAAAAAATGTTTGTTGACACTGGGCAAGGTTGAGTTGTTAAAACTTATAACGGGGGAAGGAAGTACGGTAAGCAAGGAAGAATTTATCTACTTTTTGGAAGACTAGAATATAATCTCATGGAGAATTCGACAAGTAACGCACTACAGCTTCAATCCTTGTGAGTACATAGTGTTGGTATCTCTGCTGCCCTCTAAATCCTGCGAATCGCTCCACTCGTCATATTCGCCTGAATCGTGTGATGGAGAGATGAGGGACCACCAAGGCAGACGAAGTGTTGATGTTCACCCAGCGGCTTACGAAGGATTTAGAAGTGGGGAATAATTCAGGCTCTAATGGCTCGAACGAAGGGGTTTGATGGAGCGGCGAGCGGGACAGGGAACCAATATCCGGATTGCCCGATGATTCTGGAATGTGGGTTGCTCGTTTCGTTTTGGGGGGCTTTCGAACGATAACCGCGAGCCCTCGGGTTTTATGCGAAGCTGGCGGAAGCCGGGGAGGCGTGCGTGATCCGCTGCGCTATTTCATTGCGGCGCGGCGTCGTCTCGCCTTTCCACTCAGCCGGTTGTTGCTTTCCATGCAGTCCGGGTGCAGAGTAATCTCTTTTCATACGCTTCCGCTCCTCTTGAGGGCATCAATGGAGTGCCGCGGGGGGGCGTAACAGGTCATCAATGCATGTGTGCGGGAATATGTTGACGCCGCGGCATGGGCCGCTCTTGCTTGCCGCATGGATTTCGTTTCTGCTGCTTTCGAGCAAGAGGAATTTACTCGAACGTAGAGCTTAGGTAGCCGTCCGTATTGTGCGTGTGTCCTAAGGGTGATTGAACGGCTAGCTAGTGCATTCATTATGAGTATATGCCGTTGACCGAGTGGGTAAGACTGCTATGTATGCTCGATTTACTGTAATAGGTAAGTATCTATTCTACGTACGATGAGTCCCAGTTGGAGGCATTATAAATGTGGGTGTGGAGAATTGTTCCTTTGTCATCCTGTTGCATTCATATTTTATGTATTGTTATTATCTCGTGGAATAAACATTGTTGAACGGAACTGAGGATGGAGAAGGGGAAATGGACAGAGAGGAAAAGGAGCGACGAAGTGCTGGATATGGTGGGTGAGGAGAGGCAGCTTTTGGATGAGATATGGAGGAGACAGAAGGTATGGACGGAGGAAGTAGGTGCTTAGCGAGGAGGGGATGTTGAAAACGGTGTTAGAATGTAGAATGTCAGGTAAACGAGGGAGGGGAAGGAATAGAATGGGAATTTAGATAGATTGAAAGGGAGTAGGCCTTATAGTGAATTGACAAAGGCAGTGCTGAAAGGAAAGGGAGGCTCCCAGATT
Organism: Ischnura elegans; assembly: GCF_921293095.1. NCBI lineage: Eukaryota > Metazoa > Arthropoda > Insecta > Odonata > Coenagrionidae > Ischnura > Ischnura elegans. Next base: position 85,786,723 of record NC_060252.1, read on the forward strand.
ACTTCTTTAGTACTCCAAGGAAACCTACCTTAATCGGTAGAATTTAATAAAAATATTTAGTCTCAATACACATTGTAGAAATTCTGGCAGACATTAAATTATATGGTTTATCGAAACCAGTAACATATTACAAATCATAAAAGGAAAAATTTGCCATTTCCTCCATGTGTGGAGAACGATAGTATACGGATTATTGCATTTATTCAGTTTGACGGAGTAATGTTATGGTTGAGAAATATGTGTTTGTCTTTTATTCAGTTTTTGTCGTTCAACGTGTCCTATGGAATAGTTATAGCGAAAGAGGCAGGGGGATTTTTTCTCTCATTTAGTTTTGTGCGGCATCAAAATATCAACTTTGAATATTTTTCTTTCCTTTTAACGGATACATCAATTTTCCATGACATTAGATAATTAAGGAAAAAAATATTTATTCATTTTACTTTGTTAAGTCAAACCATGGCATTTTTTTGTTTTGAATAGTTTAATTTACTTTTGATATGTAATATCTGCTTCGAATTTAGACATGTTTCCCTTGATCGGAATTAATGAGATGATCATGACACAAGTTTTTTACGCGTTGAAAATCCATTTAAAATAAGTGGAGTCCTGCCAGTTATCGTGTTGATCATTAATATACAGCAATCAGTGCTTGTCAAATGAATGTTGCATATACTGAAAAAAGAGCCATCTTCACCGATGAATCCTTTTATTTTATTCGCAACTTTGACGTATTCCACTGATCCGTTTGCTGTATCGTTATCTACGCGTGAAAAAATTGGAAATTTTTCCTCTTTTTATTTTTAAATGTGTGACGATTAGTTTCCATTTTCTTCATTAGTTGATAGTAAAATGATTTTCCACCATTGCCAAAAATACCTCACGTTTTATTACGCTATCGTTTCGAAAATTTCGGACCTAAAATGGTTGACTTTTTATTGGAACTTAAATTTTAAGCTGGAGATTTTGTTTGCCATTCTTCCGTGATACTCAGGTTATGAATGTTCATATAAGAGATTCCGGTATTTATTGACATGACCTGACTACAGAGAGACCCTCAAGTTAGGACACCTCCGCTCATGGTTAAGACTAATTCCTGCATCTCGGGGCTAAACCGTTATATGGTGTCCGATCACACGTCAAGAAAAGTCCTTCGGTAAGGTCCTCGAGTCTTAACCCATGGATTTCAGGATTTTCTCGGGCCAGAGCCGAGGCTATCCTCTATCCATTTTTCCGGCTTTTATCGCGCTAAGTTCTCCCTCTCACTTTTTATCTCTAGTATCGCTTGTTTTCCTCGCTGCTTTCTAATCCTGTTACGTACATCTACGTATACCTCCTCGGCGGCTCAGTTAGCTTTTCTCTAAGTTTCTTCCCAATGGAATGTATCGTTTGAAGTGGCTATTTTTCCATTATTTTCCCCGGATTCCTTCACGTTTCTTGAATATGCGTCTCATTTTCTTATCTTTTTGTTTAAATGGACCAAGTTTAAAGATTCGGCACGCAATTTCATCGCGGTTACGGTTCAATTCACTAATGTAGTTATTTTATGTACGCTTCTTGTAAACGGTTAAAATTAATTTTTTGGAAGTGAATGCACTTTAAATCGGTTTCTTATTTAACTGCATCATTCAAGTATGATGAAATGGGTGTAACTTGACGAGGTTTTGACAGATCCGCGCGAAACTAAGTAATTTTCGTGAATATAGGTACCGGAAAATTTACGTGGATGGTCAAATTGCTTCTGGTTTAGTTGGAAATTTTAAAAAATTCATGTTGAAAAAGAATCCTTCTTTCTCTCTTAAAAAACAACCTCTATTTTCTTGGAATCTAGTGATTAAATTGAGTGACTGGTTACGTGAATTCATGAAAACCTACGTAAGTATATCGAAGTTTGATTATTGTCGAGCTTCCTTCTCTGTATAATTAGCCTTCATAGGCCCTTAATATTATCTTTGCTGTATCACTATCAATAAACATTCTATAATTATTACTTTCTTTTACTTATTATTCATAGAAAATACATGTTCTTTTTAAAGTTAAAAATACATCACCTTGGCTCTTGTGCGAATTACGAAATTATTTCTGGGAACTTAACTGGGAAAATTAGGAATCCCGCTTGAATTCCTGGAAGGATGATTCAGGGTTTGTACTTGTCTGGGAAATCGGGAAAAAAATCGTGGAGCTGTCGGGAGATATTGCTAAATGGCGGATATCAGTCCCATGATCAGTGTACAACGAACAACAACTCTGCGAAAAGTTAAATTTTTGTCTCAATTTTGTCTTCATTAAATAATATTTTTTAGCAAATTTTATGAGTTAAAATAATATTAATGTGTTTTTTCAGCTTTCATTGGCACGTAACCATTTTTTCATAGAGGCTTTCGCGGTTCATGGCTGATAACAATAAACTTTTTCTGCCCTTACGGCGTACTTCAGGTTATATCCCGACGCTTCGGGACCCCTGCTGGTCTCTTCTTCAGAGGTGTTAGGGCTGCTCTTGGTGTGGGTTGAAATATATGCTATACCCACCAACTTGAACAGTATACGTTTCAACCGTCACCGATAGCAGCCCAATCACCTCTGAAGAAGCGACCAGCAGGTAAGCGAAACGTAGGGATATAAATTAACTCGACACTTGAAGTTTGTGCGTGGTGGAAGGGCTCCATATTAGCAATTAAAACACTTCGTTACTTCCACAAATTATTTGAAAAATATTGCCGGTTTCGGCTGTTTCGCCATTATCGACTTATTGCTTAGCATCGCAGAAGCTACCGGGGTACTCTCTCAACCTATCTGCCGATGAAAATATATGTAACAATGTATGAAGCAATCTATTAGGGTTTAGCGTATTCTTGTACTTGATATGGGCGTTACAGCCGATACCGGTAGTAATATTTAAATAAACTTTGGAAGTAACATAGTATTTTTCATGTCGGGATATTACTTGAATTACGCGGTAACACGAATAAGTTTATTTTTACGTATATTTACACGGAAATAATTCTGCCGAGGGAAAATTGAAAATATTTGTCAGGTAAAGGATCAGGAGGTAAGCGTCGAGGATGTTCTTTTCCACTATATTTCAACGTCGATGAGCATACTTCAGTTTAGTATTTCGACCTTAGTGAATAGCCTTTGGCGTTTTCTTTCCCCAATCTTTGAAAGCGCCACCAAGTATCGTCCCGTCTGTTTGCGTGGTTGCCAGGGCCGATACTTCCTGCTCTCCTCCCGCGCCGCTACGCCCTTAATTAGCACTCCCGCCCTCCTTCTGTAATTATAAGAAGTCAAGGCGTGCTTTTCTCCACGACGATGCGATAGGCGGGTAAAAGGCGGCTGCTGGGAAATATCATTAAGGGGTTGTAATTTTTATTTTTTCATCACTTTATCTTTGGAGATGAGACTTGGACTCAGTTTTTTATTTATTTATTTGAGAAACAGTCGGTATATTGGGTATTTAATGCGTTGCATCGTGTTAATTGTGAGTTCAGACTGCAAAGAGAGCCCTTAAAATTATTAACTTCGATTGTCCGTCGGTATTTAAGGTTGTAATAAATTTACCTCATTTTGTGATAACGGTATTGTTAAGTTTTGAGGAACAAACCTATATGCCAACGGAAACTTCATATAAACTCTATGTAGTGTAGCATTTTCTCCTATGGGTATTCTTTATAAAATAAACAGAATTTTATGCATGGCTTGCAACATGATCGCATCGAAACCGTTTGACGTCATTGGTCCGGGTAGAGGTTGGGACAAAATGCTATTGTCGCGAAGTGTACGAAGGGACGTGTTTATTTAAGTTCGTGATCCAAATTCCGCATGACTCGTGCTTTGCCTAATGAAGTGTCCTGTTGGTACTTTTCGACGCCTCTAGGTCCCGCTTCATCGGGTTGTGGACTGGGTGGTTACGTCCGCTGCGGTGGCTCTAGGACTTTACTCATTTTTTTTCAATCGTCTGTCCTTCTTGAGCGCGGCTAATGAGCGCTTCCTCAGGAATTTCGATGAGCTGCGGCCGGCGCGTGAGCCTGTGTTCACGAGGGCTTGCGATGTGGCCCAGATCTTTGACCGCTGGGATCGGCGGGCACGATCTTCAGCTCGCTTTTTTATTCGATCTTTGTTGCACCATCTCTTCCCTATACGTGCCGTGTCCCTGCACGCGTGTATCGTGATTTGGTTGGCCGGTAAAGGAAGTCGGTGTTTCCGTGGTGATCTTAACGATGATGAATGGGAGAATATTTTTTTTAGTCGAGAATTTTTGGGCATTGTAGAGGGTTATCATAAAAGATGGGTGCGGTTTCAGTGATTAATAGTAGGAAAGTAGTGAAATTTCAAAATGTTGTATTGGATGACGGCCTAAATTAAAAGTAAATCAATGATAAATTCGCGGCCTTAACCTCTTAATGAACATGATTAATGAAGCAATGGCCATTAACGAAGAAATGTTAACTAATGTTTGCACAGAAGTTGAGTATCGTTGGCACAATTGTCGAGCGACTTAGGGCTCACATATTGGACATTATTAAGCTTGTAAAAACTGTTTGAAACGACAAATTAGGAAAAAATAACATAAACTGTAGGTGATTCTGTTTTCATTTAAACCATGTTCAAAACCGCACCATTATTTCATGATAGCCCTTTATTCGTAGTTTAAAGGGTATTGAAATTGTCATGCGCCCAATTTCAGCCGTGATACTTCAGACTTCCAGACCTGTTACAATCATCCACCTCATTTTCCCTTAGAGGGTAATAATTCGGAATGAATGTTGTACTCGAGGCTTGGAAGAGGCTAAGAGGTTATTGAGGTTTGGTGAATGTATTGTGTAAAATCTTTCGTGAAGTGTAAATTCTCAACGGAAGGGGACGATTTTGTATTGAATCCATCTTCATTGCGTACCTACGTATTTTACTTTCAGCCATCCCCTCTATATTTATTGCTATCCTGTGGGTTCCGCCATTTTTGAGGAACTTGTATTAATCCTCAAAATACTCTCCTGTCCGTTAAACTTTTTACTGTGAAGTAGTGCAAAGTATGGCCATCGGATCAATATCTTTATAAGTCTGTTCCATAAATGTGTTGTTTCATGCTCTCCGTTATCCTCAGTGAAAAAGTGCCAATCTTTACGTTTCTTGGAATTATTATCCATCTCTTGGCTGCATTTGCGTCATCCGTGCATCGTTAATTATCTTATCATTTGCCTAGGTATTCATATTATCTCACGAGGTACTCAATTTGCGTGCAAGATGCGTTCCACTTATGTGTGTATTTCTTGGAATAGATTTTAAACATTGTGTTATAATGTACGAGTGCCTTTTTCATGAGACCGAGAATGTGCCTCACGTATGTGTGTATATGTTTTATTATTTACAATTAAAATGATGATTGAAGCTTAATTTGTGGGCGTGAAACGAGGAGATCCGTGATAAAACGTCAATTCGTGCATCATTATTTTGTCATCTCGAGATTGGTTGTAATGAAATTGTTAGCTAATATATTTGCTATTTCGCTGAATTTTAAGTGTAGCCAGCATTTTTTATATCGATTTATATTTCTCCACAAATTGTTTTTATCCATTTTATACATTATTTTTAGGACTTCTAATCTGTTGAACAAATCGCATATTTAAATTAGGCCTCCTCAGAACCGTAAAGTATTGGTAAAATTGCCTAGGTCTGTATCGTCTTCGATAACATTATTTTTAATGCCCTCAGTACATAAGTAATTCTATCCTCATGTGTATTGAGAATTATATTTTGGCGTGTTTGTGAACTTAATTTTCTCCAAGATTTTTCTCGCAAGTTGTTCTCTGCCAATCCATATCCGGTTCTAAGCAGTATTACCCTTTACTATCCTGCCTTTGCATAATTTTAAGAGTTATGAGTAATTTGCAATTTGCAAAGGGTTTTCTTTTGAGACTGTTAAGATTTGAAATGTTAGTTCACGCGTCTGGATGAAAGCTCTTTTTCGATCTGGGTAACGTGAAACAAGTAATTGAGTGCTTTTCGCCGGTTCAGTAGTGCATCGGGAGAAACATTTCGTGGAAGGCAAAGTTTTCGCCGTCGTCGCTTGTTTTCATCAACTTCAAAGCATCGTTTACCTGATGATAAATTTTGAAAGAGAGAGAGAAAGATAAAATTCTCAAAACGGTTCGCGGGGATAGGAAGCACTTTAAGTCAAATTATGAAAGTTATACACTTCGGTTGCTTCCTGTAGTTCGCCTCTCGACTTCATCCTGCTTTTTAAGTAAGCTTCTTTTCACTTGAGGCGCAGTGCAAAGTGCTTGAAGCACTTTAGATAACGAGAAAGACTTTTCGTTAACGGAGTTTGCTATCGATTGATCTTTTTTTTGGTGTGGAGTAAATACTCTTTGGTTCTTCAAAAGGTGGTAATTTACTTATTTGTCATTCATTCCCGGCATACATGAACAAATATATTTAATTTATAAAATGATGAAATAAACTTTTTATAAAGCGCTTGCCTATCATTACTGGTAGAATAAAGATTCTTCCGCCTTGGAAATATTTTGTGCTCAATTTGTTGTTTTAGTTTTATTATTCTTAACGAAAGAACCGCCATTCGGTAATACTTTTGTCGCTCGCTGTATTATTTGCAAAGCTGTTGTTCCGTGAAATTCTGAAACAATAAAAAAATTAATCCCTGGCGACCATAATTAAAAACTTATCTTCAGTGATAATTTTCTGTTGACATCGGCGAAATTTTTCAGTAGGCCCGTATTTATTTGCTCTGAAATGTTATGATAAATAACTCATATCAGCTGTGCATGATATATTTCACGTACCCTCTCTTTTTTTCATTCCTATCCCTCCTTATTAGAGATACAAATGATTCCTCTCACAAAAACTATTCGAATCAATGCCAAAGGTTTATGGAAGATTCGCCGTAAGTATTGTGGCATGGGCTGTTACGTCCTCGGTGAACGTACTTGTGATGGTGAGAAAACGTCGTTAATACCGCCTTGCTCATGCTTCACCCACCCTAGTGTAGCTCTTAATAACGGTCTTGTCTTAAAAACGGGCCATTTTCCCTTTTCATGAACCCTAAATGCGTTACGTTTCCTGGAGAGACGTAAAATATTCTTTGATTATTGTTCAGGGCAGACGTCCCAGCCTCCCGAGTACCTCTACATTTCCTTTGTTAATGGTTGAGTTCCGCGATCCTCTTAAAGTTGCTCTCTTAATGAGGCTTTCCACTAATCTCTTTCCAGCGCGAATGCTGATAGGTCACGGCGTCGACAGGCGCTTCCCTTCATTGGAAGCGGTAATTCTTTTAACTGCTTTTATCCTCCCGTCTGTTACACCTCTTCCGTGGTGTCAGTAGTCATTTCCCCAGTGATTCGAGGTGATCGTTGTGTTCGCCCAGATTGCAGTGATGTTATTTCATCGTCTGCGGCTTGATTCATTGAGTAGACTAGAAGTTGGATCGAGGAGGTATTAGGTTGTCTAAATGATACTCTTATAGTTGAAAAATATAATTGAAAATTCATCATGTGGTTTAAAATAGTGTTTTATTTAAATTTCAAAAAAAATGGAATGCTATATCGTATTATATTTATAAGGCATTTCAGGATTTTTACGTATTTTGATTACTTTCTGTCTAATGTGCGTGGTTTTATAAATCTCAGGGGAGATGGTATGGGGACTCATTTTGGAGGAAAAAAAAGTTTGTGAAAGATATTTTAAAAGAAAGATCATTTTTTCTCTCCTTCCTGGGTTAACTACAGCAATATAGCTTTTCGGGGACCGCAATAATGCTAGTGCTTCTGTCAGCTCACCACGTCGCTTCATTCGCGTATCGATTGTCGAATGGTGATTTGTCTGACACAATGTTTTGTGTTAAGCGGTCGTAGCCCTTAATTATGATTGAATATGTGTCAAAAAATCGCCTCGGCATGGATGCATATGAACGCCATGGAATCATGTATTTACCTTTATTGTGGATCGCTGTAATTTGATAAAAACGGTGTTTCTGCTGAAAATTTTATAATTATTGTCTTCTTCCGAGTGTGTGTAATATTAATTGGTTATGAATTCAATTATTAGGCGTTAAAAATTATTAAACATCATTGTAAATTACTCGAAAAATACCTATAGCATTTTCGATCTACGGTCCCTGAACTTTGATGTAGGAGTGAAAATTTTTCGAGTGAGTGGTTACTTTATGGTATAACTGGGATCGGAATGCTTAACTGGGTGTGGATGTAGATTCCGTTACTTGAGTTTACAAAAATCGACTTTCGAGTTCGCAGTCTGACTTTTTTGTTACTCGCAATTTGGTTTCAAAATTGCCTTACATCTAGTCAGCCTTTCATCACCGTCCTTATAAATTTTGTTTCCTCGTTCTGTGGCAGTTTAAGCATGCTCGATCTAGTCCGTGTAAACATCTGCAGAACCGAAGGGTACGGAGCGATTAGTTTATCTTGTAATATCTCGGGTTTGGAGGTCGCCTTTGTGATGGTATGTGCTGTTGCGTCAAGGGCTTCCGGTCGAGTGGGACGCGATCGAGAAGTCGTGCTGTTTTATTCGCGTCCGCAGATAACTCTCATCGCAATAACAATTCCCAATGGAGTTTTTGGGGCGTAATTTATCCTAGAAGAAAATTGCTGCCCCCCTAAGGGGGGCATATCTTCTAATCTTTAAAACCCCCCTTCTTAAGGGGGGATATCTTCTAAGATACTGCAATTAAAGTGAAAAATGATAACTTGGTGGAAGTAGGCGTAACATTGTGAAATACTTTGATGGTTAAAATAATAAAACTTCAAAGCCTCTCCATAACTTTACAAATTTTGACTTTACTAAGACTTTAATAGGTTTTTAAAATTTTTCTTATCATGCTTAATATTTAGTTGTTGAATTCTTTTCTCAATCTTTAATTACATAGTTGTAAATAGCATGTCAGAAGTCACTACAAATGGCCCCGTGGCATTTCATCAGCTACTTCTACCCTATGTATCTTTTTTCATTCGTATTGTTTTTATAATATATGGAGAGGTGATAACTTGGTTGAAGTAGGTGTAATCGTGTGAAATGTTTTAATGGTTAAAATAATCCAATCTCAAAGCCTTTTCATGAATTTACAAATGTATTCTGTGTTGGTCATTTTCTAGTTTTTAAATTTTACTCTTACATTAATATTTAAACGTAGAATTCTTCACTCAATCCTTAATTACACAATGGTTCATAGCATTGCAGATCTCAATACAAATACGCCCGTGACATTCCCTTGGTTCCTTCTACACTAAAATCTACCTTTTTTCCTTCGTCGTACTACCGTAATATTGGTTTTAAATTATCATTGCGGTACGGAAATACGCGTTTAAATAGGTTTTTATTAAGACAGTAGGACAAATATTGGCTTGTTAGGTTAATTAATTGAGTATGAGTGTGCAGTGTAATTTTTTCGGAGTTCCGTTTCGAGGTCTCTATCGCTGATTTTTTGTTTCTTTACGAAATTTCGTAGATTTTTATTTTACGTCGTACTTTATCCTTAGGATATTGAATGCATCGTCCTTGCGTTGGGATACGCTTTTCCTGAACTTGATCACTGCGATGTATGATCTTAGGTTTTCCCGGCGTATCAGTTGCAGAAAAGTTTCTCGGGTTTTCCACCGGTTGAGGATGGCGCGAAAACCTCAACAAGCGTGAACCAATCAGGTTACACCTGAACTCGGATGGAGTGTATATATACGGGAAAATTTTGAAGAACGGCATTCGGAAGATCCCCTGAGGATGATCAGCAAGTCGCGGATCGAAACGTCGGGAGACATGGACGACATCAACCGGTGGAAAACCCAAGAAACTTTTCTGCAATTGATCACTGCGAGTTTGGATGTGTCTGCTGTGTATGACGGTAACGATTTCAAGGCTTGATTATGACCCTGCCACGCCTACATATGGTCAGGAAGGGCGGTGCTCTTGATAGTTGTTGCGTTTTTGGTCGACCTGTTTAATCACGAAGGAAAAAACTGAAGGTCTGTTGACGCTTTCTTTATACGTCATTGCATTTAGCAGATTGAGTATTCTGATCGCGATTTATAGTGTCACAGTCCGTTTATAATTTTGCTCTTCGGCGACCGCTCAGTATGGGAGTGCGGTCGGCTTGACATTATGAAACCAGTACCAGTTCTTCTATCTTGTGTGCAGGAGAGACTTATTGCTAAATTCTCGGGGATGCAAAAGAGAATCATCTCATGACGTACAATGCTACTGAGCAATATGCTGTTCCCTGTCGTGATGATGAGTTTCCTAATTTTTACGTTTTTTTATCCCTATGCAAGGAAAATGATTACGCATACGGAGCGAATGCTGGAGTGTCCTCTTCAGTAGATAGAAATCAATCTCGTTAATGCGTTTCGTAATTAAACCAACATTAGATATCTTGTGTTTTAATGATTCAGTTTCTCTCGCAGAGGTTTTTGAAAATGCAGCTTGTATTTTTAAGAGAACATTTATGGCTAGGAAGTTCTTATTGATTCAAGCATTTTGCCAAAGAGGCTTTCCTGATTTAATGGATGGTAAAGACTATTTTGGCATCTTTTGTTAGCAGAATTGAATTTAGCAATTTCAATGCTTCAGTAATGATAGCTCGTAAAATATTGAGAGCGGTTTCTGAAAGAATTTCGATGATGAATTTTCATCGTTAGCGAGTAATTAAAATATCCTTTGCCGCAGATTTCCTGCAAACCAAGTGTTATTTCCATGCCGATGAAGTCACTATACGTTGTAAACATGTCTATTCTTATTCACATACGTTCACCTATTGCTTCTCTGGGTAATTCTCTGATAAACTTTGCTCCGTTTTCACAAGACCTCCACGGGTGCTTGGGAAGTTAGCTATTTTATCTTTTTCGGCTTATCTATCCAGTGAAGTAGAATAGCCTTTATCTTATTCTTGGCGGGCGAGGTAAAAAGGCCTTCCTGGGCTTATTTTGTTCCACAGGGAAGTGAAGCCTTTTTTATGTATGAGAATAGCGAACACGCGGGATGTCGTACCTTCTCCGTGCCATGTGATCTACACTCTAGGATCGTGCCGTATTGATTTAGTTTTAGGTATTTTGGGCGTGACCATCTGATTTTTAGAAATCCCCTTATATTTCTTTGCATATTTTGCTGAGGATACTTTTTATTAATATTTTTTGTGTGTCTGATATTTTGTTCCCCTAGTATTAATTTATTTGCTACAGAAATGTGATAACTAATCTGAGTACGAGTACTAATGTCTCGTTTTTCTTTCCTTTTCAGGTGAGTCGTGCATCACTTTTCTCTTAGAACTGCATTCCAAAACAAGGTAATTATTTTCATTATAAAATCAGTTAAATATCATTGCGTGCTTACATCACATCGCCGTATTCAACGAGAGAAGCGTAATTCGACAGGAGCTTTTTATTTTGTTGACATTTTTATCCTGCCTTTCCACTGTCCACCTACCCGCTATTAGTCACCCATAGCCAATATAAGATCTATCACTCAACGATGTGATGGATGTGACAAAATTTTTAACCATTTTTTAACCGGAGTTAAAACTTAATTGACCGACCCGTTTCATCGCTCTGCGAGATCTTCAGGTGTGTTTGATTTGTTTAGATCAGAATATGTCTTATGGCGACGAAAATGGTAGTGCGTTAAAGTTTTCATCTATGTGAAAATTGTGGTTAAAAGTTTTCTTTAATTTTGACATTTACGATTTTTTTACTGATTAAATTCTTCGATCAGGAAGCCATTTCGCGAAGTCTTGCCTGCTGCGTTTCGCTTCTTTATTTCTCCAGGAACCCAGTTTATTTCCTAGATTTTCATCGTTTATTCAATACCCTTTGCTCTGACACGGTTAACTTCATCATCTCTTACCTCAGCACATGTTCTATTCATAACTAATATCCTAATCCTTAATCAGCCAGGAAAACCAGATAGTTTGAGTCCCGGCCATCTTCACTCATGAAAGATGATTTCCTAGTTGAAAATTGAAACGACGGCCGTGGAAAATCTCCACCGGGAGAGAACCTGAGAAGAATTTCTAATAGGATTTTTTTTAATCGTAATCGTTTCCCTTTCATTTACCGCATTCATTTTTTGAGTTGCGACTTTGGGTTTGAGTGAAACCCCTATTTCGGCAAAGTTATAAAAGACTTTTTGAATCATTCCGTGGTGCATAAAAAGGCTGCACGTCGATTGGGTGACAATTAGAAGCCGGGAAGACAGAGAGAGAAAGAGAGGGGCACATCTTGCGCTTGCAATGGCTCTCAAGGCCGCGGGCGGGGAGTGGGAGGGCCGTTAATATAGCAGCCAATCCCGCGGTACCCTGCGGAATCTCACCGGTTCCGGTTCAAAAATATTTGTGTATATCGTTCCCGCGGCCAAGTGTCACGCGTGCGCGCGTGCGGTCTCGCAGGGAATCGTGTGAGGGTAGAGCATGGAGTGGACCGCTGCGAGGGCGTTCTAGCTCTTTGGCGTGTTGTTACGCGAGGAATTTCGTTGGCTATCCAGCCAATTTCTAAGTGAATGGTTTCACAGCGGGTTCTCAGTTCAGTAGATGTTGTAACGTTTAATTATTGATGCTGATAAAATTCTTTTTTTTTTTTTTAACTATATGGTGTTCCATTTTAAGGTTTATTGGATGAGTAACTATTACCATTTCTTTTTTTTTAATAAAGCGACCCGAGTTTCGATAAACAATCTTGCGTAAATTATTAGCCAATGAATACATGATAATGATTTTTAATTGAAATCCGGATCGCTTTAATTAAAAAAGGAAGTGGTTTAAGTAAAAGATATTCATCCAAGAAACATGAATGCTGATGTTGTTAGGGAGTTGTTGATGGAGGAGAGGGGGGATTGTTGAGGAGAGGAAAAAAGGGAAAGTTCCTCGGAGTAAGGAGGCAAAAAGAAACTGTATCTTTAAGATGAAAGACAGAAAGAGGATTTTGAGTAAAACAATCGTCTGTTGTTATAATTTAATGCATTTAACGATTTCTCTTCGTAAATAAACGGGCCTCTCGTGCAATCGTTGTTGTTGTGTAGTTGCTATAACGTATAATATTCTTTCCCCCTCTACGGAAACGGCCTATGACAATGGACCAGTTTTAATTACGTATTCGTGATTGGATATTCAATACATCCCTTCAGTTCAATATTCCTTTGTATCCATTGTTCTGTTATAAATTATGTCTTATTAATAGTTAATCAGTTAATATCGATTATGGCAATGCTGAGTTCTTCCTCTCGTTTTTGTCCGGGATGTTATAAATTTATCATTCCCCTTTTTATGGGCCAATTATTGTATTTATTTATTCTAGATGACTTTTTAAGAAACCCAGATGGGTATATCAGTTTTTGTACCTGTTGAGTTCTTTTTTCCGATGAATTCTCTCTCTTTTTTTTACGAATTTTTTATTAAATGTTCATTCATGCGATTATATGAGGTAAGTGTCGATGTAGACTTGAGCCACATTAGCATTGCCTGCGATTGCGTTTTGTTTTTGCATTCATATATTTATTGCCTTTTACTGATTAGGCCGGAGTAAAGATAAAATTGTAGAAGGTCCTGCAGAGTAGCTTTAGGTGACCCAGAAAAAGGACACGTTCCTCCGAGCCTTGTGCAACTGCTGGTGTCGGTGGATAAGGTGCATCCCGGAAATTACTCGGCGATCTAATCCCAGTGTTCGATGCATGTTTATTGACTGGTTTTCTACCAATTTCCGGTACCTCGCGCTATCCAATTCTTCCAATTCACTCCTTGCCTTGTGATCATCAATGGTCAGTCGTCGCTGAACTACGGTCTCCTTAGTTGGTCTTGATTTGAATCACGATTTCCTTTCGTTTTAACGATTTAAGTGGTTGCTGTGGACGTATTTCAAAGAAAACATCTCAATCTGGACTACTGCTCGTGATATTTCCATCGCTATTGAAATAGAAAATTTTACTGCCTGCGCGCCATAGCTGTATACGATAATATTTTTCGTCCTCTGTTCATTTCAAGATCTGACTTAAGTGGGTCACCCGTCTCTTAGCCGTTAAAAACGTAGAAATTGTGCCGTGTCGACCTTCGACGTTCCAACGTCATCGCGTTGCAGTGTGCATTGCAAAGCAGAGCAACGATTTTGGTTGTTAACGACGGAGTTTTCGGATTTGCGATTTCCACATTGAATGGTATATGATTTTTTTCTGCCGGTGATGAACTTGGGAATTAGGATTAAAGACTGATAATAGGATTCTGTCATGTCATGTTTCACTATGCTATACCATTGAGTTTGAAGATAGATGGAAAGAATACTGGAAAATGCAGATGGACTAAATAAAGGAGAATGTTGAGTTCTAGTACTTCTAGATGTACGACTTGAAATATGAATTGTATTAGTCGTAAAATTCAGTGTAGCGAATCGATTGTGAGATAAAAAGAAACGAGGAAGTTCTACGTATGGAGGGTAAGAATGAGAAACTTCTTGGGGAGATAATGTAGAAATGGAAAACATAGAATGTGCTAGAAACACTCCATTTGGTTCGAGTCAGTACTGATTGTAAGCTGAGATGAATTGTTGGGAGCCGTGGTGCAGGGAAGGCCCCCGGCCAAATTTTTGTAATTGGAAAATGTGGGAAATTCGAATGTGAACGAAGTGCTTTCTCGAAGTGACCTCGAATTGAAGATCTTGAATGGTCATGGTGACTGATTTCTCATCACATTATAAGTTGCTGTTGTGTTATGGTCTGAGGAAAAAGTTCCAAGTCGCATGCATTCCTCGTGCACCGAGCACTATGCTTGGAGGTCCTCCCCAGCATGGCAAGATGGGTAACTTTTAGGCTTCACTTAGGAATGGATTATCGCAATTCGATTGTATTGAGCTCAGTGCTGCACAGTAATCGAAATTAAGCAAGAAAATGTGGAAACTTTTATTGAGGTTGTATCACTTTTTTGAATGGCTCGCATTATTGAAGCCCAACAGTTAATCATTAAAATCCAAATTTGAAACGAAAAATATATGCTCCGAAAAAAAAATATTTTCACTGCTGGATGCATTATGCAGGTATTGAAAGGGTGCGCGCTGCACTGACGTCTATCCGTAGATTGCCGGATTCTCCATTCTCTGCCTTCACCTGCAAATGGGTGTCGTCAAGTCATTGTATTGGGCTCATTGCTGCTCTCGGGAATGCGCGTATGAAGTCTTGAAGTTGTATTTTCTCCCCGCAATGTCTGGACCTTGCTCGGATTGTCTCTCATGCGGCTTCCCCTCCGCGCCCTTGGTGATTGACGAGTGATTAATGCTGCTGCCTCTTTTCGAGTGTTGACGGCTTGCGCTGTGTTGTGTCATCGCGCGGCGCAGCCAGTTGGCGTGCGCATCCCTGCCCGTCTTCTCTCTCGGAGACGAAAGCAGTGCCACCGCCTTCCCCCCTTGAGTCGCACAGAGCGCTGCGGTTTTGTTGATGCACGAATATTACGATAGAGGAGACCCCAGTCGCCCTCTGAATGTGTTGTCACTCACTGTGAATAGGTTTATCATAATCACTGCTCGAAGACTAGAAGGGAAAGGGTGAAGGCACTGAATGATCAATTGGGTTACCATGGTGGATACAATATATTGATAGCGCATATGGAGAATATATTGACTGCGCATTGATTAGTGGCCTTTGCGTGAGGTTGTTACATGTATATTTCGTTCTGCTAGTAGTTATCACTTTTGGATTTGCCTTTTTTGGATGATTTTGCCGTTTTGGAAGAAGTATTTAGCCACTCATGATGCTGAATATTTAACGGACAAGTTGTCAACGTCATATGACGAATTATACTTGTTGATTAATTATAATTAACCTTGTTGATTGCTGATTTCGATTGAGTTTAATTTACCAGTTCGATACCGTCGTTGAGTCACTAGAAAATTAAGAAAAACCATTATCCACTCAATACGATCCTGTCTGAAGTCAACTTTATTAGGTCGTCCAGGTCGTCTCAATTAGCTCTGTCCGTTTCTTCAATCCAACGCTGTCACGGAAGGTACTAAAGAAGTCTCCATCGAATTCATGGTTCCCTTTCTTCCCTTGGGACTATACTATCTGAATTTCGTATTCAAAGTATGATTCATATTTGTCCTACCATATTTGTATTCCCCGATTCACATTTTTTTCTCTTCTAGACAAGTACTTGTGGCTGACAATTAATCTGGAATGTATATTATGCATCGCAACATCTCGTATTCGACTAATGTTTTTTCCTTGTGGACGTAGACATGCAGTGTCAATTTTCTGAATTTTAGCGTATGCTTAGGAAGTTTAGCACTTCCACGGGTCGTATTAGCGAAAAAGACGTTACTTTGGGGTCATCAGATTCAATTAGTGGAGTAGTAAACATGAGACTTGTATCTACTGTGCTACAAGGTCTATTAATTATCATGTCTGAGACCTTTAAATTATCTTTTTTTTTTAGTATTAATAGACGGAGCATGGACCGTCCATTTAACCGCGGCGACATGCGAGTTAATAATTTTTGTCAACAGTGACGTTATTAATGCTAGCGCCTGATTCACAATGATCGATTTCTTTGGCATTGCAGATATCCTCCTTTTGTTATGTAGGAAAGCGATGGCTACTGAAGGGCGATGAGATACTGAAATCCTTGCTTGACTGAAGAGTGAGAAAGAAGAAATAGGTTTAAAAATGTGATGAAAGGATATTTCTTGAAGTTATGATATAAGCATCTAATGTTTACGGATAATGGCTGTTGACGCTGTGGAGAGTTAGGAAGTGATACGGTATAGCTTCAATCGAGACCTATATGAAGTTGATTTCTTATAAACCCTTGGGAATGTGATTGAAGTCAGTAATAAAACTTGGTGCCAAAAATGGCGTAGTTGAATTCAATAGATTTTGGCGTGATAAAGTTGAAGTTTGACGCATTGAAAGAAAAGGTATTTGTCTATCCTACAATTCTAAATTACAAATGAGCGGATGAAGCGTTCATAGAAGTGAAGTATTACGTGATATCTGAATGTATTTAATTCAGGTTTGTTGTTGTTGTTTCTTGGTATACTTCATTATTTAACCATTTGTTAAAAGGTCTCATGTACTGCTTTTGGGTTTATTGCAAATAAATAAATAAAAATTATTTAAATTCAGGTGACGCGTTTTGGCTCACAGATCCATCATTCTGTACCAGAGTCATGTACCAGGTGATAGCTCTGAGAGCCAAAACCTGTCGTTCCCATTGAAATATCTGTGGAAAAGTTCAACTACCTTTTATTTCAATAGGGCGTGGTTAGTGCAGTGAAGGTCCAAAAACATCCCTGTCATTCGTCGGTGATGGTGGTCCTCATCTTGTTGGCGGACGTGTCGTGATTCGGTGGGAAAATGTATCTCAGAGGAAGCACCCGTGGTGGGCTTTTATTTTTTTTTAATATCTCGGGGTTCCCCAGTTCTCGCTACCCCTCCTCCCGCCATGGCCATCGCGTGAGCGGAAACTCCTCGGCGTTTTGTGCGATGCTCTTGAATCTCGGCTCCCAACCTTCTACCGTCTTGTGTCCCCCACCCCTCCTTCCTAGGCGGCTGGAAATCGCTGTCTTATTCCTCTCCACCAGGATCTTTCTCGCGTGGGATCCGATGTACCTATCTGAGATCCATACGATGTTGGCGCATTTCGAGTGGCAGCGCGTGCAACGAAAATCGGCGTATGTGTGTCCAGCGTGGTCCATTGGATAATTTATTTATCACATTTTATGATATTTCTTGGAGTTTAGGTCAATAAACTCCAAGAAATATCATAAAATGTATTAAACAAGGTCAAGAATAGGAGAGGAAAAATAATTTATTTATCGTTTGGAGTCCCTCGCAGCATGTATTACAAACGCCCCTCTTTGATCAGTGTGTGATAAAATCATTTATCCTCTAATTTTGGGAAGTTATAGGATATGCAAAGGCGACCTATGAAATATTTTGAGAAATCTCACTAACTTCACTTCTCTATCTTGATTAGTTAGATAAATTAACGAAAACAATTAATTTTTGCATGTTACCAAAGCAGTTTTTATTTTATAGACATGGCTTTCTTTGATGCTCTTGAGGAATATTTCGGTTGTATAGATTAAATCTGATTCAATTTGAATGCTTCTTTTTTATGTTGACGGCTTTTTTAAACTTGACGTATTTTGTCCTTGGTTGCAGATTTATCTGCAAGTAATTGATGAAGTAGTATGTTGATGTGGGTTAAGTTTTATATTACTCATGACTCCTACGCTTTGACGCAAATTTGATCAGTTTTTGCTACAATTAATTTTTTCTAGTAATGTACTCTTTAATAAATATGAGATGTGTTTGGGTATAGTATTGAGTCTCGTGAGTATCAAATAATTTTTTTATGTACGAGGGTTATAGCTTGGGAATATATTTTTTATTCAAAATTGTATTTACTGCGTCTCTTTTGGAAAGGAAATGTAGATGAACTTCCTGTCATCCCTGGGCTGTTTCGTGCCTTGTACTCCTGAGTGTGTGTATTCAAAGAGGCGCGTGTGACACCCGACAGCTTCTTGAAGGACTTTTTTTACAGGAGGTGGGGGTGGGAGGAGCTAGGTGGGAGAAGTAAGATGGCGAAGGGCGTCGGGTCCGCGATGAGATAGTGTTGGGGCGGCCTTGACTGGCTGTGTGTATGTGTGTGTGTCCGATGGAATCGGCGTCGTCGTTTCAACCTTTATGCGTTTAGCTAGCTGTTCATTTCCCCTTTCACGACCGAAAGGATTTGCTGCTACATAATGACGTCCTGGTCCGGTTAATGCGATTGTCTGTATGATAGTTGTACTTAAGGGGACTGCATAGAGGAGGCCCAATACCATTCCTTAAAACGGTGATTTCTGTTTCCACTTCGGTCGCTTTTTTTATCAGTTTAAAAAGATGTCCTCCGCGCGGTGATGAGTGCAATGCGTTCAATTTTTTGTGATATTGCGCATTATTTTGTTCGCAATTACGAGGAATAGCATTGAGCTTTGATTCATTTGATGGATAGGCATGGATCCCCCTGCCAAACGCCCTAGAGGGGGCTCGCAGGGTATTATGTATATGTAGATCACATCATCATGTATGGAAAAGTCAGTGAGAACCACTAATTATACCTTAATTTCCCGTGATACTCAGTTCACTTTGTCTGAATTTCGAAACCCATTTAAGTGACGCGAATGATTTTTTACGCGGTGGTTGACAACACATTCAGAGGCCGACTTGAGCATCTCCTTATGTAATATTCGTGGTGCGATGGTTCGACCTAAAGTGAGCATAGAGTTTTTGGCGGTCGGCGATGCGGATTATATACCGTGATGTAATTGACTGTCGTCGATTCTATGCCTGAAAATCAACAACTGTTTCAAGCTAACAGAGTTACACAGCTTTCATTTGAATTAGGGTGGGGGCAACTGTAGAATAGGGGGGCTTCAATCTAGTATTTGATTTCTTGAGCAGTTAAGAATAAACATATTTCAGAGCGACAAACATGGGAGCTTCATCTTGGAACTTGACTGTAGTTCTACGTCCAGAGAAACGGTAGAATAAAGAGATTTTACGCTGAGCGGATATTTAAATGAATGCGTTCGTTTGTCATTTACGTATTCGAATTTTCGCCGTCCATCATTGATATTTAAGTACCGGAATAGACTGATTAACCTTTTGCCAAAAACCTGCCTTGGTACTTGGTTAATGTCAGATTCCTGTACTACGTGCGCAGGAATGCACGTTAAAATCCTTAGTAGAGAAAATTTTCCGTCTCTCGCTGTTATCAGTATGTTGCCAATAGCGAATTTCTTTCCTCCTTCTTGCCCTTCCAACATATGGTAGTATCGTTTCGCCCCTGATCTATTACCTCGTTCGCCATATGCTTGAAATTCCGATGGAAAGTCAGGCGAAAATGTACACTATTTCGTTGGCGTTAGGTCAGGGGCTCGCAAAATCTGATCTCTCCGTACTCCACCGTTCCCGCTGATTGCACTCGAGACAGACGCTTGATTCGGATCACGTTCGAGGGTTCTCTTCAACATGATAGCATTCCACTATCGTGTGACACTGCGTGCTTGGAAACGTTTCGGACTATCAAGCGTGATCTCTATCATGCTTTCGGCGAGTGATTTAATTTCATTTTTGTTGCTGTACTATCAAGCTGCCCGCTTTTCGTAGTAACTAGTCCTTCGCCTATCTCGTTTAATGTTGCAGTTGAGTCAAATACTGTGTTAGAATTGGCAGTCATTGTGAATGGAGCGTGTGGTGGAGGACGAACACTTGCTATGCCAAAGGAGATTATTTACCGGGAATAGTGAGGAAGGGAACGGAGTTCATGTAATTTGGGTCGGATAAACTTGAGGGGGCACACAGGTTTGTGAAAGTGAAAATCAGCCTCGGAATATAGGGGTGCGGATATAAATAGTAAATGATTTGTGTTGCCTCATAAATTAACCTATTTTTTGTACTGAATTACCCATATGGCAATTCATTTTAATTAATTTTCCGAAGGTTTCGAACATTAACATACTTTAGTATGTCATTGGGAATGTGATGTTGAAATAGCTTAAGTGGGCATTGAATTTTGGAATAGGGCCTCTCAGACCTGTAGAAAGTCTTAATTGGGATTTTCTGAAGCCATTAAGACAATGGGAAGGATGTATTCAAAAAGGTAAAGAATTGGTGTCGTGCACGAAGACACAACCTTGGGGCGTTGGTAGATATTGCTTCCCTCAAAGCATCAACCACAATCTTAGCACACAAGATAAGACTCAGGCACCGTCAGCTGCTGTTCCCATGTTTCCGGTGCTATAGGTTCAGCGCTGTTACAATGATTTCCTTTACAGAATATCCGCGATCGTTGTGTTTATAGATTTCTATATTCGGGGTAGTCTAAGAAAACCTATTTTAATTACAAACTTTTTATTGACTCCCTTTTTCGTTTGTCGTCCTATATGGGCCATTTATCGCAGTTCAATTTTAACCCACTTTCCTATTCAACTCGGAACCAGATGACAGTGCAATATCATATCACTTTTATTATGATTCGAATTGTATCTCGATTTTTTATTTAGAATTTAAAATTACGCATCGAGATTAGTTCAATAAATGAACCCCAACACCCGATGGCAGTGCTGTAATCACTAAAAGGAAGGAAGAGAGTAGAACTTGACAATATTTTTGTTTGCCTTTTTTTGTAATACCTGCTTCTCTAGTAAGCGCATTTATTTATCAGGTACTTTCTAAATTTTCTTATCTTTCTTAATTTCTAATCACTTATCAGGTACTTGATTGTCACAACTCTGAAATTCGCTTTGGATGAAGGTGGCTTGATGGTGTAAGTAACCAGTGCCATAAATGATCGGCAATTGGGAGATATGGGTTAGAATTCCGGCTAAGCCAAATGATTTTTTCATGACGAATTTCATCTTGGTGTACATAACATACATAATAGTATTAATATATATTAAATAGGGTGTTAAAGCGGAACATGAGCCCGACGTTTTTCGTTAATGAAGCAATTTATCAAAGACCCGGTCAGGCTCATTGAAAACTTATTTTGTTCATGTTAGTTCTTGAGAAAAACATTGCTATTTTATTAAAATT
This sequence comes from Ischnura elegans, assembly GCF_921293095.1. Classification (NCBI taxonomy): domain Eukaryota; kingdom Metazoa; phylum Arthropoda; class Insecta; order Odonata; family Coenagrionidae; genus Ischnura; species Ischnura elegans. The sequence goes on from NC_060252.1 coordinate 85,808,293, forward strand.
TTATTTTTGTGTTGTGATACAATTTTCGTGCCATTTAGCATTTATACCTTCTTTTTTCTAATATGTAGCAGCTTCTCCAGTAAGTGTACACGCTTATCATTTACTGCATTGATGTTAAGAACAGATAGAGTGATACAGTGGCATATGCGCCCAAAGTTGTTCGCTGCACGTGAAGAAATTTATTGAGAGACTCGGTGAGGCTCGTTGAAAAATTATCCTTTTCCTTTTAGTGCGCGAGGAAAACTTTGTTTTTTTATTATTTATTTTTATATTTTAATATCATCTTCTTGCCTTTTAGCATTTCCATTTTCTTTCATTTTTCAATCAGCTTCCTTGAGGTTAGCCGGACGGGGCAGGCTGGCCCTGGCGCATTCAAACAGTATGTGATGACGAGTGGGCGGAGGGGGTGGTGGCCGTTGGCTCGAGTTAGCGGAGAGCGGTTTTGATTTCCACGAGGGGAGGTTTACATGGCCGAGGACAATGAGCGAGCATAATGAGAAGGCGCTAACAATGGCCCACAGTCACGTGTCTCCCCGCCACCGCTGGCTTTCCTTCCATTTTCACCACCCCTCTTTTTTACACCACTTCTCTCTCTCACTCTTCCTTCTGCCTCCCTTTTTTCATCCGCGGAAACTGCTCCCCTGGCGGCGAATGAACGGGTTGCGTATTAAAAAAAATAATATGCGAGCTGAGCTCTTTTTTCCTCGCGTGGTTCTTTTCATTCTCTCCCGGTCCACCAAGCTGTACACCCATGATATTATGGTCGAGGGAGAGAGTTTGTGGGCGACAATTATTGTGCCTCCTTTTTTATTTGGCCCCCTTGTGCCTGTTTCCGTGGCGTATCCGGAAAGTTTTTTTTTCGTGACGTCGATGTCCACCTTTTTTCCGGCGATGGAAAGGTTGAGCTGCTGTATTTTAAACTGTACTGATGGGTGGTTTTTATTTGTTCACTCCGTAATAATGTAGGTAAATATTTATCATTGTAATCAGTTGGATATTCATCGGTCGGACCTTATGTTCCACGGTGCCGAAAGTGCGTCAAAACTTGATTCTTCATGTGCACCTGCATGAATGTTTACCTTTGTTTTTTTATAATTTCTACATATTTTGTTTACCATTTGGTGCGCATTCTGCATGGCGGTGGTTGGTTATTCCTGCCAACCGCCTTGGAGGTGGTCATCAGGGTGTAATGTAAATGACGATTTAGCAATGATTGATTAATTGTAAACAGTCACGACAATTGAGCTGTAAACAGATATCTACGACTTTATCATATAATCTCATGGAAAGTAGGTTTTTCTTAAAATCACAGTTTAAAGAGGCGTATCGGGGTTGCTTTGTCAATTTTCATCATTGTAATAGCCTACAGCTCTGCTTTTTATGGTACTTTAATTATTATTCCTGCGTCCCATGGAGACCACGAAATCTATGGGAAACCAATCAGTGCGGCGGAGTATGACTACACATGGTTGTGGTTACTGGCATCCGTAGTATACTACCAAAACCCGCACGGTGCACCTTACACTTCGCGCTTTAAGTTTTAGTCAAGGTAGTGGATAGGCTTTGATTCACATTACCTTGTATTGTAATTATTCGTGCTATTTTTTGAAATAGTGAGCGCGTTGTTAGTGCCTTCGTTGTAATCAGTTGAATTATCGTTGTTGATGTCCTAGTGTTGATCCAACTCTGGTAGTACACAATACCAGTGGCGTAACTATGAGGGGGATAGATCCCCCCCCCCCCCGAAGCCTCAGAGAAATAAAAATAATAATCAAAACTATTGTCTAGTTTGGACAAATAGTAAATTTTAAATAACCTTTGAATGAAACCCAAATTTTAAGTGCCAAAATTAAGTAAAATGTTTTTGCAGTCATGTCGTTTTTACAAAATTTTCCCAAACTGGGGGGGGGGGGGAGGAGGGGGGAGGTCGCCCTTCCCCATTCCCCCTCAAAGCATAGTCCTAGTTTAGCCGTTGCACAATACTGAAATAAAATAATAATTCAGGAGGGGGATTAAATTTCTTTAGTGCAAAGGTTGAGTCACAATTCTTCGGAATATGGAAGTCATGATTCCGTTTTGTAGATAAGTATTTCCTCCCTGATTCTTTGGAATCCTAATATTTTAGAGATTGTACTTTTTGGGAGTACATAAGGAAGTGATGAGAGGTATAACTTAATCCAAACTTTCTTTGTAATCCTTTTGCCCGATGGAGATCTTGAAAGTGTGAGGATAATTGTTCATTGTATGCCCTGCAATTAAAAAATATTCTCGCTTACGCGCGAAGTGCATCCAATCTAATCCACGCACTTCGAATTTTTACTATTTCCCGTGTAAACGTCTGTTGTATAGAAAGCTGTCGGGTAGTTTCTCAATGCACTTGCGAGAAATTAACTCAAGCAATTTTTATGATGAAGTTATGATTAATTTCAAAGCGTTTTACTGATTGACACCCTCCGCTTTAGCTGGCAAAGGTTGGCGAACATAATTCGAGCTATTTGTCAAGGAACAACTCCAATGCATTCACCTACGACTTGAGGGAACAATGTAGTTGTCATATCTCAAGCCGATTCACCGAGGGAAAGTCTGGCTGGAGCGCCGGAGTCGATCGGTTCATGCCGATAACTCGAATGTTATTAACGACCTTCCCCTCTTAGCTCCAGCGTTGCCGCCTCTCTCGCCCACAAATACGCGGACATGCTCCGTCCGATGAAGGATTTTTTCCTCCCTCCTTCCGCGCCCGACTCCGCCGAGAGGTTTTAACCGCTTGATGGGAGATTTATCGCGGTAATTAACCGAGCCGCGCCTAAATATCAAGGGCCTTCTCTTTAAGCAGGGGGGTGTTCCTCTTTACTTCTCCTCCCCTTTTCCCCGCCTCTCTTCCCATTTTGTTTGTGTGCAGTAGTGATTCCCCATATCGGCCTTAAGCTCTCCTCGTGTGTTTGTGCAAGCCTTTTGTGTTTGCCGTCAGTCAGGCTCGCTCACCAGCCCGGAAAGTTCCTTCGGATAAGCATCGCCCCCCTTCCATCTCCTGTGTGCCGGTCACCTCGCTCCGAACGTGAGAGATATTTCGAATTTTTTCGCTTTCCCAGAACTTGAAGTATGTCCAAGCAAAGTCCTCTAGGAGGAGAGGATACAGAAATTTTTTCGCATATTTTTATCGGTATCCGCACTCAATGTCGTTTACCTTACTTGTTCCGCATTTATTGTTATGCTTCCAATACATATTTTATGAGGTTTGCAATCTTTTCCGTAGTATAGAGTATTGGCGAAGTACCGTACGGATTTTCTTTACTCGCCCGTCCATTGCAGTTTATGGCATTATGATTTTCCATTAAATTATTTTTTTCCTAATAACTTCTATGGGCATTTTGATTTCATGTCTTATTGACCGAACGATGTTGTAGGAACTGTCCCTTTTGGCGTTGGTTACATAATGATGGGTGTATCAAAGTTATGATTCACTGCTTAAATGACTGAGAGATTTTTTTAAACATTTTCGTTATCAATTGAATGTTGCTATATTTTCGCAAGTTTTGCTTTGACGCTTACATTACTTCTAATACAAATGTAATACCTTACTTTCCCGAGGATTCTCGTTGATATAGAAAACAACCGGAAATTTCCGTGTTAAAAATCATCATAAACTTTTGGTATGCCCGAATATCTTATGGATTTCAGTTTATAGGTCATAGGGTAACTTTAAATCGATCCACCGTCAAAAGAATGAGTCCTGTGGTAATGTCCTCTTAATCTTCTTAAGGTGGAAATGGAAAAATTATTTTCGTCGCATGCAGCAGGGCAATGAGTCAAAACGGTCAATTTGAAACGGCATTATGTTCTATAATTTACCCCGTTTCGTCATGATACCGTAAAGGGTAATTTACTCGCGGCCTTGAACCGCCGCTTGGCAGTGTGACTCTGCGGAAATATTCTCTTCCTTAACTTTGTGTGCCTTTAAATTAACGTTGATTTATGGGTGTCAAAATTTTATCGTGCTTGAAATCCTCTTCGCTGGGACTGGGAACAGCAAATGTCGCATTTTTTCGCAAGGTCACCTAATTCAAAATGTTTCTTTATCTTTCATCAAACATCAGGGAAGATTTTTTCGTATTTGAAATTTACCGTATTTGACGGAATATAAGACGCACCGGCATATAAGACTTACCCTCATTCCGGTATGGCACGCACCAGAAAAAAAAGTCCGCGCGAAGACACGGCACTCCTACAACTTAGTTAGTTCGTTTTAGATATTATGCGATCGTATAATTCGAAGCGAGATATCAAACAGGCTTGATCGAATTAAAGCGGTCAAGCTCGCTCGATATCTCGCTCCCAACTCCTTCGATATCGCAGAAGCAAGCGAAACGATAGTAATATGCAATATCATTAATAAATGATAAATAACATCCATAATTTTAATGAGCTCAATAATTACAATGAAAACAACCATTCTTCAGTTGAATAAAAATGTATTAGTAAATATAATTGAGTCAGTGTTGAACTTTGACCCATGGAGGTCGAAGCTTCGCGTGTAAAGGCCGTTTTACACGGTACACGGAATTGCGCAATCTGACGTACGTGCGAAGGCGCAATCAAAATTGCGTCGTGTAAAGCGGTGAATCGTCAGAACACATTCGAGAATTCGTGGATGCGAGACGGCAAAATAGCCCCTGTTCTAGTTTCGTTCATGCATTCGCGCAATTCCGCGCCATTTTAGAAATTAATGCAGCTCTAACCTGTGTCCCGTGTAAAACAGCCTTACGGCGAAGGTGATTTTTTTGAGCTTTTATTTTGAAGAAAAAGTAACGTTTCATATGCCATCAAATACGTTATATGTGTACTCACTAAGGGTATGCTCCATTATTTTTAAGATATATCAATATTTGCGTATGCTGTTTCTTGAGTGTTTCCGCAATGTCGGTTGAAGCGTTAAATGACTTGACGAGTCGGAGAAATCGCCGCGTTCTTCCCCTCCGCTTGGGTATTAAGGGTTAAGGATTAGGTGTTGGCGTGGTTCATCGGTAAATAAAATTAGTGGGGGCATTGAGGATCGATCCTTCCCGATTTTAGATTCTCTCAGCGGTAATAATGGCTTTTCTCTCGGATTATTTTGGTCGAGTGCTATTTTGGGTCGCCCTTCCCTTTATTGAATGGTTATTGGCAATTGGATTTCATCCGCCAGCCACTTCAAAGGAGTAGGAAATAATGTTGCCTTCGGTAGCTCCATGAAAGGGCACTGTAGTAAGGAGAGTTCGTCCTAAGCTTCTCCTAAATCCGCACGAGTTCGGTGAGTGGCCCTAAAACTCTCAAGTGTATTGACAGTTCATACAGTTAATAACGATAAGGTTTTACAAAATTAGCCCCTTAAAATAAACTAAAGGTACTTAGGTCCTAATTTGTTCAGGAGTATTAACTCAGAAAAGACTTAATATTTATGCTTTTATTGTTATGATACATTTCTGTGTCTTGGAAACGAAGTAATTTGTACGTTTGAGTAATATTTGGCCAGAATGAGATGGTTCTAATTACTTCTCCTAGAAATCAATTGACATTTTTAGTGAAAGAAAATGAATAATGACCGCGCAATGATTATGGCTGGATTAAACTCTCTTGGAGAAATAAATATGTTTTCGCTCAATTTTTTTCAGTTTTCAATTACGTATCCCTTCACCAGTAATTATTTATTCATTTGTAATTGATGACCTGTCGAACTGAGCCGCGAATCGCACATAATTCCGTGAGGTGCGAAAGAATTTTGCCAAAAAAATTATCGTGAGTCACTGATATTTTTAATTCGATTACACTGAACTGGAATTATTATTTCTCAATGAAAGTTTTAATATATTAAAACTCTGCGGCGGGATGAATACCTTGTCACATGACTAAATGACTAAATAAATGCCCTTCCCCTTCTCCATGCTCAAATCGTCCTGCAGCGGTTTTATATATTAATTTTTTTATACGCACCTTTTCAGAATTGATGCATGCCACCATTTGGGTGTCAGTAATTTGAGGAAACCCGAATCGCATTGCCCTCTGCGTCGTACATAACCTCACCGTTCATTGTTCGTTGTTAGTTTCGGCATCGCTTAACGATCGACTCTGTTAAATATTTGATGAATTAATTACCTAGATTTCAACCCTTTCCACTAATTGTGCCCATATTTCATTCATGGGCTCGGAAGGCACCCCGTGGTCCGGTGATTTTTTTTCTCCCCCCCAATGAATCATTTTTCACGCCGGCCTCGCCCAGCTGCCGAAATCCATTCGCTTTCGAATTTGGAGCGTGTGACAGAGGACCGGGAAACGTCATCTGCCTTCCCCGGGAAGCGAGTGGACTCCGCTTTGCTTTTGTTTTTTTTTATATTTTTTGTTGACGGGAGGCCCTCCGATCGGGTATCGATTTTGCTGCGAGTGGCGATTTCGTAGAATCTTTGTGTGGACCACTCCCATGCAACCGGCTGCCTCCCTGTCCACGTGTGGCACATTGAATCCCTCCCTTAACTTTGAGCTGAATTTAATGTCAAAAATATGAATGAATATTTACAACGTCTACAAATTCAGGCCCGAAATGATTCCTCATAAATGTTTAGGTTTGTTCGGTAGGGAGTTTTCACGTGATACTTTGGCCGTCTCCAAAATGTAACAAAGAGACCAATATAGGGTGATTGCACCGTATGTTAGAAACTTACGTTGCCAGACCCAGTAAAATCCATAAAGAGAAAGAGAACGCTGCCGATCGGGTGTCTTAAATTATTTATTCAAGGAAATTCTTTTGGTCATTTATCTTTTGTCCCATTTCCAATTGATTGAAGTGGAGGATCGTCGAGATTTCAATAAGAACAAGTAAAGAATATCTAATTTCACTGGGCTAGTAATCACGTGATAACTTTCATAGGTGGCATGTTATGCGATATGATGTTAAAAATGATGATATAATAAATGAGATCCTGCGGAGAGTATAATTATTCCTGACTTTGTTACGATAAAATAAGTTCACATTGGTCCGCGCCTGCTGAGTTATTGTATTCGAGCGTCAATTAACTATCTTATCCTTTATTTGGGGTGCTATTAACAGTTTAGGTAGGCAACGCCTGACACAATCAATTTGATTAGTTACGGTGGATTTGCAAGGAGCACTTATCACCCAGGCTTGTCCCCATTTTCAAATAGAACTTTCCCACTCTAACTCGCTTTAAGACCTATTTCTTTTTAATCTATCCATAATACCTTTCCTCTTCCTTCCTGTTCCGCGTTTGCCTTCCCTCTGACACGATTTTCAGCATCCCCCATCCCATTATTTCTCGCCTCTTCAGACTCTGTCTCTACTCCTTTAAATTTAGGATCCTCCTCGCTCGCCACATCTAGCACTTCCTCGTTCCTTTCCCTTTACGTTCATCTCACTAGGGACTATCACAGCATCCAAACGAGAACTCTCCGCCCGGATTTGTGCGAGAGAGGGAAAAAGTGACCCTATACTCTTTCCTTCCTCTTGATTGGAGCAGGGCCCCCTAAGGTTTTGAGTCTGCATAGCTTCTCGGGAGGTCGGTTGCTACTTTTTCCGAAGGGTGCTCCGTGAATTCTGCATTCCTCTTTCGGGAGAACCTCCGTCCCAATGTCGGAATGCTAGCGATATCCCGGCCGGCACGTGCTACCTGGTACTTGGGCGGTCGGTCGCGGGCGTGCATCTACGTCACTGGGTCTGGTGTCAACACGGGCCTTGGAAACAAACGGAGATGGGGAAGAGATACCAAGTTTTTCGAATGCCAAGACCGATACATGTAACCGTCTCTTTATCGCACTCGTTTCCGCGCTGTAATGTGCTAGTTACCCTAAATAATTTTAGGCCGGCTCAAGGGCGTACCCAGGATCAAAACTAGGGGGGGGGGGCAGGCCATGGTCGTTTAATTTGTAACATTTTAGCATGGAAACCTTAATGAAACCAACATTTTAAGAGTGTTTTATTATTTTTACAAATTATTTGCTTGAGAAAAAACTTATTTGGTTACATGTCTTGTACATATATCATTTTTCGTGAGTTTGAAGAAAATTTCTTGAAAACTTTCGTTTCAACCCAGTCCTGATTTTCCTTAAAGAATTGAGATTTTTGCCTCTTAGGGGGGGGGGTCAGCTGCCCCCTCCTGTCCCCCGCTGAGTACGCCCATGGGCCGGCCTCCCCGCTCACTATGAAGGTAAATCTAGAACCCGCAGGGATCTCGTGAAGAAACGCTATTGAGCCGGGATATGCTAGGCCGAGACTTTTCTACCCTGCTCAACGAGGGAGAAAGGGAAGAGGCGCCGCTGCTATGATGAGCTCGACAACGCCTCAAGGGTTGGGATAGGGAAGGAGGTAAGAGAAATTGAAGAATATCCCGCCGTCATTAAGACGATACGAGCCTACCATCAGCGAAACCAGATTTTAATGTCCCTATAGAGAAAGGGAAGATCATCCCGTGAGATTGATGATCCAGAGATTTGTCACTCCATTACCCAGAAGACGCTGGAAATGGATATGATTCGGTGACGGTGTGTTTTTTTCTGCGTTCTCGATCGAGCGTTGGACGAGATGCGTGTGACCGCCATTTGCCCGTCGTCATTTGCTTCCCGCGTTTCGTCACCGATGACGCGGGAATCCGCGGCGGGGAGGAATCGGGACGCTGCAAGTAGGTTAAAACATTGCGGAGCGCGCAGTGTGCATAAGTGGCCGTAACTCTTTTTAGTGTCGCGTCGGTAGGAAAAGCTCTCGATTCGGTTGCATCAACCAGCCAAACCCACCTATTGGCAGTGTTCGTTTCGCTGGGTCGAGCTTTCGTCGTTCCCATATTTCGCACCGACGGAGTGCGTATAGGAGGCTGCATGATTGAGCGGCCTTGATTACGAGAGGTAAATGGGTTGGAGAAGCGCGTTGGACAATCGAGATGGCTCAAGTGCAGGATTATCCGTCAATCCTCTGCCTATTTAGACTGTTTGAATGCCTTAACAGGTGAATCGTTGGAAGGGCTGTCCGGAAATCAGGATCGGGGGAAAGAGTGTAATATATTTTTATGAAATTTTCAAATATATAGTCTTCTAATTGTCCTCCGTCGATTGAAGACCGTCAAGATGTATTTTTTTGAGCTTGAATTCCTGAATAATGCATTTGAAAAACCGCATTATTAAGCAGGCATATGTGCCAGTAATGGCTCTACCAATGGTAACCATAATGATTTACAAATCATTGGGTGATGAAGGTGGGGAAATACAGGTCACATGAGATAATTTGTCGTAAGATGTAGCTATAAATTTTCGAAGTAAATAAATCCGGACGTATATTTTGTGATTTTGGCCGCATTGATATGCACTTGTCCCTGTATTATTTTATTGCGCGGCTTGGCGTAAGTCATTTAATCATCACTATCATTAATACCCATTTAGGTTGCCTGACTGGTTGTGTAGAGGCATGGGTGACGATGATTACCGAAAAATAATGTTTTGCGGCTTTGAATGAAGCCGAAAAATCTACTCACCTTCTCTTGCGTTGTTGCAGTTTGAATTTTTTGTGACCCATTACTTAGTTAATTCCTACTTTATCATCTTGGAATTTTCAGGGTATATAGACCTTTTTCAACATAAGCCAGCGTGTCAAATACTTGGTTATCATTAAAGAATGGTGTGGTTTTGAACACGGTTTAAATGAAAATCGAATCAATTACAGTTTATGTTTTCTAATTTACCCTCATTTGTCGTCTCAAATGCTTTTTCTCGTAATTAATAAATTTAAATATGTGCGCCCTCAGTCGCTCGACAAGAGAAAAATCGGCGTTGACATTTGCCTTCTCTTGACGAAAGGCGCCAGAGGACCACGGCTTAGTCCCATCCAACGGACTGAGTGCTGTACTTGATGTGCCCTCCTCAAGACACTCAAACAGACAGGGATCGGTCAGTCTCCGAAAAATCTCTAACCCTATCTTTGCTATCTTCCTCTGAATTACTGAAACCACAGCATTCTTTTCTGATAACACTATAAAAAATGCGTATTTGGAAGAAATACCTAGGTAAAATTTTCGAATTTGAGTTGCGGGCAAATGTTGTCCTGGGCGTACCTTCGGTAACCCGAAAATGTCGAGATGTTAAAATAATTTTTGAAACGGGTCGTTCGTCGCCAAAAATTTTGATGACAGGGAGTGATTCGGATCGTAGAACTCTCAGATTTTCTGTGTTGAAGAGAAAAACGTTATAAGTCTGCTCGCACGCTCTCTCCCTAATAAAGTCCAGCATCAGAGCTTCTTCCAATACGTATTTCCCCCAAGTTTCGTAACTCATCGTCCGTCCGCTGGGAAAATCTCAATCCTGCTTCCGCTTACCTCTTGAAAGCATTTGCAGCCATTTCCACCCACGGGCGAGCGGATTTGAAATTTAAAAGCCGCCATTTCGTCGACGCCATAATGTATGCGCCTCGATCACGATTCTGACCGACGAATAAACTCCTCCCATCCGTCGTCCCCACGATAGGCGCGGACTCACTGTAGCTGCATCCCCGGGACATCGTCATCTTCAGGGAGCCCTCCCCAGTGACGGTTGACCGACAACGCCTCCTCCGTTGCCGCTTTGAAGGTAAGAGCGCCACCGTCAGTGCGCTGCGTATACCGACCTTGTCCTCAATCTTCTGTTAAATCAGAGTCGCAACTGTGTCACCTCCTCCGTGTTCTCCCCTAACTTCGTTCTCGTTGGTTAAATAGTTTCCACTTAAATGTAAAATATGATCACCGTTATTTTTTAACAGAAAATATCGAGTCTCGCCAGTCAACTGTTTCGACCGTTTGGTGATTGACATCATCAAGGATCCCGCGATCACAGGTTTATGGAGTTTGCAGTGATACCGTTAAACTGACCATGAAAAAAGGATTGGCAAATTAGTTTTGGATTCGGTGTTACTAAAGACTTATATTTTTTCCGTGGACTCTCTTACGGAATCGAATGTAGTCTGTTAAGATTGGTTCAAGCGCTGCAGGTTTCAGTTAAAAGTTGACGTAGTTTAGCCGGCATCCCGGTGTTTTACTGAAAAATGATGGTCAGTTCACCATCATCATCATCATTAGTCAATAATCCTAGGATTGGTTTGACGCGGCTCTCCATTTCTCTCTCATATCCGCTAACCTTTTCATAGCTACATATTTCTTCTATTTTACATCCTTCATGACCTGTTCGATGTAACTCATTCGGGGCCGTCCCTTACCGTTTTTCACTTGTCCTTCAACGATTGTCTTCATCAGGCCACCGTGCCTCAAAATTATGTGGAATATTATTGAAAAAAAGTGGTCAATGAGAAGAAGAGTTCTCGTTGGTGCTGCTCCGGGTGCTAGCACCGCCCGGTGCGGCTTCCGAGTCGGGTGCTGCAGTGCGTGTGTGTGATGTAGGCGAGCTAAAGGGGTCGCCGGCTAACCGTTTCGTTTTCGTCGGTGCCCGAAAGAATGGCGTCCGTTGCGTCATATTTGCCGGTGGCACGAGTCCGGCCGCGTTGCCCTTAGCGGCACTGGTGACCATAACCCCGTTTTCACGCCGTGGAACTTTCCGCGTTTCAGAAGCATGTGTGTTTCACGGTCGTGAGTCGTGGGTTGGTTCTTCTACCTGAATTCGAATCTTAATTTCAGTAGCGTTCCCGGAAGGATTTATCTGTGCGAATTCATCGACAATTGTGAAATTTATTTATTTCTACCTTAATCGGTAGAATACTATAATAATAATAGTAATTCAGTTTAGCTACAAGTGGGCTATTGCCTGGTAGCAGCACGAGGTTGAAATAAATCAATGGAAAATATGATTATCGGAGAACAAAGTAAGCGATAGAAAATACACATATTGTACAAAAAAATGCATTAATTCGAATATCATACCACTATAAAATGAAGTTCCAGCCAAATAACCCAGTTGCTAACTCTCCAAAATAAATTACAATGGCGTCAACCAAGAATCGATGAACACTTACTCTTAAAAAGTTAAGCATTTGCGGGTAAGATCTTTGAAATATCCTCTGGTAATCCGGTCCACTTCTATTTTTCTCTATGCGGGATGGATTTCTTAAAAATATCTGTTTTTTGCTTCTGGAACTTAATTTTGAATTTATGATCATTCCTTCTTTTGTAGCAGGGTGAGTCCAGCCTTTGACGTATTTCATTCCAACCACGCTCGTTTATAAAGGCTTTGTAGAACACTCATTATCTATTTATGGTTCTTCTTAATTTTAATGGTTTTTAATATCATAGCTGTGACCCTTTCCCCCCCCCCCTCTATGCCTCCCCAGAGTTTGTTGTTAGTTCTTATGGTACAGAATTGTCCCTCGAAATTTCTCCGTGGGTTTGTCATCTAGTTTGCTCGAGGCCAATTGATTTGTGGATTCTGATGGTTTTTTTACGAACTGAAAATTGTTTTACGACCTTGAGATTTTATTTTATGCGTCGTCCATGTTTAGGGAAGGCTAGGAGAGAGAGAGATGATTTTTCTATCGTGTAGTTTCATTGATTGATAATTTTTAAATAATAGATTTTCCAATAACTTCCAAATTGTGTGGTATGGTCGACGGACTTTTTAAAAATAAAAATGAAAGTGATTCCACATTTTATCTGCTATAGCCGAAAAAATCGGCATTTCTTGTAGATGAATATGCGTGAAATAGAAATTCCACGATGAAATAGGCGTTATACGCTTTAACCGGATTAAGTAATTTTTACGTTGAATTAATATTGGAAAAATTATTTTTTTAAAGTAAACTGTGCGTAATGGACTGCTTCTCATCAGTTCTCATACTCATTACCACTCGTTCCTTTTGAATGGTGTTACTGCGTAATTTATCCTACCACATGTCGTTCCGGTGGCTTGCAGGAAAACCTCTTTTCATGAGCTGTATTATTATTATTTTATAACTAATACTAGCGGGCGTAACTTGGTGGAAATCCTTACTCGTAGTAATAGAAGGAATAATAACTTTGCTATTTCCACATGGAAAATTTTTGAGACCGAATTTATTGGGTCTTAATAAATTACCATGTGGAAATAGCAAAGTTATTATTACTTTTATTGCTACTATTATTATGAGTCGTCTGTACCCTAACTCCGCCTTGGATTATTTTGTAACTGAATTGTTGACACCATTCACTCATATAAGATTCCTGCGTTCGCGAGTGCTTTCTCTTCGTCATCTTCAATTTTTCTCTCCGTTCTCCTTTTATGCCTACGATTCTACGTACCTTGGACGTTTTGGTGCCGTCACCATCTGCACCTGGACTTATCCTTCCGATTCATTATAGCAGTCAGTTCTCTCCATTAGGGACAGCAAGTCTTTCTTGGCGTTTAGTGTTGTCGTTTGGAATTGGGCCGAGGCCTTGATCCAGCTCCATGGTGAGTGCTCACTAGGCTTCTCTTCGTAACAGTGTTACAAGTATTGTTTAAGAGTGCGATAACGCCGTGGAGAGCTTGGGTGGGTGAATGTCGTTCGAAGGCCATCTCTTGGTCGTGGAAGGGAGCGGGTAATTACATCGTACTTACCTGTGAAAAAATTTTTCGCCAAGGTCGGACGCAATTACTCCGTAATATTTCACCTTTCATATGCGATTGCTGGCCAATTTCTCTTCGTACCGATATGAAATCGGTGCGGTTCAACTGTGAAGATAACTAATCGAGTGATCTCAGCACCCCATGAAGGGTCAGCCGTTGCGTTGGTTGATATTTGGTTAAATATATTGCGTTGTATAAGGAAATGGAGAGATGGACCCTAATGTGCCTGTAAGTCATTCTGACCTGGAAGGCTTTACATTTTTAGGGGCTCACTTCATGTTTTTGCTATTATGTACACGTTATATGAATTTTTATCCATCTCCACCCATTATGACGGTGTTTCCATAAATACTGAATATTTGACCCTTTTTCCCTATCCCCTCTGGCTATATCGTTTTGAAACAGTTATTTTCGAATGGATATTTTTCAAGAAGCACTGCGTATTGGTCTAAAAGTTCCCTGAGACCACCTGATAAAGATTAACGGGTGAAGCTGTGACTCTGATAGTGCAGGTTGAGATTTTTTTAAATCTCTCTGAAAGGGAAGGATTTAATTTCTCAATACTTGAAGAAATCTTTAATGTACATCTTACAAAAGGAACCTGTTTGGCCATTTTTAAATTATCTCTAATTATCCCTGTACAGAAGACTACAGACACCAGGGGTACAGCCAGATACACATATGCTGTATTTTGTAGCACACTGTAACACGATATGCAGTGATTCTTTGGTATCATAATTAAGTGATGAAATTTATCACAAGTGCATTTAAAATACGTAAAATTAAAATCTTTTTCTTAGAAGTAGAAATTAGATTTTTCTAAATTCGTGCTACCAAAGTTGTTGTAATTAAAATACATATTACGGAGTTATTTTGTGATTTATTTTGGTATCGAATATTCTTAATGTGGTATTGTCGCACTTGAAAATGTATATATTCATGCTTAAGTTACTATTTATTTGATTTTTCTCTTAGGAGTTAGTACTCAGAGCGGTGAATGTATTACCAACTTACTTTCTCACGCCCTCATTTCTATGCATATTGATGATCGGTTGGTTGTGGTGGATCCGTTGTTTTCTATTATCCTTTCTAAATAATCATTTTCGCTCTGCGGAAACTGTGGCGTCAGAATCAAGGCTACATGGTGCTCAAATGAGGCCTTCAATGAATTTGTTTTCATGGGCCTGGATGTGAGCTCGTTGTGAGGAAGAGTAGTGGTTGTTGTTCTCTTTACTGACAAGATTCATCCATCAAGGTGCCCGTGTCTGTGTGAGACATGGTAAACATTCGTGGGAGGGAGTGGGATCACTAGGAGATATGATTAATGGTTAAACTTTCATTTGTGAATAGTATGTGTTACACGATGTGGGAACTTCTGCATAAATTTGTCTAGACATCAGCTTGATTTCTGGAGGGTTCTTGTAATTATTTGTGGCGATACCTTACCCATTCTTTGGATAAGGGTGTCATCTTGGACTGCTGGATCTTGTTATTTTGTATTTAAATATGCACCTCAAATATACTGGTAGCATTTAAAATATACATTAGCATGAACTATTAAAAAATGAACTACTCACCTTACCTTTGGCGATGACTCAATGTAACCAGGTATGTTCACAACAAAATTTTAGTATAAAGAAACCATCACGATTTGATTTGTCCACAGTATTATTATATAGCTAATATGCAATGATGATCCCTACGTAGGAAACCCAATCATTTCGATTTTTTCTCTTCTTTCACGAGGCTTCATTTGTTTATTGAAATGGATTTACAGAAAAAGCCTGCGAGTGCAATAGTCATTTCATGTTCATCTGTTTTTATCAATTGAAAGAGTGACATGCCGCATTTTAAGAATAGAATTAAAATCGCTTCAGCTGTATGTTCACGTTTTTTACTGATGGCGGATAAATTTCCTTGCTGCTGTATAATGGGTCTTTTATAAACCCAGTTGACTTTCGTTCACGACTTCCTTGCATTGTATTTACCGAGGTGAATACTTTGTGGACCAGTGCTTTGCAGCTGCGTTATCTTATCTCGCGGCAACACGTCATCACCTTGGAAATAGGCTCTCGTGTTGGCCGAGGTAGATCTCAAAAAGAGAAATCTCAATGCGTCTCTCCATAGCTACGAATCCTCAATCAAAAACTGATTTGTTCTCGCGACTCATGATTATATCCATGTCGATTTTGTCAAAAGTTTCGGTTGCATTAGTTTTCATTGACGACGTGACTTCAGCTGACAGAGAAATGAAATGATGTTTTGTAGTTTGTGATCAGCGTAGAACAGAAAAATAAAAAAAGTGATTATTATTTCATATTGTAAAGTATCTATTTAAATACGTCGAGAACACAGCTATCGCTACTCGTATAAAATCATTTTATACCTTCCAACTTCCTATTTCATGAAAAATGATTTCTTTATTCATTTACATAATGGATGTTTTAGCATAGGTAAACTTTCAAAATATCAATATTGTTCCTCTAAATTGTGCTAAAATTATGAAAATCTTACGACGAACTGCACCCTTTATTTCCCTCTATGGCGTCGGAAGTTCATGACGACCTAGACTCGTCATTTCAGTGCAACGGGTTAAGAACGTAGCGTTTTGTATCTCTGTGAACACGTCGTACATAAATACGAATGCATAAAATATATTTCACACGACGTAATGATAGCTCAATACCGACAAATTAACTGGAAAAATCAAAAAATAGCCAACAGTGTCAATGATTTCTCAAGGTGGTTTCGTTAGGTAAATGCATGGTATCCTCGACGCTCTACTTCCGAATTCGGCCGATATTTGGCGTCTCACTCGCCTGGATTCTCGAGTAGTAGTAGTAGCGAGATATCGTTTTTGAGGGAGTATCATTGCAGTCAGCTACGATGTGTTAATTTTGTCCTGTGATCCCGTGGAATGTCGCCTGCAGCTGCCCGTCCTTTCCTATACGGTGGCCATCCTTCGTGAGACAGCCCACGGCGGCGACGTCCGGTGCGCAACAGAGTTTTATTTCCTTGGACAGACCGGGGGGGATTATCTTCCCCTCACCGCGTCGCTCTTGAATATGGTCGGAGTGAGATTCCACGCTGTCTTCACAGTTCTTGAAAAAATTTCCATCCGCTTCCCGGGGCACGAGGACAAGAAAGAGATGGCGGAAATTTGGGTGAGATGGGTGAAGACCGCGCTGCATGAGTTGAGGTGACTTCATGTTCGCGATGGAGGTGGTTGTTTGTCAAAAGCGTGATTGAGGAATTGCAGGAGAATTCTGGAAGGCATACTTTTTAACCAAATATCGGGTGGGATCATATCTTTCGATGTCTTTCTTGGAAGGCGATGCCTTGACTGCTAGACACGGAACGAAGGTTGGAAAAGAAGCCTCGTGCATCAACCTAGCATTTGTTTTATTGGTTTTTTTATCGATGACTAGATAAGATGCTGAAGAATGTGGAAGTTCTGAAGTCAGTCAGTTATGCAAGGAAATGCGATGTTGGGAAAATAGGGCAGGGGATGTGCTTTTTTTGTGTGGAATATAGGAGTTAAGATATATGGAATACTGAAGGATTAAATGCTGTTATAAGAAAATAGTTTGGATCTCGAATCATGATTCTTGGCCCTGCTATCATGGAGCGAGTTGTTTCTCTGAGAATCATCCACCCAGAGCTAACTTTTCATCTTGAGTAGGTACCCCTCGACATTTTCGTGGTATAGCAGCCTCCTTAAGGTTATCTTTGTTGCTGCAGTCACGACTTCCAACAATCTTTTTCCAGCCTTCCTATCTTGTCATTGTAAGATGTCATCCCTTTCTCAACACCATCACCCCTAAGCTATGAAGTTCTCGGACGCCCTCTCAATATATTTCGTGGAAGTTTTCCTTCCATATTATTTTATTTTATGTCAGTTTTGAGCAAGTGTCCGATGAGATTTGCATTTCTTGTTTTAATTGTGTCCAATAGTTCTCTTTCTTTGTGGACTTCATTCCTTGCTCACTAGTTCTTCTGTCGGTCCGCCTATTTCTTGTAACCCTCCTTCAAAACCACTTTTATTCAGCTTCAAGTTTGGTTTGTGAAAATGCGGCCAAACAGTCCAAACCGGCAGGGTATGGATTACGAGGATTCCGGTGAAAATTAATGAAAAATAAAATAAATAAATGATGAGAGTTTTTGCTTTACTCTATCGCGGATATGTATTCACTCGGAAGCAGATGACATAGATCGACTAGCAAACACAAAAGAACCAAGTCAGTTGATGTGAACGCGTGGCGCGGCTCGACGGAGTCAAGTTCCTATTGTGTGTACAGTAAAAACTGCTTATAACGCGTCCTGCTAAACCGCGTTATCTGATATACCTTAGCTCTTTTCATTTCCCGCGAAGTCATGACATTATGATTTAGATTTAACTTTTTACTCTTCTATTTATGTTTTAGGGTGACTTTTCGGCAAAATTCATCATACCAACTGCCGAACGCGCCGAAAGAAAATATCATATTGTTTTAGCATCTCCCGTTAAAATAGATCGCGGACGATACCTTTGGCGACTCAAAAACATTGTTTTAAGCAAAGCAATTTTGCAGTATAAATATAGCAATTAGTTTTCGGGGGAACTCCGTGTCGGGAGAACTCCGTCCCCCCAGATCCGCATTATAACCGGATTATTTTGCCTCGCCGAGGTTTATGCTGCTTACGCAATCGAAGATTTGTGGATACCGCGCGCTACGCATGGTGATCCCTTCTGTCCGTTCGGTTGAGAGTTGTTTAATGCTGGTGGCCTCCCGCCTCCCCCCCCTCGCTCCATTTCCCCTTCTTCAGATCCCCCCTCCCCGTTCGACCTCCCCCCTCTTCGCATTTAGCCATCTTTCCCCTCGGCCTCAACGTTTCGCAAGACCTCTGACGTCAGGAGGAGACGGTGTCGTCGTTTGCAGTTCAAACGAGCGGGGGCAAGAGGGGGGTGGGTATTAAACGTGAAGCGGAGGAGGGGAGGGGGAGTTTGTGTATTATAGCAGTGGGACAATGGAGCTTCCTTCCCCCTCAGATCGAGAGTATGAGGAGGTAGGATGCACAACGGAAGAAACTACCTTGGCGGGCGGTAGCGACAGCTCTCCACGTTGGCTTTGTGTCGGCACAAAAGGGGCGGGAAAAGTAGGAGTCCGCTCCTTGTACCCTCCGTTGGAGATTTAATGAAATCATAGGCGATGAGTCGGTTTACCTGGCGTGCGCTGCTTGAGATC
Source organism: Ischnura elegans (assembly GCF_921293095.1). Taxonomy (NCBI): domain Eukaryota; kingdom Metazoa; phylum Arthropoda; class Insecta; order Odonata; family Coenagrionidae; genus Ischnura; species Ischnura elegans. The sequence continues at coordinate 85,827,048 of NC_060252.1, forward strand.
TGTTGCATGAATATGCGAGGGCTCTTGTAGCTGAGACAGTTAAGGATTTGACGCAGTTTCGGTTGCGCCTCCCCGAGATGCAGTGAAAATTGTACCATGTTAAGTTTCATATGTTGGTCTATATTGAAATGAGAAAGGTGGTAAAATTCCACTCTGAACGTTTTTTAAACACCGAGAATGGGTTCAACATATAGTGTCATTATTAAGGCCAATACAGCAAGTCTCAGGTATATGCACTTTATAATGGTACAATTACTCTGGTATCTCAGGTATATTTATTGTGTCATGGTTTCAAAACATACTGTCGTTATCAAGGTGAATCCAGCTCAAAAGTCTCTGTTATATACACTTTTATAATGATATAATTATCCTAGTACCTCAAGTACATTTGTTGTGGTGTTCCAATTTATAGAAAATCCGCGAGGAGTGTGAGTGTGTGTTTCTTTATTTGTTTTTTGTCTATTTTATCGTGTGAGTGAGGCACTTGCTTAAGCGAAAGCTTCGTAATCCTGTGTGATTGTGTGACGTGTCATTGAGACTTACGGGCAAACTTGTTCCCTTGGCTAATCTGCTAGGTGAGCGATTGAGCTTGCACTTTTGTCGTTAAGATTGTACTTTCAGTTTCTTTGTAGTATTTCATCCCATTGGCATCATCCTTGACATTGACTCTTCCCAAACCTCCTTATCCTCACTCTACCTGACCCCCCTTTTTCGCCCAGTAAAGAGTACGGACTAGTGGAATTTATTTCTTTCAACTACATTTATGTTCATAGTAACAGTGTGTGTTGAAACCAAGGACGATGTTTAATAAACGTTTAGTGTGGAATTTTACCAGCTTACACATTTCAATGTGGATATTCAGAATTTCCATAAAGTAACGCCTGACGTTGTTTAGTCAAATGTTGGTAACTAGCCTTCGAATTTGGGATGGAAATAATTTCTATCATTGATGAGCGTTGTTCGGGTGGCTGGATTTCAAGATTATCTGGAGAGTAATGGTATGTCAGGGAAAATTTTGATTTTTCTCATCCTATGTTGCAGACGTCTTTCGCCAGTATTTGAAAAATCCATTCCTAACATGTCATTTGGTAGTCGTTTATAGGTGCAAAAATTCATCTTTATAACGTGGTTTTACTTAATATAATCGAAGGTACGACTTGTAGGGTAGTATTCCGCCCATTTACCCATTGCATTAATTTCATACTTAAGGGAAAGGAGTGACGCCATTAAGAGTAAACATCTTCCGTATAAAACATCAAATCGTCTGTATGATTTTGTGAATGTCTGAATGACTGAACGGGAAGTTGGACTTGCTCTAGCTTAATTCATAATATTTATTTTTTCGTTCATTCGTTGAAGATGAACTGATTAATCATGCAGACTGGCTTTTAAGTATGACTTAGAAAAGAGTTATAGAATTCAGAGTTCTACCGTCTGTCTATTACGGTCTCTAAAGATCCTCGTGAAGTTTAATGAAGCACCGAATAAAAGAGAATTATGAGTTAACCTATTTTTCAAACTAAGGCAGCAACACCGTTGGTAAGTGAAATTAATGCCTCGTGAACCGTCAAGGACGCTGGATGCAATGCGAATAAAAATTTGTTTGCGGTTTGAAAAATTACAAGGCCGCGTTGATCATTCCGCTAATATATTTGAATCGATTCAGTTTTATCGAAATTGGGGCAAGGATATATAACACGTTTTATTCTTTTTATTGAATTTGATTCCTTCTAGATGTAACCGATCTTGTGAATTGGTTCCTCGTCGAGGTGTGAATGCACCTCTGAATTAGATATTATCGAGTGTTGGATCATGGCTTGGTTCCCTCATTGTCTTTCATGACTTCTCCTTACTTCCCAATCATAAGGCACCTCACCGTGAACACATCAAATTGGGATTGTGATTCACTATTTCACTATTTCAGAAATATGGGTTATGACGCGGATGTCACTCCCACGGGAAGTAGGTATTCGAGCTATCTATTATCGTTTGAATGTTTTGTAGAATCTATTGTTTGACTTTTAAGACCTTTTTGTAAAACAATATCCGCTGTATTTATGTGCTGTATTCATGTGTTCAGTACTGTGTAATATTCTTTTTTTAATGACATTTAGAAAGAATAAAATTTGCCCTTGATCAGGTTTTGATCAATGGCATATTTGATTGTTCATGTTTTTGGAGTAACTTGGAATTATGTATCATTTCTTTGCTTCTTTTAATCAACGTGATTTCATCGTCGACCTTATTGTAAATGGCAGCATTGGAGGGAATTTTGGAATTCTTGAGAGAATATTATACTCGGTCATAAAATAGAATAAATTTTAATAACTCTATTAAGAAAAATAGAGAGATTTGTTTTCGAACAAAGACCATGTTAATTAAAGTTAGAATATACAAAATCACGGTAAAATCAGTAGATAAGCATTTAAAATAACTTGTAAATGGTTATCCGAGATCAAATTATCATTTTTAATGTTTTCTATGAATCTTTGTAAGGTGATCCGATAAAACTGATTATCTATTTGGATTAAGCATCAATATATTGTAGTTCTGTAATTTTTATTTGATATATTAGGAGATGTCTATCAAACACACAAATGTTAGTTTTCAAATGCCTTTAACCGTACTTTTATTTCAAATGCCTTTAACCGTACTTTACTTATTTCTTCAACCTCCCAAAGGGATTCTATTTGCGTGGTCGTTTATTTGAGTTTTTTTCCGTTAGAATATCACTAGGTTTAGTTTTAGTTTGATACGTTTCATATGATATTTATTTTAGGAAAATGTCCTTTGCTTATTTCTTCAACCTCCCAAAGGGATTCTATTTGCGTGGTCGTTTATTTGAGTTTTTTTCCGTTAGAATATCAGTAGGTTTAGTTTTAGTTTTATACCTTTCATATGATATTTATTTTAGGAAAATGATCAGTTAAAAGAATGTGCCGATGGATTGAGAGGACCACTCGAAGCATGATGGGCCGGTGTGGGAACTATTTATTAGCGAGCGCGCTGCAAGGGAATGAGGTCTTTTGTTTGTGATTCGTTGGGGGTGATCCAAATCGGACTCCGCGAGGTTCTCCATGGGCATCGCTCGCGACGGAGACGTGGATCGCAGTATTTCCATTTCGAGGTGGCCCAACAAGGGCATTCGAGGTCATGACCTCCTCACCTCAGGATCAGATCTTATCTAGAAATCAGATTGACGGTTTGGACCTTCGATCATTTACGTTTACCAATATGTCAATGTGGACACTTAAGCATGGAGACAGTTGATCTGCGGAACAAAACCCCGAACATTAACGTTTAGTTGTTTTTATTTTCACCTAAGGAACCAATTCATGACAAGGTTGTTTCAAATTGTTCGGCTCATGAAGCCCCTGACGCTTTCGGTCCAGAGAAAACTCCTCATGAAAAAGTTCTGATGTTGGGACCGATACTGGGCCCTGGAAACGTATCTTCAGTTTGTATTTGTCGCACTGGTGGCAAAATGACGCTCAGTTGGTACAAAATGTATTGTTTTGTACAATTTGTACGATGTAGACGAAAACCATTGAAGATGTTGTATTAATCCATGAGAGTTGTTATGATGATTCCAATCCCATAAAAAGTGAGCGCATTTATTTTCACGATTCTATAAAGAAGAGAACGACGAAGTGCTGGATATGGTTGGCGAGGAGAGAAAGCTTTTAGATGAGATACGTAGGAGACAGAAGGTTTGGATGGAGTTAGTGCTTAGCGGTGAGGGGATGTTGAAAATGGTGTTGGAGGGTAGAATGTTGGGGAAACGAGGGAGGGGAAGGAAAAGAATAGGATTTTTAGATAGATTGAAAGAGAGTAGGCCTTACAGTGAATTAAAGAAGGCAGTGCTGGAAGGAAAGGGAGGCTCCCAGATCACCTCTTTAGTACTCCATGGAAACCTACCTTAATCGGTAGAATACTATAATAATAATATAAAGAAGAATATTCGTGGGCAAGGAATATTCACTATAAACGTATTACTATGATTTTAATGAAACGGCAACCACAGTAGATCAAGCGAAAAAATAACGACACATAATCTTAAAAAGTAGTATCTAGTAAAATCTTGAGTTGAAATTCCACTCAAGATACCGGTTTATGCGGTAGATTTTAATCCGAATGTAAAGTTAGTCATGCAAATGTATTAGAAGTTTACAGAGTTAAATTTATTTTTCAATCAAATGAATTAACCTACAAACTATTGACGAAATCGTCTTTCATTCTTAATAAGTTAATGGAAACTTGTCGATGTTGGCCAATCATTTTATGTAAACAGAAGCCGACACATTTGTTTCGAAATGTGGCCCTCCGATACCTCATCCAAGATTGTCCAGTGAGCATCTAAGATCTTCTCTGATGGGCTGAATTTTTAGCGGCCAAATGATCTAATTCTATGGTATGACTGTAGTAGTAAAATTGTTCTGGCGTCTTAGCGGGGTCCTTGGCTTTGCTACAGTTTCCTGATCGAAGAGTATTTCATGACTTGTCCATACAGCGGTTAACCTGCGTGCTGATTGCAGCCAGTGGAAGGATGTTTCTCTATTGAATCCAAAGGGTATAAAAATAGATATTCTTTTTGATTGAATCTGTCGACAGGGACGGTTTTGTTTTCTTCTCACGCGATGGATACGCTTTAAACCGCTCCCGGCCTTAGCGCGGAAGTGCGCTGTATACATTGTCTCCTCTTGGCAAAGAAGTGCGCGTCTTTTTATTTTTTGTAAGAATGCACCGTAAGCACCCAAGGTGGGGCCAAGTCGTTTGCGCGGCTCGTGGGAAGATCGTGAGCGAGGCGGGGAGGGTAGCGGGCGGAAGCATTTCGCGAAGAGGTCCCCAGTGGGCGGACGCTTCCGTCTCAGCTCGAGAACTTTCCCGCGAGTCCAACTCCCAAATGACTGTCGCGCTGGTGTCGGTGTCACTCCTAGAACCTCAAGTACGAGAGACCTCAATCCATTTAAGAGTTTTAGATGCCCAATATCTTGTGTAATATTCGGCACGATGTGGTGCAGTGGCGTAATTAGGATTATGCTTTTGGGGTGGGGGGGATGGGATAGCCTGGGGTGGCGATCCCCCACTCCCGTTGGGGAAAATTTTTGAAAAATAACATGCCTGGAAATACATTTTACATCATTTTTTGCACTAAAAAATTAACTTTTAAGCAGACGCAGTTATTAAATGCCTAAACTAGACAATAGTTTAATTTTTTTTTCTCTGAGGCTTTGGGGGGGATCTCTCCCCCTCGTCCCCCCATAGTTACGCCACTGATGTGGTGGTAGTTCTTATTACTAGTTAAATGAAACATTGCAATATTTCTACTGGATTTATTCAAAAAATACGTGTTTCGTTGTTACAATTATTAAGTTGCCGTGACAACGAAACGTGTCGTGTTCGAGTAAATCGTGTGGAAATATTGCTATCTCTCATTCAACTGGTGGTGGATACCCGATTTTGGAGTATCGTAGTGAAATAACTACTCGTCCGATTACAACGTCCTTCACATAATAATGTGTGGGTTCTTTGTTGGTTTGTGGCACCATAAAAATTTTGCGAGGCAATTTTTATTCAACAATGGGAGGAAAAAGTGCCTATTTTTTTGGACTTTCTGCGCAGTCTTGAGGTTTGCGCCCTTTATTAGCCGAGACTTATTTCACAGGTCTGCAAAAAATATTTTGGAGCCGAAAAGTTTTGAACGGATTTTCTTCATTTATCTACTTATTTGGAGCGCCGAATATGGAATGTATAAAATCAATCGATACGGCTTTAACTTTGTGTACTTGAGAATGACGCCTCAGCGTCGAAACGCGTCGTACCAATAAATAATTTCCATTGAAAAGTTACCAAGGTTTTGTATTTTTCAACATGGAATACATGGAATCAGTTTTGTCTATTAGTTCTACTTTTGAGGATGTAGCATTTTCATCCCTGAAGCATAATTTTCTTTTTCATCCCCGAAAATAATTTTAAATTGAGTCGATAACCATCTGTAGTTTTGGACCAGCTCCGAGTGAGTTGTTTAAGTCCAATCAAAAGACAAGCTCAAGTATTACAAATGGCGGCTCGTAATTTCGATGATTATTTTGCGGTAATCCCTCCAGATGTCCACTTGCGGTACGTACATGCCCATTACAATTCAATGTTAGCGTGATACACATTGCGATCCTGTCGGTGCGAATGAGGCATCTCTTTCGATTCGTGGTCGTTGCAGTAGCTACATTCATGCGCAGCGGGACCGCGATAGGGGGCGTTACCCTCGCAGGAAACCACTTGCCCCCAATGCTTTGCGATCGCTCTGGGTGGATGTTTCTTGGCGTGGAATCTTCTCTGATTTCATCGGCAAAAGCGTCGTGCGTCGATGCAGGGTCTTCAACCTCCTCTAGCCGCGCGATGCCCACTTCCTCTGAAAATGCCTTTGTTTGGTTTGCTGGCGAAGTTTGTTTACCGATTCGACTGGTTTACTTTCGTAAGCATTTGGTTTTACGGAAGTGATGATGCTTTGAGTGTAAACTGTAACCAAAGCTAGGCTGCAACTGAAAAATATGATTCCTATTGTGTTATCCTTATTCTTAAAAGGTGTGATAAAGTTTTATTTTCTTGGTTTCCTTTAAATGGTTCATTAGATCATAATTATGTACAGTGCAATTTGGAGTTCTGGTGATCTGCAAGCTACGTATCTTCTTATTTGCATCTAAAACGTGATTTCGAAAAGCGCCTTAATTCTTGATGTTTAAAACCAGTGACTATTTCTCCTGTCAGAGCGTTTATGATGAATAATGGTTAGACAAGCGTGTTATTCTCTTAATACCGGTAAACTATCGTGGTTGAAACTGTTGATTTTACCGTCTAGACAGTACAATGTAAAAACATGTCAAGTTATTGGATGTTATTTCTCTTTTGTGGATGGTGGCTGCCTCTTGAGTAATTTTGTCACTGAAGTTTCAAGGAACTCGACGTCAAGGAGGCAGTATTTAGTCACTAGGCGAAAGCCCTCTCCTGGATTGGCGTATCTACGTCCTCAAACACTTTATTTATTTATTTTATTTATTTATTTATTTATCACATCCCCCGTAAACAGCACATAATGGCCTTTTACAACGAGGGTTTCGAATTTTAACAAAGTACAACACAAACATCCATGCCCTGGATAGGGATCACCTACCCAGGCGGGATTCGAACCCACGACCTACGGTTTGGCAGGCGAGGACTTTTACCCCACCGCCACCGAGGCCGGCTTTAGAGGATGCATCGCTCTTTCTCGACTTTCTCGGCGTATTTTGTTTTTCACCTTCGTCGAATCACCTTCTTCAAATTAGCATTGTTATTTTGAAGTTATCAAGGCATTTAGTTTGTTTTTCTGTCCAATTACTCGCTTCAAAGTAATGATATTATCTTGAAATTTTCAGGGTATTGAGCGGACCTTTCTATACATTTACCCTAATCTCAAGTCAATAAAAAATACTTATGAGAAAATACTGGGTTAAAAATTTCAATTTTCAGAAACTGATAAGAGTTGAAAAGGTTCTACTTCATATTCTTTAAACACATGACGACGGCGTAAGTGAAAATAAAAATACGTCACGATGAAAGAGCGGTGGAGCAGGAATATATCGTCCCCGTAAGATTCTAATAAATTCTCTCTTTAACAAGTCATCCTCTTTTAAGCCTTCAATTGATATGGGCCTTTTGAATCGCTTTTGATTACTAGCAATGATCGTCGTGCTTCGCGTCATGTAAGTTATCCTATCATCTATTCTTTCGAAATGCCGCCTAATCCCCGCAGGGCGCGAGGATGCTGTAGAACAGACGTAGGCACGTACGAATGGCGAATAGTGTTAGTAAAACTGTTTGGACTCGCGTTCGCGTTTCGTGTTGTAATTTTCGGCAGTCGTCGACCTTGGCACCGAAAATAGCCGCGGTTATGAAAGTGTTCGTAGATGCTGGGAGCGGTCACTATGGCAACCTCGGAGGGTGATTCCGGAGGATAAGTGGTTGCACGGACCGCTCAGAATGTTGATCGCCGATCTGTATTGTTGCGGTTTGCTTGGAGGGAGAAAAAAAAGAAATAAGTGTGTGGTACGGACTGAAGTTGGCTGGGTTCCGTTTTCAATCGCTTTAATAGAAGGCTCTTGTGGCGTCCTTGCGTTCCAGTTCCAATTCAGTCGTGAATTAAATCTTTTTGTGTGCGAAATGTATGTAGGTGCTATGTGAATCGGTACTGATAGTGTTTTCTCAGTTGTTTTTGCTATCGCCCGAGAGTTTTAATCATGCCGTTTTAATGTCGCCGTCTAGGAAAATGATTTATTTACGGTATTAGAGGTGTGGAGTGCTGGAACTCGTTGATATCCTAGTCAGGACGTAAAGATAGGAATTATCTAAACGTTTGATATGTTTACTGCTCTATATTATGTGCTGTGACATGTTATTAGTCTGGGTTCGATTATTTCATTTTATTCGGCCACTCAGTGATTTGACGAATTACCACAGGATACTAAATACAAATATGAATACGATAATAATATTGGAAATTAATAGATAATTTACCTTCGAGTATATTAATACGTAGTTATTCGAAAGTGTGGCTCCCTGCTTCATCGTTTCGACTATATACAGTTTTAAGTAATAGCTCATGACAGTTGATTAAATATTTTTGCTTACAATAGCTGAGATCAGTGTAGACAAGTTGTTACATTCAGAAAAATGAGATTTGATGAGACGCATACCCTAATAACATTGAGATAAAATTGATAATGAACTAATTCACTCATCGGAATTGTATTAATTGGCGTAAATGACGCAAATGATGCCCAATCACAGAAACAATTAAATATGTATCCTATTTGAATTGAATACATACCTATGTTGAAATAAAAAGTGTGGAAATTACCATTTTTGTTTTTATCATGGACATCTTGTATCTCATGCTGTTACTATGTTATTTTTCGCTGAATACAAGTTTCAACGTAGATGTGCATCATGTATATATTACCCTGGGAAGTGCAAGATCCTTTGGCTGCGTGCCATATTCACTGCACTAGAGGAAAAAAATCCGTCCTACCTTATGTTCAGCGAATTCGCCTTCCTCTCGTGAGAGGTACTTCACCGAGAACCATTCTGCGCCTAAGTTGTCTTTGGGGGAGGGACTCAAAAACGGCGCTCAAGAGTAAAATAGTTGCGGCGCTCATTCCGAGTGAGTTGAAAGTATCGATCCGGTTATTGGTCGCCCTTCCGCATCGGTTGCGCAACGGTTGAGTGTCTCCCTGCCGCCTCAGTCCTCAGCCGGAAGGAAGTCTGCGACATTCCAGCGTTGCAAGCCGAGTGAATGAACATTGTCGCTTACGCGTGTCCATCCTGCCATCCTAGTGTTGACTATTTTAACTACTCACGGGATAATTGTCTTTGTAGCTCCCTTCTTGCTCAAGGGAGCTCATAGATGACGGCAAATATCTCATTTCGAGGGGTTATGGCGATTATCTGAAAGAGTCGACGTGAAGCTCGTGGATAATGATGTTTACCTGTTTTTTTGCTTGCTTTATTCATTAAAAAAAACATCGTTTAAAACTTTCTCATACTAATTTTGTTCATTATTTGTTCTCATAATTATTGGCTCTCGTGTTTTTATTTAAGTTTTTTTCTCTCTTTCACAAGTTTTTATGACGAATTTTTATGGAACGAGTATCACTTCTTACCTTATTTTTTTACTCTCTAAGAGAATATATGATGAAAAAACCTTTGCGTGTTAGTGTATCATTCATTTTTCACGATATATATGTCCGTTGCTCTAACTATTTTACTGTCTCTCTCTTCGTTTTAGGGTGATACACAGCGCGGTCCTCCTTACATTATTCTGTCTCGCACACCATCCCTATCTATAATGCTAGAAAATAAATTAAATGCATTATTCGCGATAGGGATTCTTAAAAATATTCCCATTTTGCCCACCCGAGTAGTGGATGATTCGAAAGACAATGTTTAATGCAATCCGAGTCATTTTTTCGAACATCTCGTTATTTTTGTCCATATCTAGTGTCTCTTACTATTCTATATGGCTTAATTACTGACGCCCTAATAACTAGTTTATGCGACTAACTGGAAAGTGTGTACCCTTAATTATTAATCGCATCGAAACAATTTATTCTTGGTCCTCAAGGTACCATCAGTGCCATTTTTATCGCAGAATAAAATTTAAACTGACATAGAAATTACTTTTGTTTTTGAGTTCATCAAAATAGCTGAGAAATGAAGCGGCATGGTTTTACAAGAAGCTTATTGGATAAACGGTGGTAATTTAGTGCGTTAATATTATTTAATTTCTTAGGAATGATGTATTGAAATATAGCATGTAAATGATGAACATTTACGTGTTGATTATTAAGTGGTTGGCATTATTTTAGCTTGTATTCATTTACCTCTTGTAAGATATAGCCATTGCATTAATCTGCGTTCCAGTACAACGCCAGATTCGTGCACTATCTCTTGAGAAATCGAGGGCAACCGATCCGGAATCAGCTTCCGCCTCTACGAGATACACGGAAGTTATCTTGTTGCAGAAAATGTCTTCGAAGGCCAGAAGTGGAGCATAAGAGGCGTGAAATAATCTTGTCTCTAGCCATTCTTACCCCTGGATGGCCTTCTATTAGTTCCGTCTTTTATCTAACTGTGAAATAAAATTAATGCGTATGAAAGGAAATACATTTAAGTCAATATTTTATTCACGAAGCACACATGCGGTACAGGAACGGTCATGGGACTGTCTATTTAATATACGGAGTCTTAAAGGCAGCGTGGGTGGAAATGTCCATCGGAAGCTATGTATATTTAGGAAGATAGTAATGCATCCAGTGTCCAAAAGAAAGAGATGCCGTTTTGAAATTTGCCGTGAAACCATTATTGTAACAATTGCAGTTAAAGACAGTAGGAAATCATCGTTGGTTCAGTGTTGTTTTCTTATCAGCGCAATGTAAAAATTTCCGCGCAGCCCGTTCCTCCCTTGCCTTCGCCCTTGTAGGGATAGAAATGGAATGTTTTCCTTTCCTATGTGTCCTATCCCCTTATCAAGATGTGTGTACTCGAATGATGATAACATAACTTTAATTTCATTTTTTCGTCCTTGAAAAAAGCAAATGGGGTTGTCCACTGAGATCCAAAAATGTACTATACAAGAAGAATATTGTAGATGGAAGGGAAAAGCAAGCTACGCCGTGAGGCAAATCCTTCCCAATCAGCCATTCTCTCTCAAGTTTAGCTGGCAAAGCACCAATGTTGCCGGCCACTTTTTATGAGTACGATTCGTCATTAATGTTTTGGTTCATTTACCTGATCGGGAAGAACCTTTCGTTGAGGGAAACGGTCACAAGAGTGTGAACAACAACGAGCCATACGAGGCCCCATGCGCATACGAGTCGGAGAAGTAGAAGGGACGCGGTGACACGCCAGACATGATTTCGTGGCGTCATCAACTTAACTGCGAAAGGGTTTGGACCATAGATTTTTCGTGGCGAATAAGTTGGCTTCGGATCGGAAAATGGAAAAATACGGGTCTCTCTATTTTTCTATTGCAATAATTTTTAGTAAATGATTAAGGGAATGTAATTTGCCGGCCTCGGTGACGGTGTTTGGGCATGATTGTTCGTGCACGTGCCATTGTTTTTGTTGAAACCCCCTATGGGATATGCTGTTTTCGGTAGTGAGTTTTTTTCCGCAAGAAACAGTGTAAAATTGCGATCTTAGTAATTTTAAATACTAGTCGTAACTAATCTTAAATAAAAATAATTAAACAAATTGTTCTTTTTACGTGTTCAACGCGATGAAGCATAGGCAAACGTATTTACACTGAAAATACGCATTTTGAACAATCTCACGTGAGATTATTGGGAGGGGGTCGAGCCAAATCTCACGATATCTCACGAAGGAGGTAGCGTTTCAAAAGTCGCCAAAATCAGCTCACGTAATTAGTGGGCACCCCTTGAAAATAAAAACTGATGAAAGGGCTCATTATCTTCGTGTCTGTAATGCTGACGAGTCAACAGGTGACTGAGTCGTGGCTTTCCGGTCATTGGTAAGAAGACATTGAGGGGTTGTGCGGGAGTTGAGTCTCTGGTTACCTTCTCGGCGGGGTCGAAGTTTGCCTGGAGAGAGTTGGAGCGTGGATCGGGCAAATGAAGGACCCGGAAGTGTCCAACTCACCGGGGAATGGAGTGAAATGGAAGGTCAGCCCCTTGGCACACTCGTGTTTGCCTGCTTCGACCCCTTGCCATCTCCGTCGGAGCGCTTCCCGGCGTTCGGAAGCTCTGACGTGATTTCATCGGTGTGCGAAAGCTATCCTATCGGGATCCCCAATCGTCTTCTCCTCGATCAGCGGTTCCCAACCTTTCTTTCCTCCCGTACCCTTCTAATTGTGTTCAGACTCCCATAGGTCGTGTGCCATTTTGACCTCTAATTTTAGTAACTTTGCAGCGAGCAGTAGTCATAAAAATTGGCACACTTATGGGGAAAAGTTCTAAGTTTTGTTGAGTGTAAGCAAAATGTTACAGTTTTGACCTTTTGACTTCTCAATGTGGGTCCAAACCAAATATTTGAATTTGCCTTATGGGGTTTAAATGTAAAAAAATCGAGATGGAAAAAAGTCTGAATTTCATTGACCAAGATGTCAATTCTTAGGTTTTTGGACACGAGAAAACCTAAAATAACACTTTTATTTACGAAAATTCAACCGATTTAACTAATATTGTACCCCCAAAAATGTTACGAGCACATTTTATTGCATAATTTCACTGAGGATAGGTGACACTTTTTGCTATCGTTGTATAAATAAAAACTATTTAAAATACCCCTTAAAATATATCCTGGTTTATAGATTCTTATTTCCTGGCGTCCGCCATTACCGATTATTTTCGGCGTTACCCCGACTGGATCGTCTCGTACCCATAAGGGATACGCATACCACCAGTTGGGAACCGCTGTCCTAGACCAACGCAATGGGGTCGTTCACTCGGATACGAAATCGGTAGATGGGTGATATAGATAAGTTTCGACGTAAAAAACTGTGTTTATTGTGTCTTTCTCTCGTAATATTTAAGTAAAAGAAGGTACAATTTTCCGCCCTCTTTTCATGAGTTGTTTACGTCATTTTTGGAAGTTTGGGCTCATTTACTCGTTGAGAGAGAACCGCTAATCGGTGGAGGAAATCGATTATAAGAAAGTAAACAACAACGAACTACGTTAGGTTAAGGAGTATCTGAAGAGCGGTGATCCCTTCAGCTGAAGTTGATTACGTCATAATTTTTATTTGACACGAGAAAGGGTTAAAATAACTCGTGAAGTGGGCGAGGGATTGAAATATGGATGAATAAGGGTCTTTTAATATTTCATATACTTTCAGACTCCACAATTCTCAAAATATTGGTGGACGATCCTATTCGTGGGACCTGGGTTTGAATCCCGATCGAGGAGAATGATTATTTTCTCTCGGAAATGTCAAATTATTCGTAAAGTTACGCCACGTCGCTACAGCGCGCTGGCTATGGTCCTCTGTTATTTCCTTGAGTGAAGATAAACATGGCCGGCAGGTGGGAGTGCCGTTGTCTCGGGTGGTAGTGAACTCTGTGATGATGAACATGCCTCCTCCCGTTCTCAGAGGCGCCTCAAAGTAACCTCAGCCGTGGGTCTCCTCCTCCCTCGACTTCCACTTAAGGGACTCTTCTTGTTGTGGTTCCTCGGCAGCTACTCCTCCTCCACTGGCCGAATTCCGAGGATTCCGCCTCCTAATGGGGGTATGGGGGGGGTCTCTCCACCGCCTTTCCACCCTTCCGCCCATTCTTCGAGGAGAACCTCCATTTGTGGCCGACGGGAACGATCTCGAAGGCCACGAATTCATTCATGATGACGGACGGTGGTGAAAGACTACCATGCTCGGGGCTTTATCGTGTCACTCTAAACTAAACTGAGTACATAACGTATAAAATCGTTTCAGACTTGATTTTGTGGAATATTGCTATATCCATGATAAAACACAAATGGTTTCGACGCTTAGTGCCATTTTCATAATGACACAAAGTGTCGAAAAGCGGTTGGTCTTTAAGTGTTAAATTAATTAGTGTGGAAATTACCATGTGTGTATTTATCATGAGTACATAAATGCGCGATTCATATAAAATTCCGGGGTTGCTGTCTAGATGTGGAATCATTTGGTTACATTTCGTGATTGTTGTAACATTTTGAGATGGTAAAGAACATTGAACATCACTTTCTGAATCTACGGAAAAAATCTTTTGTAAACATCTCTAAATTTGATGAAAAAAACAAAGCCTTGTGTATTAGTGTTATTGGCGAGTGGCAGGTTTATCAATTAACCTCGATAATGTTGAAAATTCACCTGTTATTCAGACACATCTATTTGTGGAATCAGTGAAAACATTCGCTATAGAAATAAGAAGTACTAACTGAGTGCATAAAGAGCACGATTCATATGGAACTCTGGGGTTGCTGACTGGGTATTAAATCGTTTGGTTCCATTTTCGTGATTGTTGGAAAATATTGAGGTGATTAAGGATGTTGAACATCACTTTCAGAATCGACGGAGAAAATCTTTTTTATACATCTCTTAATTTGATGAAAACCCCAAGCTTTGGTTATTAGTGTCATTCAACTCCGCCATAGTGATTTCCACGTGCATTAATTTACCTCTGAAATTTTTAAAAGCTGCCAATTTTTCCGGAATCTATTCGCAGAATCCGTGGAAACATAAATCGTTTGGTTCCATTTTCGTGATGATTGTTGGAAAATTTTAGGTGATTAAGGATTTTGAACATCAATTTCGGAATCTACGAAAAGAAATCTTTTGTGTACCTTACTAAATTTGATGAAAAAACTAAACTTTGTGTGTTAGTGTTATTCATCTTAACCCTGGCGTTTTCCACGTATTTTAATTTACCTCTAGAATGTTTAAAAGCCACCAGTTTTTCACCCCTCTATTCGTAGAATTCCTTCAATGAATCTGTGGAAGCAGTCGCGGATAAAAGAAATCTGTATCCAGCTTTCGGGGTGAGGCTTACACTCGAGCGAAAGCACGATAATGTGTTCCCTGTTCTGTTTCCTTTCTAAAGTCTCTAGGGTTCGGGGAACGGTCCCCATTGTCGAGCGGGAGAGAGTTTCTTTTCTCCGTGGACTTATGGGGATGATTCGGAGAAGGCGCCGTCCTCCCCTAGCCGCCCCTTATCGGTGCCGGAAATTCCCCCGAAGCAACTGGCTACTCATTTCCGCGTATGAGATGGCTCCCCGCGGTGAACTCCAGGAATTCTTCTCGGAAACCTCGCCCTAGGATTAGATAAGTCACTCCTGCATGAATCACTCTTAGTTTCTTCAGGTCGACTCGCCTCGATTCGATGTGGAAAAAATCGATATACGCGCATCGATTCTCGTGTATTGCTCGAATCGGAAATAGTTTTGTTTGTATAATTTATGTTGTCAATAAACGTGAAATCCTTTCGTTGACAACGATTTACGTATCGATTTATTGACTTCAATGTACATTACGGAATATTTTTAACTGTGGACAATATTCAGTCGAGTCTTAAAATTTTCTTGTCTCTTGAATGGTGTTTGTTAGATCTTAATGTCTCTAAATGTTAGAGGACTTCCTTTCAAAAACTTTAGATTCGTAGGAATCGAGGGTCTACCTTCGGTTACATCTGAGCTAAAGTCTTACCTGAATGCGGCTCTTGTTCTCAAACAATATAATTTCATTTTCTTATTCTAGTTCCATAAGTGATAGTTATCTAGTCATCCATCCTAGGCATTTTCAATTAAATTTAGGGCATTGCTCATGTATATGGTCACCCTTCACTACATGACGACGTAATCACTGCGATACTCTCTCAGTAACTTCAAGTCATGGATAAATCATCTTTTTCTGCTAATTCCGCCAACTTCTTAAGTGAGTGTTTAATGCGGTTAAATCCTTTTTCTATATCTTTCATTAAAAGTCCCGGCCCTCTGTGGGTAATTTAGTTTTCTGTGATTTATCTTCTTTTATCGATGGATTGCATCATTCACCGTGTGTCTTCTTTCTTTCTTGCTTTCACTGTCATGACGGTGAAAGCAAGAAAGCTGCAGCTGCCCGATTACTGATCTTATTCCTTTCGTCTGCAAATTTCAACTTGACTGCCGCACTTTCATTGCGAGTATGTATTGCGATTCATTTGGTGCGGAATGGAAGCCTAAAATGTTTCGTTTTATGTTTTGTTTCTGCGGCGTCGTGTCCAACGTCTACCATCTCTATCCGTTCGCAATTCAGTTGCTACGAGGTGCAGCAGGTATTGATTGTTGGAGGTTAGTGATCCCCCCTCAGCGTCCCCATAGGTCGTATGTAGTTACTGTCGGGTACGAACCTCTCCCTTAATGTTTTCATTCATTATTTTATTCACAACGAGGTCTCGCTTCGTGCTTTTCAATATGGCGTGATTACTCAGTCTAGTGCCGAGTAGGTACGAGTATTATTTTTTGTCAGTGCCCTTGTTTTTCGGTTCAACATTCTCTATCAACTGTAAACTACGCGATATTTTCTGAATCTCATTAAAAATCAGATCAGTACTCACTGCAATGAGTGACATACAGCGTATTTTCTTTTGATTTCTCAATTGTTTGCTATTGTATTAGACTGGAGACCTCTTCTGCAAACTTATATCTAACACCACAATCAAAATTATTGAAGTTATTTTCTTAAAAAAATGGTGAAAATCGCAAAATATTCATCATGTGTAATCATACAAAGCCTCAGACTAAAGTCGTGGATTCGAGACCTGTGCATCATCATATGTTTTTGGAAATGGCATTCCATACCGAAACTAGAACCACCATCGAAATCATGTTATATTTCATGCTTTTCTATGAATTGACGTGAAAGTGAGGACAGATATTTGTGTATACAGGCAAACCGAACTCAATCGCGCCTTTTTTCCATGTATGAGAAAATGCGCTAAAAATTAAGCGCGAACTTGGACCATCGTGTCTACATAATACTGTGAGTGTCGTCGGCTGGATATATGGTTGTCTCGTCCAGGGCCTCTACTTAAAATGTGAAGTAAGCTTTCACTCTCTCTTGACTAATGTTATATTTATTTCGTATTACTTAAGGGGAAGTGCGGTGATCACGTTTGCGCGCTTCCACCTGTTTTTGTGTCCCGGAATATACCTACTTTATAAAAAGCCTTATCGACCACTCGTTCGAAGTATGGTGCCCGTAGGACTTGACACGTGATCATAATCATTTTCACGCTCCTGTCTCAAAATTCCGCTTGCTGTTATTTTCGTATCTTCTTTGTTTCTGTTCACTCACTAGCACGCTTATCTGAGCTTTCCTTTCGCTTTTGGGTGAAATGAATCCCAATGGTCCGTAGTTTTGCTAAAATGAAACGCTCACGTGGATCGCCAATCCACGCATGTTAACTGCTTGGATTAAATGTATTAAATTGCTCCTACCTCAACCACGGAAGTAAATTCACTCTGCTAATGACGAGGAAATAATTTAATGGGTATATACTACGTGTGGTTATAAACCGTTGCCCTCTGTAGTTCACTTAATAATTTCAGTTAATTCATTTATAGACCGCGGAAATTTCAATTTCGACACACAATATGTATGTTTCTGTAAGTTTTTTTTTTAGTTTTCCTGTCGATAACATTCAGGATGCTTTGGAGCTTTAAATTCTAGGTGTACTTAAACATATCTGACAATGAGTATTGATAACTTTCTAATGACCTAAGTGGTCGTTAGAAAACTGTGATCGAAGATCGTATTATATGATTTTTTTATTTTCTTATACCCAGGTTCCTCAAATTTATGTCGGAAACGTTCAGTAGTGTTAGGGACATCATTATTGTCTATGTGAGTTGTCGTTCCATTTCGTAAAAAAGTAAATGTAATTTTCTTTGTTCTATGAAAATTATGTTTGGGTTGGAACTCTTCTTCGAGAAGCTGATATCAGTGTGGAAATATTGACTTTTCATTCCATAAAAGTATAATTTGTGTGTCAATTTTGAAGAAAATGTTAAAAGTATTGCTATTTGATCTTTGGCAGTATCTATTTTCATTTGGGATGGATTAAATTTTAGGCACCAAACGGGGCGTCAGAGGAACTTCATTTTACTCCCAGGTAAATTCGGAGGTATGATGGCATACTCTAAAAACGTGGCCGGATAGGGATTT
The DNA here is from genome assembly GCF_921293095.1 of Ischnura elegans. Lineage (NCBI taxonomy): Eukaryota > Metazoa > Arthropoda > Insecta > Odonata > Coenagrionidae > Ischnura > Ischnura elegans. The sequence goes on from NC_060252.1 coordinate 85,845,259, forward strand.
CAATACGAATGATACGCTCTAAGCTCCCCGTAATACAGCACATATTTAAAAAAGGTATCCCTGTTGTGCTTCATTGATGCTTTGATTTGGAAGTGTTTCTCCGGAGATTAACTTTAATAAATGGACATTTTTGTCTTTTAAAAATAACATTTAATTAATCTATCTGGCAGAAGTCCGCTCAGACATTAGATGATCTAGACGGTTAGAATTACTCTGAAATCTATGAATTTATGACCGCTTGCGAGCGAAAAATTACTCTCTAATCTTGAAACTTTTTGGTGCGGAAATTTTTATCTTTCATTTAGGCGTTGGTAGTTTATAATCCCTGGGATAACAAAAAATTATAATGCGGTTCGCCAAATCTTTGGTCCGGGTGGGTATAAGGGTGGTTGAAAATTTAATTTTTAATTCCATAATGGGTGTATTGCATTAATTCATTTGGTCAATGTGATATTTCAGTGAGTGCATTAATAATTAATGTTGGGATTTTAATTTATTAAAAAATTAAAATCCCAACATTAATTTCCAGCAGTTTGTGGGGAATATGGATGCATCTCGCTCTGCGGTACATTAAATATTTATATGATTTGTTCCATGCGATGAGTTTCCATTCAAATTTGCTGTTGGAAAATACTATTTAAATTCGTGTACATTAACATCATTCTAAATGAGCTTGCTAATGATTTACTGTGAAGCTCCTAATCTATTATTAATAATTTTTTATGGTTGATATCCGTTAGAATGTTATTTAAAATCCGTGCAACTGTTACGTATTCTTGTTTTGTGCAGTATGGAGGTTGGCGTTTGCATTTACCCCTATAATTACCCACCATAGTACTAATGGTCAATATATCAATCATACAATCATGACTACATTTTCCCTCCTGTTAAATAGTAATTATTCTCCTTTTGTTTATTTTCACATATTAATTTAATTAATCCTGAGATCAAATATCTACTTACCTCTTTAGCAGACATTTCAAACCGTAGAGTTATTTGTGGAGTTGATTCTTGCAGACTACATAAACATTTTTAGCTCGGGAAGATGAGTAGAACGCCGGTTAAGGCAGCAGTTCTTTTAATCCTTGCATTTCTTTCAAAATGTTCTTGACGTCTCCTCGAAATTGCGTCGCGTGAAGCGGTGAATTTCTAGAACGCATGCGAGAATATATGGATGCGAGATGGCTAAATAGCCGAGCTCGCTTTCTTGAAATTTCAAAATTATTTTCCAATGCTAACCTGCGCAATGACATGCCCCGTGTCGTTACTTCCAATTCATCATATTTTATGAAATATGGATTGTATACATTATGGATGTTTGTAGAATCGTTAAACTTTCAAAATATTGTTCCTCCAAACAGAGCAATGAAAATTAATAATAATAATAATAATAAATAATTTTATTATTCCACACACAAATTACATGACTATAGCAAAATTGAGTAATTTTAGGTAGCCGCGAAGGATAACCTGTTTGAGGCTACCATCCAAAATAATAATAATTTATGCTTTACATATAGTGTAGCTCATTTTGTGTTACCTTGATAATCTATACTAACAAAGCTTAAGTGCGTACATGAAAAAAAACAACTTAAGCAGTATTTATAATTCGTTTATATCAATATTTTTTAACAATATTTGTTCTACACTTTCTTTAGTGAGAAGCCAAGAATGTGCATTTTGCAAAAACATTTTCAAAGACTTAGAAATAAAGCATGAATGGGGTAACAAATTAAAAACCTTTGGTCCTACGTACATGAAACATCTTTTAAACAAAGTCAAATTTGGTTTTGGTAAGGGCACACTTATTTTACGCAGGGTAAAGGGAGAAGTCAGGGACTGAAATATTTTAGGTTTGCCACTTCTAGCATAAAAACATATGAAATTATGAAAATTTGATGGCGAGCTACTCTAGTCTGTGCACGATTTGGCCACGGAAGTTCGTTACGAGATAGACTCGTCATTTCATTGCAAGTGGTATTTAATTTGTCGTTTTATTTTTTTCGTTGCAGCGTGGAGCGCGACCGGCTTCGTGAGAAGGAGCGGCAGGCCCGCGCTCAGATGTCGTCGCAGGCGGCCGAGGAACCGGACATCCGCCACATCCTCAACCTGCCGCCCGAGCTCTCGCCCCAGTCCGCCGTGATCCCGGTGGCGGGGGCTGTTCCCGTGGGCGGTGGGGCGGCGGTGGGAGGGGCCGGGGTCGGCGGGGGCAGCGGTATGCCCCTCTTCGCGGCCCCCGTGAGGGTGAGTGCCACATCAATTCTACTCTCTTGATAAGTCCAACTTATTCAGGCGTTACACAGTGGAAGTTTGACCTATTGAAATGAAAGATAGTTGCACTTTTCCACATTAATTTAATTCGTACGACGCGTTTCGGCTGACAGAGCCATTTTCTGGTGCAAGTCACTGTAGTGCATAAGAACATGAAATTTGACTCCCTCAAAGAGATAAATGTCATGTTATTATGTACTACAGAGTCTTGTGTCAGATGATGGCTCTAAGAGCCGAAATGCGTCGTAAGAATGAGGTTATTTTGGAAAAGTGCAACTACCTTTCATTTCAATATCTTGTGGTAGCTTAGTACAGCGCTGCAAGATCGTGAGGAATCCAAGAAAGAAGAAATATGGAAGAATTCACGAAGAAAAACGGAGTGGGGAAGTAAATTAAGGAGGGGCCGGGGTCGGCGGGGGCAGCGGTATGCCCCTCTTCGCGGCCCCCGTGAGGGTGAGTGCCACATCAATTCTACTCTCTTGATAAGTCCAACTTATTCAGGCGTTACACAGTGGAAGTTTGACCTATTGAAATGAAAGATAGTTGCACTTTTCCACATTAATTTAATTCGTACGACGCGTTTCGGCTGACAGAGCCATTTTCTGGTGCAAGTCACTGTAGTGCATAAGAACATGAAATTTGACTCCCTCAAAGAGATAAATGTCATGTTATTATGTACTACAGAGTCTTGTGTCAGATGATGGCTCTAAGAGCCGAAATGCGTCGTAAGAATGAGGTTATTTTGGAAAAGTGCAACTACCTTTCATTTCAATATCTTGTGGTAGCTTAGTACAGCGCTGCAAGATCGTGAGGAATCCAAGAAAGAAGAAATATGGAAGAATTCACGAAGAAAAACGGAGTGGGGAAGTAAATTAAGGAGAGTGAGAAAAGTGAATGTACAAATATGAAGGATATTTCCTTTTTCATCCCAACCTTATTAGAGTCAAGTTAAACGCTTATACCACCAAAGGAGCATGTTAAGGGATGAAACTTACATCCGGTACGCTCTATTCAACTTGGACATTTGGATAGTGATGGAAAAATCGAAAATCGAATTTTAAATGGCATAGATCGAGGAAATCGAGATCGATCCATGATTTTCGAGTTTCGATCCAAAAGCGATTTTTCAACTTAGATCTTAACCATTTCGTTTGATATCAGTATATTCAGTACCAGCCCGTCATAACGTAGTGCGTCCCGTGTGAAAGACTTTTCTCTGAGGCCGGTAAAGTTGGAAGGACACGCCCCTCGATCATAAAGAAAGCATCTGAATAAGTTGATTTTTCCAAAAAAAATAGTATAGCCGAATGGTTCCAAGCGTTGATCCCAGAACTGGGTTCAAATTTCAATTTTTATTGAAAAATCGAGTTTTTCATTTCGATTAAAAATCGATTACTCCTAAAATCCATTTGGACCAACATTTTTCCATCACTACATTGCGAGTGTAAATTTTTCTCGACTTAATTGTCAAGGCTCGTTCGCAACTACGTAACGTGGCGTAACTTCGCCAATTAATGCCGGGAGGCGTAACTTTGAATGAGATCAGGAGGATCCTTCTTTCCCTTCCCACAGCTCAACTTACGAATTAAAATGCTCGTACGTTTGGCCAAATACATGTTCATGTCTTTATCTTTAGGTTAGCGCAAAACGTGAAAATTTAATGGAATTTGTCAACAACAAATGTGGAAAATAAATTAAAAAATCAATAAATAAATGGAACTGAAAATCAGTGCATAAACATATAAACCAATATGAGGGAACAGTTTACCACAACTATTAAAACAAAACAGGAGAATATAGGGTAATGGGTGAATGGGGAAGATATTTTTTCGTTGTAACTTATCTTTCTATTCCAGGGTCCAAATTCTTTCTATGGAATGCGATTTCTGGTCAGAGGGAACGGCCCAATTTTCCACGTTCTGATATACGTGCTTTTTTCCTTTTTGCCATCAACCGATATTATCTTCTTTTTAATAGCACACCTCAAGCCGCCTCAGTATTCGTTTTGCGTGGTTGTAACGACACCAGCCCTTAAAAAGAAAAAAAAATGGTATGGCGTTGCGCGTACTAAGTCCCACCTGGCATTTATTGAAATCGTTTATTACGCGGAGGAAAAACACATTCCTGTACCCATCTGTTCGGCTAAATATCTCAATTAATTTATCGTTTTTGTCGGACCTAGAAATATGTTGAGGTTCTTAGATGCTGTTCTCAGTGTTCCTCTGAAAAATCTATACTGTATTGCTCTAGCGATCTCAGTTGCCATCTATGCGAGCAGAATTAATAAAGCTAGTAAGCTATAAGCATTTTGATATTCATTCGCGATGGAAACTCCCACGAATATTACGGAATAGGATCCTCAACTCGGCCTCTTTTCTGTTTTTTCATCCACCGCGCACTTAAATGGGTTACAAAATTCGCCGCTCGCGGTGCTGAAGGACCAAGTGATCCTAGTTTCACGGGAAAATAAAGTATAATTAGTGGTGTCAACCGAAATTCATAAACATGATGATGTGATCTATCAAATTCATAACTTTCAATGCTATTCCTCGTAATTATAAACATTATGCAAACTATAGGAAAAAAGTGGATCGCATTTCACTCATCACCGCGCCGCGGACTCTCATTGATGCTAAATAAAGCTTCACAACATGTAAAAGGCCTATATCATTAGCTCTGCTTTGATAAATTCCACCATTCTATTCAGTCTTGGCATATCTAGAACGGAGATTTCGGGATTTCCCTAACATTCTCACCACTGCCTACTCACTGTGGGGTTGAAAACAGATAAAAATGCGACCGAAATGGCAACAGAAATAAGCCTACTATGGGATGGAATTGGGCCTCCCCTATGCAGTCCTCTTGGAAACCCCTCTCGCTTTTGCTGTCGCCTATCGTGCACCTTTTGTTTCTTTCTCTTCGTTCCCGTCATCTTCTTCGCTTTCTTCCCCCCCTCGCGAAGTCGCCATCTCGTGCGCGCAGTTTCTCTGCGGTGGCGAAGCGCAAGGTCTTCGTCGAAGGCCACTTAACGTCGTCTTCGTTTTTATTTGTGATCAAATAATGCAGTTCCGCGGACTGCGGGGAGTGTGGAGAGTGAGAGCCCAAGGCAGTTACGTTTTTTGCCGATCCCAGGGCTGAGGGGGGTTGAATTTACTGTTTTATTTATTGCGGCCGCCGCCGGGACGTAACGGTCTCCGTAGTCATTTTAAATGAAGCCTCTCTTCTCACACGCTTGTTATAATACTCGGGATTAGGGGGATACGACAGTTGATTGTTTATTTTTTTAAATTATTTTATTTAAAGGTCTATTTATACGGGTGCACAATAACTCCTTGCGTGTTATCCATATCGCGGCTGTTTAAATTCCGTGTCGGTTTTGCGACCGCGTTTTAAATTCACCTTTGGATTCCGCGATATTTCTCGCAGTTCAGCGTTACAAACGACGCCGCTGTTTCTTTTATGGCCCTATAATTTTTTGTTTTGCATTATTCGACGGAAGTGAGAGGAATACAATATTCCTTATAAGCGCCTTATATATATTCCTTATAAGCGCCTTATAGATGCCACAGATGACTCTCATTTCTTACGCCTTCTTACTTCCTATAAACTTCATCGCCCATATTTTTCTGTACCATAATATTTAAGGAAATTGAATGAATACGACGTCATTATTGAGTCTCTCGTCATATTTCTTTTATACATTGTATAAACAAGAGGCGTTTATGTTTCTAGTGAATCCCACTTTTACGTCGTAAAGGCTTGGAAATTGTTTTTATTGATTGAAGTAATATCTTGCTTGTACTTACGAATCCACACGGTCAACCCTTTTTTTTTAACCAGTAAACATTCAGGAATACTACAAGGTCATCATCCAATACATTTTGATTTTTTAAAACATCGGTTTAATAATTATTTTCATATTTAGTTCCTAATTTATTATAGATCCCTTGTTTTTTTAATGTTGTGATGCAGTTGTTATTTCATGTATTTTGTGTTCAGGGGTTATAATTACGATACTATTATCCCACTCAGTTACACTGTACAGCACAAATAAAATATGCGCCAAACGTAAATATATTAATTGTTGATCATTGGATATCGGGTCCCAGTATAGTAATGATCTGGAGGATTAATGCGGAATCAAAGATCATCGCTTAAGATCCCCAGGGTAATGTTTTAGCAAGGAATAATCGTGAATGTCTCAGGGGACTCTCAGATTTGTTAAGTTCGCTTGAGTCTTCCATATTCCCAACCGCGACAACTGGGTAGAAGTGCTTCCGGAAAAAAGTACTCTAGGTACTTCATTTAGAAATTTCTGTTTGAAATTTTCAATTTATAAAACGTTCATCGTTATCTAAAAAAAACTGATTTCTCGATGAATACTCTAAATAACCCTCATTCTATTTCATGGAATGCGATGGAAAAAAATGCACCGAGGGATATGTACCTGGGGTGAAAATTATTTTCGTGGAAAGGTATTAGGCTCCACTGGGCTTGGAATCTTTCCGCCGTAAAATGAAAGGGACATTCGTTAATGGTGTCAACCCACGCTCGAATTTTCATCAACCGCCCAAGCTCGACGAATGAATTTTTGCGATGAAACGGTTGCTCACCCGGCCGAGAAAATACGCTGTTTATAAAAAAAAGTATGAATGGCGCGCTGATTGATAGTATTGACGAATGTGTATATAAATTCTTTTATCGGCTGGGAGAGGGAATAAAAAAAAAGTAATTTTTTTTTGGAAATGAAACCAGCCAGTCTGGGATGCTGGGAGTCGCCATTTTCGCTACGGCGGTGAAATATGGATCGCATGGGCCTTTCCCTCGCGGCGGATACTGTCGGTCCTTCTCTCTCCCGCTTTCCCGAACTCTCCATGGTTTTGTGGATCTCTTTCTCTTCCTTTTTGTCCCTCTCGCCCTCTGCAGAAAAAGGCTAAAACTCCGTCAACCTCGGCCAATCCGGCGCTCCCGAAGCAACCTGAGGGGACTTTATAATGAGACGAACGTCAGCGAAATAATTCAGCCATAAATTTCTCATCCTTTCGGCTCGAAAAATAGAAGAGAAAAAAATCGTCATCCTCTCCGCTTTTTCGTGCGGCGCACTGGAATGAAATGGGCGTAGAACACGATGGTTATTATCATGGAGTAGTGTTGGCTGAAAAAATTGGCGTTTCATTTAAATGAAAAGGACCTTTGATGAGAGGAGTAATAAAAGTGGTACATAAGCACGCTGCGTAGGATTTGCCCATGATACAAGCGAAAAAAAAATAGGGAAGAGATGACATAGAATAGGAGATGAAGGAGGGGGAATGCTAAAATAAGGGGACGATATTTAACTCATCGGAGAACGGAAAGAAGTGCAACAGTCTTCATAGGATTGGTTAATGAAGGGAGATATGACTGCAACTCTGCCCACGTTCTACCTGACTTCATTTTTCATATTCTCCTTCAATCCATATTCATGAACCCTATTTTTTTTCCATGGTCAATTACAATGTTTAATGTTACCATCTTCGTTACCATTTCCTCACTTAATCGATAAGAATCGGGTTTATATTTAATTGATGATGCCCCGTCTTGAAACCTGTTTCTTAGGCTAAAAAAATCATTTGCGCTTAAATTTTTCCCTGCTCTCTGAACGTCATAATTCTCCAGAGGGTTGTGACTATTGTTATGTAAGAATTGTTGGGGAATTTATTTTCCAGAATTTTTAACGACAATGCGTTTCGCTGGATTTTATCTTGACAATTTTTGTGTGCAAGTCTACGTCTGCAAACGTTTTCCGACGTATATTACGGTAGTGGCCATTTTTAGTGAATAGCATAGAATTTCACCGACTTCCGAGAAATAGAGTTATTGCAACAGTAGCTTGCACACAATAATGACGTCCTTCACTCAGACCCGAAATCTAAAATCACTTAAAGAAATCGTTAGAGGGAAGGGAAAGATAAGTTTCGGCGAAAATATAATCGTACTCATTCAGCCATTTTTTTAAATCTCAAAGTAAAAACGCGAATCTTGCCGAACGATTTTCATGAGTTGGTGACGTCATTTGAGTTTCGGAATATTTACTTGTTGAGGGAGAGTCGCTCGTTCACTGGAAGGATTAGCCAAGCACAACCAAGGAAGAATAATCGCGCGAGGCTGATGCTACCAAGGCATGAGTAGGTAAGAAGCGGCGACCCGCTCTGCGGAATTCGGTGACGTCATCAACTACGTTGCGAACAGGTTAAGTCCGTCGATGCGTATAGCTCAAGAAGTGGTCAACGGATCTAAAAAAAGGATAAGAATGTGTCTCCTTATTTTTCAAACACTGTCGCAATCGACTGTAAAAACAAATCCTGGGGAAAATCCATTGTCAGTTTAAATCTAGGTTTACACTCGTTTTTTTTTTGCTTTAACCCACAAGCTCTTTGATAGGGATTTATTGGAGGTAGTAAGAGGTTTACCCTTTATGAATCTACGTGTGCATAGGGGGATCGCATAGAGTGGGCCACCCACGCGGCGTCGCCCCCGAGAACGGAATCACCTCCGCCCCCGCGTTTGCCCGCGAAAACCTCATCTCTGACCTCGTATCCCAATCCTCCCCTCCCGCCCTTTTGAAGGCTGGTCGCTGGGTTGCGAAATGTAGCTCTCTTGGAGGTCATCCCTCAGGCCGGTGCTTGCATGTTAAGTGTGGGTCGTCGTGGAGGGATAGCTTTTTATAGATAGCGCTTGGCATTTCAGATGCATGGATGCACTCTACCCCGGTATCCTGACATTATTCATCATAAAAATATTTGCCTATTGCTGTGAGCACGGCCTGTTCGTGTATTCGGATGTCACACTGTGCCGTGTCAACGCCAGAAGCCTTTCCCTTATGAGCTCTGTTCTTTAGGGTAACCTCAGCGTAGTAACGTCCGGTGTAGAGCAATTAAATGCTTATTATCCCCTGTGCCTTCGCAGCCCGCCAGAAAATTCGTAGCGCTTGGATTCTTACGATAAGGTCGGGAAGGGAAATTATCCATAATGCCCAGGGTAATCGCCAAAGGCACAAATGCTGAAGACAAGAGAATTTGTTGACGTCACAAAATTTTCCTTGATTTTGTCTAAATGAGTTAAGAACTTTAGATTTGGAAATTTAGAATGTTTCGCATGATAAATATCCACTGTGGTTTAAGATTTCAAAAAGTCTAGGTTTTTACCTGTAAAAGTATACTTTTTCGACCAAATGCACTTGGGTTAACGAGTCCACTGCATCCATTTCCGGGTATTTAATTTGTCTCCGTCCCTCACTAAAATAAAATGTCATCAATTTGACCGTTTCTTCATTTTCCTCGTCCAATTAGTCCCTAGTTTCTCGCTACTGCAGCGTTATTTCCTCGTTAAGCTAATCTCTAACTAATAGCTGTATATAGCTTCTCTTTAACCCGATTATTTGTCATCAGACGAATTTGCCGTCTCCCTTCCATCTTAATTCTACGGCGTCTATCTTTCTATGTTTACGAAGGTCCTTTTTATGGAAGCAATACTACCATGAATGGCGAAATAAAGGTTTATTGTTGTCTCATTTTTCCAGCATCAGCTTTCATCGAGAGTAATAGTTACCGGGTTGATACTTTTTCCGCTATCCCTCCGGAAAAAAGTGGTCGTATGCATGGAATTCTTGGAATTTAGGCTAGATTCTAGGAATTTTAGCGGAAAAGGAGCGCGTGAAGAATTTTTTTAAGGGCTTGGGAGTTTTTCCTCGTGATAAATACGGTGTGGTTGAAATATCAACTCCTATTAATCGTGTTACGTTGTTACTCGCAGTATTTTACAGTCAATTAGAGTTTTTTTTCCGATTGTACTCTGATGAATTATGGAAGCATTGAATCAGACTCGTGGTTATTATTTTATTTACATATTTTAACATATCAATAATGTTTATTCTCTTTATACATTACTAATAGTTATTTTTTCCATCGTGTGAACAAGCAAAATTTATTTCACGGAAACAATTGAATCAAATTTTTCGTTTTATTTCGTAAAATTGACTGAACAATAAGTCTACATCGTGGGAAATAATACATCTGGATCCTCTCAATGACTTCATTGAATGTTTTACCTACATATCCTTAGCCGTATAGCTTCCAATGAAATGTTTAATACCCATATCGCTATTTTTTCGTGTGCTCTTCGGAATTTTAGTGATTCATATTTTTTTCGAATATGATTCAGATTAAATAAATCAAATGTCACTAATATTCATCAATTAAAAAGGAAATTTTTTTCTGTATTTTTTTTATTCTGACCTCAAATGTGTGTAGTCGCCGCTATAGTGAGACCGTTGTTTGACAGTCGATGCGGCCCTACGGATGGAACGTTTTGAGACCCCTGGTATATTCTTTCATCGCCCTGTCCTCAATGACAGAAGACTCTTCATAAATATTATTTATGGCAAATACAGATAATCTGACCTTGTTTCTCTTTTCTCTCTTCGTGTTTCTTCGCGCACGACGAGGTTGAGTGACCTATTTCATTGTTTCACCCCCAGCCTTACTTTCTTAAAACGTTCTCTTCTGTTGAGACGCCCTTATTTCTTTTACTCCAATTCAAAATGTGTTCCCAATTTTGATCTTTTTAATAGGTACATCCATCATGTATATTGCACCATCTCCATATTATTTTTCCCTTACTCCTGGAAGCACCGCCCTATGAATACTATCATTTTTTTATTATTATAAGATATTGCTGTTGAACATTATTTTTTTCATTGTTGTCTACATGTTTCTTACTATTTTTTTATTTGTTTTCATTGCTACTATGAGGGATACAGCTCGGAATACACAAACTTTGTTACTATGAGGCATTAAGTTCGGAATAAAAAAATATAAAAATATAACTTTCTTTTAAATTATTCACGGTAGCATTTGATTTATTTTACCAGGATCTAATTGAAAAAAATATGAATTAATAAATCCCGACAAGCTTTGGATTAAATAACGCTGTTGGTATTAAACATTTCATTGGAAACTATGTGGCTAGGGCCTATTGGTGGGTAAATAATTCAATAAACTCATAGCGCGGATCCATAAGTATCATTTCCCATGATGTATACCCATTGTTTAGTCAATTTTACGAAATGAAATGAATAATGCGATTCAATTGTTTCCGCGAATACGAAATAAATTTTGCTCATTCACGCAATGGTGAGTTTTCATTTACCCTCCTGCGTCGTACGGCGTTTTCAAATGTCGTTGGCGGTCGTGAAGCGCACACGTGAGCGCGGAATCCGCGCTGGAGGTGTTGGGATTGGGAACGGGATGTTCGCCCATTTGCGTGGCTGACTGAGTGGGCGGGAGAGCCTGCAGTCTCATTGTCTGGATCCTTCCTCACCCACATTTGACCTGAGGGCGCGACTAAGCGCGCAAGCACCGGAAAGAACCGCCACCCACTCGCGGCACGAGGAGGAGGTGCGTTATCTCCCTCTAGACTCCGACTCGGGAAATTTCTCGAACTGCCGGAATCGATGGAAATGTCACTTACCCCGTTTTAAATGTGCTTTGTGCGTAGTTCCCCCCCCCCCCTCCCTGCTAACCCTCATGAATGTAATCCGAAAATAATCGATTGCCATTAATGTGCTTCGCAAATGAAATTCAAACATTAATGCGCATTTTTAAACATGATATGAGTCTCATTGCCTAGGACAGGGGTCTTCAACCTTTTTTAATGCAAGGGCCAAAAAATTAATTTCACATCGTCGGTAGGGCCAAAATGATCCACGTCACTTTACCACCACATCAATAAAATAAAAACAAACATAATGTCAAAGTGCAATTATCTTTAATGGTTAAAAATTTTAATCAATCAATGCGATTGATGCGTAGTTTTCCGCGGCGTTGTCTAGACGATGGCCTGAAGACGCCGGTTGGAATACCAGATCGACCTGAAGACGTCGATTGGAATACCGGAGAAACTGTCGTCGCAAAAAAAATCCACGCGGTGAAACCCAGAAGCATGGAGAAATGAATGCAATTTTTATAGCGAAAAACGCGGGCGCATAGACTGTATCTCTTCTAACTAGGTGTCGCTAGCGCCCTCGGAGTGTCGTTCGCAGGCGCGGCGCGATACAATATTTTATTTAGCCTCTAGGGGCCGCAAGAAATTAGTCAGCGGGCTCCTGGTTTAAGACCCTGGGCCAAGGATTTTTAGCAGCTGTCAGGAAGTTATCTGTTTATCGTGCACGGTTCCCATGTTCAAAAACTCAAGTTAGTGAGAAACTTTTAGGCTGTGATTTTATTGAGTAACGTCAGACGTTTGAATTGTACATATTCCTCTTTATTTCCTTTAGGACAGTCTCTCTTTACCTCAGTACTTCGAGCAACTTTCCCTTTTTTCTATTTTCAGCAATCAGTTATATATCCTCTCATCAACCCCCTAGACATATATATTTAAACATCAACTTATATATTTAAATATCAAACGTTACAATGGAGTGATACTCATATCTTGATCTTTTTGATATTTTTCCATGATCATGTTTTGTAAATGGCAGTCTTTTTTTAAATTATTCTAGATTCACTTTTATCGGGATGAATTTTTGTTTCCATGTATCAAAGATATGTCCTTTTTTGTGAGAATTCGTCCATTTTCTAACATTTTATCGCATTATTTCATTGTTATCATTTACTGTTTTAGCCAGTGGCGGATTTAGGGAGAGGATAGGGGGAGCTATATCCTCCCAATGGAGTATACAATTTACAATAGATAAAATGGTAATTTTGATCGAACCCCCACTACTCTTGGGAAGTTACCTTTCAGTCCCCCTTCTTTGTCCCTATCCTGGATCCGCCGTTGGTAGTAGGAAAATATAATTCTCCTAAACGTTGGTTGAGAATCGAATAGTTTCACGTAAAATTCTCCCCCTCGATATTTGTCATTAAATGATAATTAATCTTGTAGCGTACTTTAGCCTTACTTGCTGTTGAGTTATAAGTAAGTTGACGTTGTCCTCTTTTTCTACTAAATCCGTTTTCAGTGTCTGTAGGAGTGTTGCTCTTGTCCCTTCAGCCTCGCTTCGCTCCGTGTTCTTTTCCCGCGTCTTCCCCTCGACCCCGTTAGCCTCGTCACCTGTTGTTCTTCCCTTTGTACCGTCCTCAGTCCCTGCCGCTCACCTCAGCCGCCTGCCGCAAATTTTACGTACCTTGACTCATGTTGCACCGTGGATGTGGGCGAAGTTGCTGTCATAAGACGGTGCTAAGTGACTTATGAAGTGACGCCTCGGGAACACCCGTTTTGTGCGTCTTCGCAGGCTACTCTTTCATTTCCAACGTGTGAAAGATTGCCGAAACGTCGGCGAAACGGTCTAGGAAAATAAATGCATGCGTAGAAAATCCCGAAAAATTAGCAAAGCTTTTGGAAGCAGTCCGCTAAAACTATCATCCATAATTGCTTACTCTGTAGTTTGCTGGTCTATTTTTTGGGGTTTCCTTCGCTTTTAATTAAGTTCTTTGGGCTATTTTTCGCTGCACTATCCTACAGGGGTGCACAGGTTACGGACTCATGTCAGATCAGTGACCTGAGGAAGCCTGCAGGATAGCTCAACGAATTGCCGTCCTTATAAATGGAGTGATGACTTTTACCTGTCGTCCGCTTCGATTTTTATGACGCATATGCTTATAAAGCCAATCCCCTTGTATGTAGATAACTATGCATTTCCAGAATGATTGTCCGTTGTATTCGTTTTCGTCATCATTCTATTACCCCAAGGTGTGATCAGCAGTTATTTGCTAGACCGTTTACTTTGCCGTTTTATTCGTCAAAGAAATCATATGAAGACTTTCATAATAAAGGCTATCAATTCCAAATTAGCTTCATTTTTGTTCATGTATATACAACTACGTTATTCGTATCGGTGTTTGTTCGATGTCTTATCAAAAGTCTTAGCTTCAAGCGAAGGAATAATAACGCGTAGCTGTGTTTCTTCTCATTGATCATTATTATTGTAAAAACCATTTACTTAGCAAGCGGTTGGGAAAACAATCAGTTTTTTTAAATTCAAAACTCATGAGGCGTAGTTGTGCCTTGTAGCCTTCCTTTTTTTCCCTCATTCGACTATTTCGGCTTCTTCGTTCGAAGGTAAGGAGAAAGTTTTAGGTTTGGGAGTCGTCGTGAACGTTTTGCGCTGCCTACTGCTGTGATTAATCGTCTCACTAAAGCGTGAGTTTGTTCTTTTGGCGCGGGCGTTTTTATTTTCTTGTTTCATGTCAGAAGTTTCCTGCCGTCGTCTAAACTACGCTTAACTCTTCGTTATCTTGGCCGAGAATAGATTGGTGGAAATTCTCCTCGATGAAAAACGAGGGCTCATGTGAATCTTCATCAAAGTGAATGCTTTGGTGCCGCTGGTCGGAGATCTTCTTGAGATTTAGGATTCTAAATTCAAACGAGAAGAAATTGCGAAATGGTAATTCCATGAGAAGAAAATTAGTTGTGCTACACTTTTGGAAACTGATAGTGCTCAGGATATATTAAACCGAGTTACTATAAGCATTTGTAATGGAATCGTTAGAGAAAGAGGGCATTCATTTAAGGGAATATAATTTTATTCCTCTTATTTTTATGACTATTTTCCATCCCGTGATAATTATAATGTTATAACTATGTGTAAAAATTAGGCTATTTTTTTAACACGGAAGCCGCCAGAATGCTTCTTAAGTACTCCATGTAAACGTACGTGAATCAGTAGAATCCTTAAATAATAACTGGCTGCTAATCATTTCTTGACTTCAAGGGTTATAAAGGCCTCTGTTCTGTGTTATGACGAAAAAATGTGGTTTTGGTTTGAAATCATTCGTGGAGTATTTTTTTTTTCGGGTGAAGGTGGTGTTACATAAGATCCGTAACACCTTTACTACTTATCTTTAGCGGTTTCGCCGCATTTTCTTACCATCCAACGTGTTCTTACGGTTGGAATTCGTTCTACCTCCTTTAATCACAACGAAGTAGCTTGTTTGCTCTCTGTGCTCTTTTCCTCGGCCCCAGCATGCGTATCGTACTCATTTCTGCATTCCCTCGCGCTTTCAATCCCAGTTCTCCTCGTCCTGATATCCTCCCGAAGTTTCCTCTCTTGTCTCGAGAGTTTCCTCGTTCATGTAATGAAAATTTCCTTGTGACTTCGCTGTATTTTAATGCCTTAGTCGTCGTTTCCCGTAACTGGAGAACTGTGATGGAGGTGTGACACCGGCTTCTTCCTCGTTTACTTATTCACTTCCTTCTTCCTAAGGTTTACGTTTGATTGTGCGTACATCTGGGTGGCTCAGGAAACCTGGGAAGTCATGTGTTTTCATTTTGTCTGGAAAGTCGGGGTTCGTCTGGTAAAATGGAAGAAAAATCCTTAGAAAATCATTTTTGCGGTAAATGCCATTGGGTGACTTTTCCTCACCCTTTCACGTATTGCTACACCTCCGACATTTGAACATCCTGTCCTTGTGACGGTCCGAAACTACTTTTAAAATTGATTTTTATATTACGAATTTACTTTAATCGTTTATAAAATGTTATTTTGCTAAACTTAAAAAGTGTAATAATATCTCCCGCTGCAAAGAAATTCCGTGGAAATTCTTTGCAGTACTACTGAAAGCTGAAAAAGAGTCCGGAAAGTGCAAAAAAAGTTCTGAATAAAGGAGATATCAGGTTGATATTTGAGTGGCCATACCAGGATATTTATGTAGGGGAGGGATATTCTCAATGGTAACCAATAATTTTCTGCTAACACTAACAACACACTTTCACACAATACAATCAAATGCTCTCCATTTTTTTTAAGTTTACCGGTACAGCCTTTGACGCCTAATAATCTAATAAAAGGTAATTTAGCTCTACGGATCTATAGATTAAAGAAAGAATAAGAAGAAGAAAATTATCTCCAACCGTCATAAAATTTGGCACCACTCGTCGAACTAAAAACCAGAAAACCGTCCTATGGTAATTTTCGGGAATATTACTTTCCCACCAGGGACCACCACAGACCACTCCACCACCCAGATGTAAAATACCAGATGGTAACCGGAGTTAAAACTTGTGGTCCTCAGCGACGTCCCTACAGCCTTGCAAAGGTTTTCAGTCGGTCTTTGTTTATACCGCTGTGGTAGTCCCTGGCGAGGAAATGATATTTCCGTAAAGTACTACTGGAGGATTTTTTTTAAGTTAGACGAGTGGTGCGAAATTTTACGGTCAGTGAAGACCCTTTTCTTCATCTGTTAAGCCAAATAATGTGATTCCATGGGAATTGTTTCATATCGCTCCAGCTCGTTGCGAATGGGATCTGCTCTGGCAGCCGTTGGCGTTCTGGCAAGAGTCGCCATATGGCTCTGTGGCCGCGGCACCACTGACCTAGACAACGCGAAGACGTAAACCCCCCGCGGGTGGATGTGCCGTCCGCCGCGGGGGGAAAAAAAAGAGGACGTGCGCGCGATGATGAATTGACAGCCATAGCCGCGTTTACACTCCCCTCCCCGCTTCCCTCTCTCGAAGATGTGCCTTCCAGGGTTCTCGGCGGACTTGGTCATACTCTCTTCTGTCCAAGTCATCGACACCTGGACGCGAGCGTTCTTGCGAGATTAATATCCTCACGGTTGGATGTCCCCGAGTCGCGAATCGCTTCTTGGCATGATTACGTGTTCAGGTGTCATTGGAGGGGAGGAGGAAACTGTTACAATATCGACTACGGCAATGGGAATGCCTGTATGATTGGAGGCGATAGTGTTTTCAACGTTTAATTTGCCATCCTGATTAGATATTGAACTATGTTATAAAATATTCATCCCGGATATTGAAAGTGTTAAAAACAAATAATGCGTTAGGTTAGCATGCAGTGTAAAGTCTTACATTCAGCCATCATATTGGAAAAATATTAAATAATTGGTTCCTCGACAGCTTTTATTCCCAGCTTATTTCCTCGTTGCGTGTTAGAAACAAATTATTCGTGAGGTCCGCATTTAGTGTAACGTCTTACGTCTTCAATCAGCCGTGCTGTACTTATCACAAATCTGTATGGAGATGAACGTGTGTATTGTTTATACGGAAGTCGGATAAAATCGAATCATCGATTTAACCATTTTCTGGTCCCTCTAATGTGCATCATATCTTTCATTTACGGGTCCTACGTGAAGTTGAAATATTTCCTTTCAAGATTTATTTAATATTGTAAATTTCCTTCTGTTCCTCACCTTAATGATCGAAATACTTTTTAGGCGTTACTAATTTTGCATTGTAATTATGCCATATTTAGAGGTAATTTAGGTATTGCAACTTGCATTCATTAAAAAGAAATGGTTATTTCTTATAGATATTCAACACTGCAAAATCGGCCCGGGTTTTGTACAAGTCCTGTTTCATAACAATACATACTGTTCATGAGAATGTACGATTAGATAATTATTGCTAACTAATGAAAGGAAACTCATGTGATTCGGCATTCTCCTGCAGTAGGTCACCGACTTTCAGGTTGTGCAAAAAGTGCAGAAAATTTGCAAGAATCACCCGATTTCATACTCAACTTCTCAACTAATCAAACTATTGTGGGAGGGCGAATCAAGCAAAATAGTGAAAGGACTGTGCCACATTGAGGGTTTCTGGTTCCAGTCCATATCATGGCGAATGATTTTTTTCTCCATAAAATTTTTCCTTTTAGTATATTTTCTCGTTATTCCGTAATGGTATTCCCATTGGACTGCTGGAGACCAAGGGAACGTTAGATCATCCACGCTTGTTTCTAGCATAGTTGGGTAGGTAATTCAGCGATCGGTGTGGAATAAACGATATGATGAACGAAGATATTGTACTCCCCACTAATTTTATTTTAGCAGCTTACGACACTTGTTTCGATTGCTACACAATCATCATCGGCACCTGATTGTAAGCTGCTAAGATAATGTTAGTGGGCGGTACGATATCTTTGTTTATCATTCAACATTATGTTCCACGATATCTCTCCCCAAAAATTTGACTTAAAGCGGAATAAATGATAGTTATCCAGCATTTTGTTTACTATGCCAAACCGTCCCGCATTCCCTGAGAAAATATAAGTTATCTGTCATGTTTTTTTTCAAGTTCTTTGGTCGCCTCTTCGTAACTTGTGCATCCGTTTTATTTGTCTTTTCCGCAGGTGGTATTCCTCTTCCGCTATCACCGCAATTCTCCCGTATACTCTCTCGTTATTCCGCAATGATATTCTGCTTGGACAGTAGGAGACCACCATAGAGACATCAGATCGCCCGCAGTTGTTTCTGGTGTGGTTGGGTAGTTGATGCCGTGGAATAATTGAGTGGTATCCTACATTTTGTTAACCGTACAAATCCATCCCGCTACCCCTGAGAAAATCAAGGTTACGTATATGTTTTTCAAGCTCTTGGGCACCTCTTTGGCTCTTGTGCATCCCTTTTATTTGCCTTTACCGCGAGTGATGTTCTTCTTCCGCGATAGCCGCCATTCTCCATCGTGGCCTCATTTCTCCACACGTCCTCCAGCCACTTGAGTCGCCTTCTTCGACTCCCCTACCGCGCCCAGCACCACAACCGCCACCGCTCCTTCCTTGCTCACCCGCCCTCCACATCCCCGTTCTTCTCCGCTCCAATTCTCCTACGTATAGGCTCACTCTCTTCTTTCCGCAGTGATCACGTCTCCGCACTGCATGCCTCCTTGCTCCGTATTTGCTGTTTGAGTATTACTTCGACTGTTTTATCTTCTAGTATTGACATTACCGCACCACTTCGCTGTTGCAAGCAGTGTTGAAGTCAAAGTTACTCCTATTTTTGCTCCGAAATGTTTTCTCGTGGGAATTTGTATAAAAAATTCTTCAAATAACAAAAAAACAGCTAGAAAACATAAGATGTGGATTTCCGTTCATTTTGAACTTTTTTACGATTTATATTGAAGTTTTCCATAATCAGTTCTTCAATTAATACATTAAAAGTAGTAAAAATTTATTACTATGCAAGAATTCCATCTGGGCAAGTCTGAATCAACTCTCGATAAGAGTTTCCCTGCAAGCTTCCGTGGAGATTTTGACTGACGGCAGTGATTCTTCCGGTTTTCCTATCGCGTTTATTCATTTTTCTCGATAAATATTTCGCCAAGGTTCCATTTGGCCTCCTCAAGTGACCTTCAGTGAACCTGAGGGAGCTTACTGGAACTTTGGCGAAATATTGTCCAGAAAAATGGATAAACGCGGAAGGAAACCGGGAAAATTCACTCACTACATCACTATAATACTTCTTCAAATTCGAGAGATTCGACTTCTTATTTAAGGTCCGCAAATACTTGCTACCTACATCCCCCTCACACGAGAGTGACAATGGTGAAGGAATGATGAAAATAATAGGTCCTGCTAGGGCGGATGATGAAAATGTCCGAACCGTTGCGGAGTGGGGGGTGTGGCCCGCGAGTCTTCGTGGGAGGAGGGAGAGCAACGTCGCGCCTGAGGGGGCGGCGCGGAGTCGCCGTCGTTCTCTTCGTTTTGGCGTTCCCGCTCGCTCGCTGGCTCGTGTGTGTTCTCTCGAGAGGTGGGGGCGGATTGTTTTTCCGTGGGCGGGGCTCCGCGGCGTTAGGAGGGGTTGGAGGGGGCTAAGATGGGGGTTGGTGGGAGGGGTGTTGTGGGGTACCGCCGCCTTCGGTTTACTTTCCCCTTCGTCTCGCCACCGCCACCCCCTCCACCACCACTACTATACTACACCCCCGTCATTTTCTTCTTTGTCGCGAGTTCGGCAGGGTAGTATCTCGTTTGCGTTACGGGGTGCAGGAATATAAAGATCCCCCCTGCCCGCGAAATGAGGAAAATGTTTAGCGGTGATGCAGTCTAGCACACGCCAATTAATACCTGCCCGCCGCAGAGTTATCTATGTATTTCCTATCCATCAGATAATAAAATCGCACTTATGTTTGCATAAATCTTTTATTTGAAGAGTACAATATCGTGGGCGAATACAAAGAACATCACACCTACACATGAAATGAGGAAAATTTTAAGCAGTCTACCACCCGCTTCTTAATCCACTCCGTAATTCTTAGCACTTCCTATCCATCTGCTAATACAAGCCTACCTATTTTTGTAAAATAATTTTATTTGAAGTGCAAAATATCGTGAGACATCCTTATATAATGCACTAAACCTAACCTCATATTGATCTTGCTCTCCCAAATGTATATATATCGATATTCATCACCGTGTGCAGTGAAGGTGGCTTTCATTGATAGTGGACAGATGATGGACAGTCCAAAGAGTCTTCTTAAAATTAATGATATCATTTAATCCATTAACGTATTTTCCGCTAATTTATGGTCATTAACATCACGAGTCGGCAATCCTAAATTTGGTTTGAAGCAATTATCACTCATTCCTCGTGTGAGCTAATTCTTCTCACTCACACAGGTCATGTCTCATTCTCTCACACACATAACCTTCATTACATGCCCCCACTCTTCTTGTGACTTTCTTATTACCTACAATGTCGATCCACTTGATTTTCATAATTCGTCTTTTGCAGCTTATACCTACTCTATTTTAACGAAAGAATGTACAAGGAGGGAGTTCTCCGTCTTATGGTACCCCTTTACGATTTTCTTCCGCACTGTATCTCCTAACTGCGGCCTTAAATGACAGCTCCCTGCCACTCGTGTGCGTCTAAGTGTCAGGATTTTGACGCTAATGAACATTAAGGCAGTCGGGCTGCCTCGGTTCCCATTCCGTTCTCCGTGGAAAAAGCATCGTCTGGGGAAACCTCCCGTGCCACACGCACGTGTCTTGAATGTTCCCGGAAGTCTTTCGCCTTCGTTGCTTCTCTTGATTCTTGCAGCCTTAGGTCCCTAATCTCATGGATATGTCCTCGTGTGCAAGGAGGAGTGTTAGCTTGACTTTTTCCCAACTCGTGCCTCCATCGGATTTTCTTGCATCGCTCTGATTTTCTTCTAAGTCATTCTTTAATGGAGTTAGGTGGTTTTTGGGTTGATTTAGGGGAGAAAGTAGATCTGTTTCATGATGGAATTTGAAAATTATGATGAAGAAATCAGTACAATATCCTTTTTTCCTTCCCCGAAAGAAGAATAATTATTTTTTCGCCTTTTGGTAGTATCGTGATATTGAAACGCAACCAGATAGAGAGTTTTTATGGAGCAGTACGTGTTGTAAATCAGGATAAATTTCGTTGGAAAAACGTAGGTGTGAAAAGATTATCTGATAGGAGAATTGATTGGAGAGCTACGTCAAACTAATCATAGGATAGTTGACCAGTGATGATGATGAAACATCATTAAACGACCCCAGAGGGATTTGTAAATTAATTTTATATTGTTGTTCGGAAACATGTTTTGCTGCTGCTGCCGGCGTCGGTGGTGGCGGAGTAAAGTCCTCGCCTGCCAAGCAAGAGGTCGTTGGTTAGAGTCCCGGCAGGATATGTTGCTTCTATTCAGGGCATGGTTGTTCATGCTCGTGTAAATGTTAAATTGTTTAAAAACACCGACGTGAAAGGCCAATTTGCTGTTTTCGGTGGTATGGGTATTAAAAAAATAAAAATGAAATGAACGTTGGAATACCAGTGGCTTGAGTTTCTGCAATAGGTAAGTTTTTTTATTTAATGGCTGTGAAACCTCTGGTTTTCAACTCAATCTTCGATTATCTCGAACGAATCGGAAACGGCCATTGCGGTCAAGCGCACAGTTTTTTTTCGCTGTTCTGCGCTCCCAGCCAGCAGTCGAAGCAATTTTCAAGCCCGAGCATTATCTCTACCTTTGTGAGTCGCACGTCTTGAACGTAATCATGTTCTTATACACTACTAATACTGTGATACAAGATTTAAAAAAAAACATTTTTTAAAAGAAGTTTTAGGCACGTTTTCGTCAATACAAGAATTTTATCACTATCTAAGTGTGTGAAGTGGAGGTTATAAGCCACTTTCCCGCAAGTTAAATCTCGATTACTTCTAGGAATGAATTAAAATATGAATTATTTTAAACCTTCGTAATTTTGAGCAAATTTTCTTTAAATCCAAGAAAACTGATATAAGTATAAAACATGTAATGAACATTTAAAAATTTTATTTTTGAGCAAACCATTTTAAATACTAATGAAGCGCTGTTGTAATTTTCTTGAAATTTTAGTTTCCTTTACCTTTTTTGTGTTACAACTTGTACGACCACGGCTTGCACCCCTTTAGTTTTGATCCTGGGTACGCCCTTGAATATGATTGGCGCATTGGTTGAATAATGGGTTTGTAAATGGTGCAAACCCATAGTGAATGTAGTTAGTATCAAAATCTATCTTTTTCTAACGTTTTATATTCATAGTTACGTCTATAAGGGCAAGTGTCATTGGAAATATAATTTATTCATGATGCTTTGGAAGGTATTCTATTAGATTAGGCTAGTCTTTTCTTGTTCCCTCTGGCATGCTTATGTGAAAAAAATACTTATTATTGGAATGTTTTCTGGAGGAAAAACACTTGCTTGTGACTACTCCAGAATATGAATCGGTCGATAGTGCCATGCGAACATTATTTCGGCCAATGATGAGAGAATAACTCGTGGTATTAACTCGCTTAGGGAGTACCTAGTGTGGGCTGGAGACAGCGATCTTGAAGTGTCGTAGTTATTAGTAGATAATTTGCGGAGGTAACTCAATTGGTAGACATTTAGAGGAATTTGTTATTTTCATATGCTCCTTTCAGGCAATTACCAAGCCAATCTATTTCGTAATCTTGGTGAGGGAAAGGCACGCTTGTTCATTACAAGTCCTACGCTCGAGTCGCCACGTACTTGTACTGTCCTTAACCCCCATTGAAAACAGACATTGACTCATTGCTGCTTTCACCGCCAGCCGTATTTGTTCAGGTGCTTGTTCCTCCTGCAGCGAACGTTCAATCGTCGCTCAATCTCCGAAAATGGTGTCTCTAGAGACTACTTGAAAGCAGTCTGGGTCGGTAATATTTAAATTTCGTATGTACTTATGCTGAGGTGGAATACAAAGTGATCTACATCTACACAAAATCGTGGGAGCCGCCTCTAGGATGTTTGGCAGGTGGTTATCAATCACAACCATGCAGCATGCAAGATACCCACATGAACAAGATACTCGGTCATAAAAATATCACGCGTACTAAAAAATTATACGTCCACATTTATGCAATGGCAAAACTTACCAACGGTTATTAATTCCTATAGTAAATGCATGCAAGGTTAGTACAATGGAAAAAAATACATTCTATGAGTCATCTTAGCGAGTGACGCCATTAATATTACTAGTCGAGACACCTTTGCTGTCCTGTTGCTATCAAGGTATGTGAAGCCTTGCCGTCCTCACTAGCCCCTTGCCTTTCAGTGATTATTCATCAGATAATGCCTCACGTGTTCAATTAAGTTGCCCGGTCTTCTGCTCAAGATTTTCAGATTACTTCTCTTTTCTCGTACTCTTATTTGGGCTTCAAATGATATCAATATTTTATGAATGAGTCTTTTATGACAATGCCGGTCCCAACATGAAGAATGTAGTGATGATTAAGTGAAAGTTCTCCGCCCGTGTGAGATCGTCTTCTAATCAGTCGACCTATGACCTTATATGCGTCTCGCGCCCCGAGCGAAAAAGAACGTCCCCTTGCCTTTCGGCATTCTCCGCGATGTTCCAGTACTTTGTGATGTGCCGAGTGTGTGTGCTTGATCGTTTTTTTTTTCGACGGAGGATTTGAAAATAAATCTATTCCTTATTTCATGTACTCAAATCTACCGTCGTACTGTCTTTACTTTGAATCATAAGTTACGTTTTGCGGTTTTTGCCAAACTCGTTTCACGTGAAACTAATAATTTTTATTTCCGTGCCGATCTTCCTTTACAACGATCATACGACTATTTCCGGGGTCTTCAGTGAGAAACGAAATTTTTTCATTCTCTTTTATTAGATTATATGTTAAGGAAGAGATGCGGGAATGCCAGCAAATCTATAATCAGACTTACATGAAATACTATTTGTAGACATCGCTATGACTAACAGTCATCGAAAAAGAATGCGAAACCTGACTCGGTTGTAAATATCTTACGCGCGTACACTTTTTTCGACGGGTGCAAGTTAGTAACTTCGTCTTCATGCTAGATTGAGGTGTGAATGATGTTACCTCTGTTGTAAGATTGCAATCAACAACTGAATCTTTTATTTAATTTTATCTACATTTTCTTTGTTTCATCTGCATTATATATCGCATCATAATTTGTACCGATATAATTTCCATTCTTAATCAAATTCTGTGTGTGATATTGCTATAATCTCGGTAATATTTCAAAGAAATAATTAATCCGCAGTTGCGGTAAGGAAATTGAGAAGGTTTTGGCGTAAAATCCGTAGAATGTAGTGGTTATTATTATCACCGACTTTAGAAAATGTTTTGAATGTCATGATCATCAAAATCTTTCATTATTTTTATTTTTTCTGATCGTTCCTATTTCATGGATTCAATTATCTGTCGTGGCCCTGAAGAAGTCCTCCTGAATGTCTCATCCATTGCGATGGAATCCTATCTCGTGAATCACACTTACGAATTGAATTTTCCTGCCGGTACGCACCGACCATTGCATTTCGGGGATGCTTCAAATATACTTCAGTGGGTGCGGTTGGGAAGAACGGGGAGGGGCCGGGCGAAGCATGTGTGAAGCGAGGGATCCTTAACCCAGATATCCTCGGCAACCCCTGGTTGGTGCTGCGGGCTGTGATCGTCTCATCTTTCCCGGGAACACCATTTGATTCCCCTGGGAGATCGGGGGGATCAGGATCTCCTGTTCCCCCCACCCCTCAATGAATCTTAACCTCATATTACACTGGCGAACGGCCATTTCGTTGCCTTAGACATGTGACTTGTTTTTGACCAACTTTTGGCCTCTGTTAAACAAAATAACCTCCGTTTTCTATCTATCACGTCAGGTTTTTAAGGAACAGGATGTCCTCTTTTTGTCCATATGTGTCGTACAAAATTTGCATCTTAAAAAAATTGATAGGAAACCTTACCAATTATACCAACCATGCACATTTTTTTTAATCTATACAAAATATATGGCTGATTTAATTTAAGGTACGGTCTGTCAATTCGTTTAAATTATAACATCAAAATATGGCGTTTACATCGCGCTTATAACATAAGCTCTCACTATTGTGTTTCCTATGTAACTATAACACTAGTCACCTGGCGTCAGTCGGGGAAGTTTAATGCCAGCCAATGGGGTAGTTTCCTTCATCAAAGAAAACGAAAGGCATCGATTGCGATTCGTTACTCACCATTAGTGTATTCATAATATACAAATTATTTTGTTTTAGAAATCCCAGTTAAGGCAAATGTTAATGGTCAATTTTAACCTCATTAAAAAAGGCCAGATTGGCGCCCCTGCGATGCCACTCCACGTGACGTCACAGGGACCTAGATGCTATACGAGAGTCAGGAGTTTTACATCGTCTGAAATTATAAATGTATGCATGAGGCACAGAGCTCAGGGAAACATCCCTTAATAATCATCTACTAAAATTGCCTAAGGTCGGAAAGTTTCCTTCGTTTGATAGGGTAATAATAATTCTTATTTAAGCCAAGCGCTACCTACTAGCAGGGTACTCTACGCTACCGCCATGCTCGGCAGCAAGCAGCCTGCATCGTAGCGGCGTTCATAGCCTCGCACCTCGGTGGCCTCTCACAGCGGCAGCCAGACGTCACACGGGCTTTTCCTAGCATTCATACTTAGCCGTCGCGTTTTCGCGCGCTTGAAATTTTTCACTTTTCATTTAATCGTTAAAAATAGATATTATCATTAAAAAATCTAAAAGCGTGAAATATGTACTCCAGGAGTAATAATCTTTCGATTTAGGCAATAAAAAATCATAGGAAATCACCCTATTAAAAAGTTATAATGCCTCTTGTGATCTGCACTCAGTCTAATAATTCGGTCACAGACACGCAAGGAGTAGGGATGAAACTTGACATGGTGGACGTTAACTAGCTAAAGATTTGAAATCAGCATGCTTATTTTACTCTGAATCAGTTTGAAAATCTAAGGTGACAGAAAATATGTTAAGTAAGTCTTTCCTCAGTGTTATTTTTCATTAGCTCCCCCTCCCCTCTCTTCCACCTCTTTTCTCCTCGCTTCCTCCTTTCTCTTTGACCCCTCACCTCTAACTTATACGTCAGGCATTTTGTCGCCAAACCTCCCCGCCGCCCGATGCTCATATGATTTCGTGCATGGCGTCACGTAGGTGGCGCGGGCGGGCGGTCGGACGGAGCGGGAAGTGGCGGCGGCGGCGCGGGCGGCCCCATTTCACGCTTCCCCTCTCCTCTCTGCCGCCCTTCTCGTCAAAACAAGCCGCAGCGCGCGCTGGCTGGCTGGCTGGAGTGCTGCTGTGCCTCACTCTGTTTTTAAGCGAGTATCTCTCTTCGCTCAAGTGGAATGTATGCATGGTCGCTCGAGCGCACTCATATGCTGCGGAGATGTTCGTTCCTCGAGTTTTCTTTTTTCTTTTTCGGCGGGAAAAATTGAATTAATTTCGCGATGTGACTTCTCGTCGGTGCATTGATAGTGTGAAGAGCACTCGGTGTTTTATTTGATGATGATATTCGTGGACTCGCGCTCGGCTTCCCGTGAACCTCTTGATTGATGCAATTAGGTGAACGACCTGAGGTTGCCTTTTTCGTGTTTTGGAAGCCCTTGTTTTCTTCGATTCACTCGAATACACAATTGTGTGCTCATTAACTTGTTGTACCATGAGAGCCTTTGTGGGAAGGTGAAATTATTATCTAATAAAAGCATAGCATCGATCTATTTTGCACTCCCGGAAGTGTTTTTTTCCAACTTGGAAAATGCTGTGTTCTGTGATATTTGTGTACTACGCGTTCTGCGATGCTGGAGTGGGGACAGTCTTATCATAAACTCATTAGCTGTGGTGAGGTGTACTAAAAAGGTACTGTGTATTTATGGACACCTGTGGAATATTCCGATTTAATTCTTTTTGAGCTGTAATTACTCTCTGAATAAGTGAGTATACTAAATTTTTTAATACCTGTGACTTTATGGGAGCTTTTAGCGACGCCAGGCTTACTTTTTCTCGTGAGAAAAGTTTATGATACCCGGTCTTCGTCAGACGCGTGCAAGTCGGTTATTTTTTGTTAGTGATAATCCGATATCGAATATTAATAGGTCAAACAGTCAAGAAATGTGAGCATTACACATTGTGCTATTTTCCTTGGTTGAAATAAATGTTTTAAGGGAATGGAAGAATTGCTGTAACAGAGTTCTTGCTCTTAAGAAAAATATCTTTTGGATCTTTTCTTATTAGGTAGACCATAATGGGGTTTTTCGGGTTAAGTTAGGTGACCAGTTCGTGCGTAGTTCCGATATTCATATATAGTTCATTAATGTAAATGGCTACGATATTATTTTTTTCATCAGAATGATTGATTCGATGAAAGCTCTTTTGGAAGCACCATGACTGTTGATTAGAAGGCATCTCACCTCCACATTGTGTCGAAATTAAGATGTCGTGTTTCACTTTAGGTTTCGTAATGAATAATTAGATTCGTTCCCAATACCCGCGTTACAGACCATACCCACATAATATTCTAATTCGAAGTACAGGTACGCATAACATCGTAACCAAGACCTTAATTAAAAGTTGTCTCTCGCTTTGCGCTTTGTGTGGACAAGTTCTGTTAGGGATTGGTTGAAATGATCGATTTAATGACTGTCTCACGTTCTTCATGGCTTTAGTTTCGGGTGGCGGCGCGTTCTCGTAACTACGGTAGCTACCATCTCCTGTCGCTTGAAGAGCCCCGATGTCACCCTCCGTCTTTCAGTTGGCTGTCACGGTGTGGCGGTCGCCCTCCTCCCCATCGGTTCATATCTCCTTTGTCCGTGCGCCTAGCGGAAAGATTCCCTTTTCTTTTGTTTTTGCTTTTCCCCTCTTTCGGGCATCCGAGGAAGATGATCCCCCGAAGTTATCCCTTCCCCCTGAGGACGTCCTACCGCCAAGGTTTCAGCCTCCCCTCTTTGTTTTTTTTGTAATCAATGGAGAAGCCGAGAAGTGTGGGGTCGTGCTGGAGTTTAAAAGAAAAGAGGACCTTGTTGCCCAGATGGCTTTGTGAATTTATTTTTTTTACATCTGAGGAATACTGGTGTTTGTGTTCTTTATCTTATTCTTTATGGGCTCGAAATTATCATGGTCAGAAATGATCTCCTGTAGCATTTCCTCAAGA
Organism: Ischnura elegans; assembly: GCF_921293095.1. NCBI lineage: Eukaryota > Metazoa > Arthropoda > Insecta > Odonata > Coenagrionidae > Ischnura > Ischnura elegans. The sequence goes on from NC_060252.1 coordinate 85,873,752, forward strand.
GCAGCATAATGCACTCTCCAAGTTTTTCCGTACTCTTTTACAGCCATATCCCTGCATTGCAGTAAAATAGTGTCCAGTAGGAATGTTTCAGGGTTATTGTTGCTTATTATGTTATTATGCTATGATGTTTGTCTTCTTGGTAACCCTCACGCTTTTGCATATGATTACGCGTGATATAATTAGAGGTTTTTCTCACATGGTAGGTGGTATTCAGTCTACCTCAAATTTTACGTAAGCTGATGTTAATGCCCCTTTCAAAGACCCTCGAGGTGGCGTGAATCCCTCGATGTTGATTTAATTTTAAGTGGTGATAAGCATGCGTGCGTTTCTTAAGGCGAATCTGAAGTATCTTTGATTCATTTCAGTGCGTTGAAAGCTATTATTCAATGTGTAAACGTCTTCTTACTATTTTCTCCTTGGCGGGCGTGAAGATTTTCGTTTATTTCTTCCGGATTTCCCGCCTCAGTTTCAGCGCCTCCACTTGTTATTTTCGTGATTGAAGTTAGCGGTATTGGCGCGAACGTGGACAGAAGCGAAGCGATTATCTCTCGAGCGCAGGGGATGAGAAGGCTATCGGATCAGATGTCTGGCGCGGTTAGTATCCTTCCCCACGATACTTATCTCAATCCAGGAGCCGCGTCGGAAATGGGACACTTCAATTGGTTCTGTTTGGAGAACAGAAAGTAGTTCAGTGTTACGCTGCTTTCCTTTGTGGTCCCTCGTGCACATGAGCACTAGCAAATAACCACATCGAAAATCATTGCTCCGAACGTATTTTAATACACCTATTATTGTAATTTTTTCTATACTTCTTTACGTGTATTGATTGGTGTATCGAAGGGCGTTGAGGAAATTGCTTTAGAAAAACAATGAGGCCTCAGTTTCGGAATATATATATTTTTTCCTTCGCAGCGGCTAGATGGGGTAATCCACTCATTAATGAAATCCTAAGTGAGAGGAGATAGATGGTAATGGATTAATAAAATGGCCTGCCGATTACTTTGCACAATTTTGTATCAATATTCTTTCAGTGTTATTTTAGGGAAATTTTTATAGTAAATTCTCCTTGATGAATCAAAATTCATATTGGTATGTTCTAAATATAAGTGCCTGTCGTTTTTAGGTTTTAGTCAGTGGGACTAATCAATGGTGAAATAGTTATCTGTGATAATAATTCGAGGTTGGAATAAATTGTTTCATTTTTACTGTCGACACTCTCCTGATACTATTGCTTATACTTAAAACGTTGGTGGTAATAATTGAAACATTTTCGTGGTATCTTTTCCGTGGGCGTTTTCATGTTGGTCCCGCATATTAAATTTGTTTTACCAACTCAGTTTCTATAAATCCAAGTTTGAGACACTTTTAGAGACTAGAGAACACCTTTTTCGTCTGTTATTATGTTGCGCCCTTGTTGCAAAAAGAAAAAAAAAAAACTGCCGACATCCCTTTTTCAGGGCACTGTTGTCGTGTGCCGTGTTGCTCGCCACAGCTCGGCGTAGATTATGGCTTCCTCGGCTTATATAATTGTTATCTCGTATTCACCCTTTCGAGAGAGGCCCTCTCCTCTCACTCCCCTTGCGTTTTTGTTTTGTTTTGCATCGATCAGGGCGAGGCTAACGGTTTTAAGGTCGTTGTCATCTCAGCCGAAGGGGATAAAGGGAGGGGAAGGAAGTTGCGAGGAGGAGGGGCAAGGGTTGGGGGAAGGAATGAAACCTGGCGCAAACCTACCTCTCGCTTGCCCTTTAGGGTTGTTTTAGAGGGAAAAGTCAGGGAATTTCGTCGACGGTATCGGAGAAACTTGACATGATGTTCTGGTTGGACACCTGCGTTCCACGTCTAAATTCTTGAATTTATACTTTTGGATTGATTGACTGTCGATTGAAATTTGACTCCGTAGGTATTTAACTTCCACTCGACTTCAATGAAATTTGCAAATACTTAGTTTGATTAAAATTAAGTTAGCATTGTTAATTACGAAATTAATTTGTTTGTGTTTTCTGTGTGTTAGTCGCAAAGTCTTTTTTACGTGCCCATTTGTATTTGACACCTTTTATTAGAAATTAAGTTTACAATTTGTCAAATTATTTGATTCAAGTAACTGTTTTTCTAATTCTTCATGATAAATAAATGCGTTCTAAAAGTAATTTAAATTTATTGCATATAGAATTCGCATTTTTAGACTTTTGCCCCTCAAAAATTTTATGTGATTATAGAAAAGAAAGTCAGGAGAAATATAGAAATTTGAGATTAAGTGTGGGAATTTGTATTGTGAAATCTGGTAATAACCCCGGCCTTGAGTTGATGTTGACAAAGCATGTTTTGGTTTTTTCAACGCGTCTTTTTCATCTATTTTCCCTTTCTTAGATTCACTGAAAAAAACGACCAGTATCGGTTGGGTAACGTTTGGGCCACGTGACACTGTGACAAACACTGGAAGTTCTTTTTTCTTTCAAAATGACGAGCACACGCGAAAGCTTTAACGATGAATTCGTCTTGAGGCATTTCACGCCTTGCACGCCCACAAGCGAATGTGTCGAAATTGTATGCTTGTTCGAAGTTAATTAGACCGTGTTGTAATTGCCGTTCGGTCCTTAGGGCAATTTCTCAAGCGGTCATGCATTTAAACATTTTACGCTGTAAAATGTGTGACTTAGATGGGAAAAAAAATATTTGGAGAAAATCTAAGAGAAGTTTCTTTAGGGAGACCGATTCAAACCTACACCTATTCCGTGTTCAAACCGGGTTCAAGTAATGATGAGGTATATTTACTCTATCACTATTTACATTATTTAAGTACAAATAACACGGAGCTTTAATCGAAGTAGGGGATAGCTTTGCATGAACGTCAAGAGATTATGTAAGATTTCACTTTTTCCCGGCGTATGATGGCGGTGAATTCTTCTCGGGTTTCCATCCGGGTGAGATCCATCTCCATCGCTGCCGACGTTTCGATAGAATCCTTTTCTATCGTCATCAGGGCCGAATTTCCAGGTCAGGGCCGATGACGATAGAAAAGGATTCTATCGAAACGTCAGCAGCGATGGAGATGGAGCTCACTCGGATGGAAACCCGAGAAGAATTCACCGTCAAGAGATTGGCTTGTAGTTAAGTAAAATGAATGAATGCAGTGAACCTATCGTAGAATCAGGGCAGTTTAAAAAATGAAAACCTAGCCAATCGATGTATTATAGTGGATATCGAAAATCGCATATCGAACGTAATTGGAGACGCTCGGATCCTGTCGCCTAGGGATGCTCTTCGAGCCAGGCTACCCGACGTGTGTACCTACCCTTTCCAGGTCACGGCGTGCGCCATTAACTATTTCGCGGAGACGCCGTCATCCGGGGCGTCAAGACCTCCCCCTTCGAGCACGCTCGTAGCATTATTTAATGGAGCATCGAAACCTTTTCGCGGCGTGCGAAAATGTTACGTTGGTGGTAAATGAGCGTGGGCGTTTTTTCGGGATTTCGTAAAACGTGGTCTAAAATTGATCGAGCGTGACCTTTTTAATATATTTTTTTTTTCATTTTTTTCGCGAGTCGAAAGAAAAAGGAGAAACCGATTGTGAGGGGAACGGGGGTTGGCGTATCCGCTTATTGTTTGCCGATGCCGACCTCTCCCTCCCCTAGACTTTCTCCACCACTCCCGGCGTGTCATTATCTTCAAATTGTCCCTCCATTGTGCGGGTATTGATTTCTTGATAGGGACGCTGCCGCGGCGGGACATGATCCCGCTAATGTCCCTCGCCTATCTGGGGGTCCTGTTCTCTCAAAAATCCCCCCTTTTTAGGAAGGAGGGAACGAAAACCTTTTGTGTGGGGCAAAAAGAGCTGAGTCAATCGTGAATTGAGCGCCAACTTAGGCTGGTGAAATAATTGTGTGTTGACGGTAGCATCTTCCTACCTACCAGCAGTACCTATTTCAATCTTCGTTCCAGGTGCAGTAACTATTTTTACTCCTTGTTTATAATAATAATAATAATTTCGTTTATTTTCGTGGGCACTGAGGCCCATAAGAAAAAAAAGTACAGCTTTTTACATTTTCAGCTTTGGCAGATAAATAGAAGAAAAGAAATAAATAAATTAATAGAATTACAGACAAATGCAACCAGTGCAGATCGCCAAGAGCATGAAAACAATTCAGCAAAAAAATATTTTCTACAAAAGAAAAAAATCGCACTTAGATGTAACAGACTAATTACAAGTACAATAATAACTCCCTTTGCCTTTTTAATAGCTACTCAGATTGACCAGCAGTAGTAGGCGGTAAAGTTCTAAAGTTCAAGGCGGTTTTCGATTGTGTTTAGCAGTTTCGATCGTGTAAACACTTGGTGCATTGCTAAGACAAAATATGTTACCCAGCATGACTCCATGAGTTGCTCTCTATATTCTCGATCTTTTTCTCGGTCCAGACGCGTCACATCATTTCGTTCTTTAGTCTCGTCTCCAAAGAGATGTATGAATTTTCGCTTCAAGATTGGTAATAGCATATCGATGGCTAGGTTCTAACAACACCTACGTCAAAAATAGCAACTTTTCAGGAGAGCAAAATAACCGATTCATTTTTTTTATTGCATATAATTTTAATTGAAATTAAAAACTAAAAATACATACTGAAATAAACTGAAAAAGAAGCATGCATTTCCAAACATAGAGTTGTTTTTTGCTTGAATTTTATTGTTTATTAACAGTATTAGCAGTGTTATTTCAGACCTGCAAAAATTTGAGATACGTGTGGTTAGAACTTAGCCATCGATAGCCTATTTATTTTATACGATATCATTACACAAGGAATAACCGCGGACTTGCCAGCGGTGAACCTTACGGAGTGTCCCGCTTACGAAGGGGATTGGTATTACCGTGAAACCCTTTTTTAAGGGCTGCTTAAGTAATCAGGTAGGTAAAAGAGGCATCGCTGATGTGTGGCTAGCATGCGGTCTCGGTGTATGTGGGGAATCCGTCCGCTGTGAAACGTTTAGGTTCGGTTTTGAATTGTTCGTACTGTTCTCTCTTATTGTGCTAACGCATTTTTCGGATAAATATCTGATTCAGCGTTCCAAGACCCTTCTCCTCATCGGATAACTAGGGTAAAATAGGCATATCTAGGGCAAAGTAGTCTTCTATATCTCATTTTCACTTGTAGACTCTTCTTGTGTGCGTGGTAAATCGTCGTTTCTTCATATCTCTGCCGCAAAGTGATGCGATTCCGTTCCAGATGAGGATGAGTGGATGGGGCCTTGCGAGGAAATTAAAAGAAAAGGAACGACAAGAGTTTCAGTGCGGGATGTAGCGTTGTACGGTTCCATAACATGGGTTCGGGACGAGGAGGAGAGCGGAGCATGCTCTGCAAACCTTAAAGAGACTTCTGGTTTTGGAAAAAGGATGCTGAATGCGTGGTAGGAAGGAAGAAAAGAGGAGCACGGAAGCACTTGAAATGAATGAGTGGGTGAGGAGAGGGAGTTATTGAGAGAGATGAGGAGGAGGAGGTTGGTGGTTGGAGCGGGCACTCACGGGAATGGGATGTTGAAGTCCGTAATGTTGTGGGGGAGAATGTTGCGCAGAGGAAGAGAGAATGAATGGGATGACGAAAGAGGAGATTCCGCTTGCTCCTTGAATTCCCTTCTCTACAAGACCCTTTCGGGGACGAAGAATTAATTTGGCAAGGAGAACGCGTGTCCTTTTGGACGAGTTGGATACACCTGCTCCCACAACCTAACTTCGAAGTCGTGGATTGACCGGCAGATCTCTCGGCGATTATCAATCCGGTTTTACGCGATGATTTTACCATTGCAAGCTCGTAGCGGGGCAAATTCTCGTATAGATTCACGATATTAAAGCTGGGAATGCTCTCTATGCATGAATTTGTGAAATTTTGGATGTTTACAAGGTTAATCAGTACCCGCGCGGGTAAATGCATCGTGTAAACACGCCTTCATTATTACGTTGGATCCGTTCGAAATAATGTTGTGGAGGGGAATGTAGAAATTAAAGGGGACATTGAAGAAAAAGTCCGCGGAAGTGCTTGAATGGACGTCGTGTATGAGGAGAGGAGACATGGAGGTGATAAGGGATGTGGATAGAGCGATTACTAAGTAGGGATGCTGAGAGCAGTTATTGAAGGGATGTTGCGTTTAAAGGAAATAAGTAGTACCTAAACAGCGCCTGTAAATGGGAAAGCACTAACAGGGAGAGAGGATGCTGGCAACAGTGTTAAGGATGTTAGATGTGCGTCGAAGGGGAAGGGAGAGAACATTTGTTTATTTATTACATATTACTGCAAGCAGGCCATTGGCTGATGGCAGTATTAGATTTGAACGAATGAATGACAATTCTACCTATCTAATAACAAAGTAAAGAAACAGAAAATGCACCTCTAACATGAAAAATATATTAATTCATTGATAGAGTAAGTGGTTTATGTCTTCACTGTTAACGTAACAGCCTCAGGTCTATAACTGGAGAATTCATCCAACATGGATGTAGAAATAAGATAACTCAATAGGTAGATGGAATAGGGAGAGTGGGCGGGTAGATCGAGTCGGCATCCTAAAATTCAGCTGAGAAAGGAGTTCAGTGCAGTCAGAAGATGAGTTTTAAATATTATGAAGAATTGAAATGGCATTGAACCTTTTTAAAAAATTAGAGCAGGACATTGAACGATATTTGCGTTCCCATATCTATCCGTTGCGAAGAGAATACCCTCTTGAGTAGAAAGATTCTCTGTTTTAACTTACCAGAACCATTAGGAGACGATTTCAGCCCACTGTTGGCCGCGTAGAAGATTCACGTGGCTGAGCGTTCCCCGCCGTCTGAGACTATTGTTTATCTCTCCCAGTTCTAGGGAGCGTTCTTCCCCATGCTGAAATGTCTCGGCGCGTTCCTAATAATATAGATAAAGTGTCCCGAGGGATTTGTTTGTGTCCCGTCATCGTTTCGCCCGCGGGTCCCCTCAGCCCTTGGCTATTTTTCGCTTCGTGGTGCAGAGGGAGGGGACGACGGATCCGGAACCCAGCGACTTGGACCTCTTTAAGCGTCCGGAAAGATTTCGATGCTTATTTAACGACTTCGCCACTCTCTACGATGGTGGTGTTGTTGTAGTTCTGAAGGACGCTCTACGCGTGCCTAATTATTCTATCACTACCGTTTTCACTATTCTATTAATACTGCTATTATTTTCTTTGATAACATTTTTAAAAAATGAGTAGAGTAGTCGCGATTCCTAGTGATAATGATGTCATAGTTTCCTCTTACCTTCCATATCGCTCTATTACAGCTGTTGCAGTATATGAATTGTGTTCAGGTTTTGTTTTGAGAGAATGTGTAAATCCTATAAATTACTTTCCTTTTTCTCTGAGTGATAAGTGGTCAAACGTTTAACGGTAAATTTGACGTGTTGTAGGATTATTAACTAATAAACGTAAAGGTTTCTGGATAGCTTTAAAAAATGCCTTTTGGTTTACTCGGTTTTTAAAATTCCTTATGTATGATATTGAGCGTCATGATTTTATGACGTGGGTAAGATTATTCAGCTGTTGTTCAAGATGTGTGAAAGAAAGACTAACACAGTAATGTTGAGACTCAACGTTAGTGTCTTAGGGAAGAGAAAGTATCTAGATCGAGGATTTAATTAGTATTTAGCTTGGAGAAAGTTTAGAAAAAGGTATAGGATTATTAAATTATGCCGTGATGGACCAGAAGGTGGCTTAAAAGCCCAAACCAGTCCTTTTAAGGTTGAAAAATGGGCAGGTATTACTTCCTTCGGCATCTATGAGTAGTTTTATTTTTCTTCAATTCGGCCTAGAATGGGACAAAATATCTCTTCGGTAATATTCCGGCCGCAGATGCCTTTATCGTTGTTTATTTTTCATCCATTCTCTCTCCGTACCTCCATTCAACTCATGCAAGGGTCGTGGGTGCCTGTTCTTTCCGTTTCCATGGAAGCGACTTTCTTGTAAGGTTGAGGCAGATGCTCTTTTAGATTTTAATTGGTTTTCGGTGGGAATCCAGTGCTTTATGAAGAACTGGGTATCATTGCGTATGAATGGGGTGCTTTTTTTAAACTCAAGTACGAAAGTATACGAGTATTCGGTCTATAATTAAACATCCGAGGGAAGTTTATGTACCTGTAAGTGCATTGACCGGTGGTTAATGAGGATGAAAGCCTAGTTACGGAAGTATTAGAATCGGTAATTGTGATTTCTTAATTCTCGTCGTTTGAGGCGTTAATCCGATTTAGGAACTTTCAACAGGTTTTGATACACAATGGGTGAACTTTTAAGACAGCTAAAGTTAGCCGATTTAGCACAGTATATTGCCAAATTGAGTTGAGTGTAGCATATGAAATAAACTGTCTGATTAGTGAGAAACGTCGTAAAATACCGGGATATCCCCATTTCCGACCAGGCATGCTACCATTTACACCACTTAGTAATCATTTCTCGAAGCGGAAATCGAGAGGTCCGGGTCAAATAAAAATATTTTTTGTGGAAAATATCTTCCTTTGGCCCTGATTTTTTTACCCCTCGACTGCTCACCGAATCACTTTTTCATGATATGCTCTTTCCCTTTATTTTCATTGGCATCGTAATTTTCTTTTTAAAAAAATAATTTTAAAATTTATTTGGCGTATTTCATGAAAATTATCTTGGCAATTTTTTTTTCTTTTGAAGTTCTCAAATTTGTGCAACGATTAATTGAAAAATTCTGTAGTGCAATGGGCAATTTAAGGTATGCATTAAGGTATTCATATTTCTGTGACCATTTATATCCAAGTGTTCCTGTCATCGCCCACATCTTGCCCTCTTAACATTCGATATTCAGCATCCGTCTCCGTAATCATGGCCGTGCTCGTCTTGTGATTAATCCGGCCTTTCCGTCGTTTTCTGGGCTCATCCGCAAGCGTATCCCGTCTGGAATTTTGTATCGGATGCGATTTACGCCGTCATCGTCTAAATCTGCGGTGACATGCACCGTACACCATGAATATCCCGCCTTTGGCTTCTGTCGCCAATTTTGGTGGTCGCAAGCCATCCGCTAGCCCACTGGTAATCTACGTGACTAATGCAATTTGGTAGTAGCTGCTAATCATCGCAATGTTATTTGCGTGGAAAAGTTAGTATATCATTGGATGTTGACTCACTTTGATCTAATTGTGCCTATGCCTATAACCTAGTTTTATGGTGAAATTCATAGCGTGACTATTTTAAACGAAATTATGTATTCAAGACTATGAATATGTGGCAATTACTGCGTTTCATCGTAATATTTTTCCTTAAAACCCGCGAGAATTAGACTAAAATAATCGTAGTTTGATTTTTCAGTTGGTCAGACTTTTGCTGAAAACCTACGACAGTGAAGAGGAATCCCTTGACCTGAACGTTCGGATTTCTCAACCTTCGTTAGGGACGGACTGTACCTTCTCCAATGTAAGAAAAGTTAGGTTGTTGTGAGCAGGCAGCCCGAGTAAGCTTCGGGATATCTTGGGGTACAGAATTGCATTCTCATTAGGCCGTACGGTGCGAAATTAGTTTTCGAAATCGGGGTCTTCCTCGACGTAAAAGTTTCTGTATAGCTTAAAAAAATGCCTTTTGAGGTCACTGGGTTTTTTATATTCCTTATTTATGATATTAAGCGTCATGATTTTATGACGTGGGGTAAGATAATTCAGTTGTTGTTCAAGATGTGTAAAAGAAAGACTGTAACGCTGTAATGGTATCCCATGTTTAGACTCAACTTTAGTCTCTCAGGGAAGAGAAATTATCTAGATCGAGGAGTTAATTAGAGTTTAGCTCGGCGAGAGTGTACGAAAAGGCTCAAAAATACATAAAAGTGTATTTGTAATACATTCGAGGATTTAAGGCTTCTTAAATTCTTGTTTCATTTATTCTCTTGCCTTTGTGGCATGTCAGGAGATCATTCAGTCATTTCGAGACGTTCCGGGTGAAAAAGGAGTGTCGAAATGTGGTATTCTGTATGATGAATCAATTTTTGTTCCTTTTTTCACGGAGACAAATTCGCACGACTGAGGGGGGTTGTTTGGCTCGACGAGAGTTCCGTTGGAGTGTTTTCGCGTGAGAAATTTCGCGACGGGCGTGTTAGGATTGTTATGGAGGGTGTTTTGTGGATCCCATGCTGTGGTTGGATCCCATGTTGGGAAGAGAGAAATTCTATACCTCTGTGGGAATCATTGTTGATGGCCTTAAGAGATAAAACTGCATATTAATGTTAATCTATTGATGTATTATTTCGCTTTCCTTTTCCGGTGAAAACTGATTTCACGGCTGTGTTCGGTGGTTTTTATTGAAATTATAGGGTCTGTTGAAACTAGTTTGTTTATTTTTTTCGTTATTCATTCCCGTTTGACGTTGGTTGTTCTTCTCGAGTGAAATTGCTCCATGTAATATTTTGTCGGAGTGGAATACGGTCATTTAGAGGGCTGGGGGTCCTTTCTTAAATTCCTTCAGTGGACATTTTTATGTATGCTTATCATGTGACTATAGCATTCACTTGCATATTTTTAATCCTGTTTCTCTTACCTCCATAATGCTATCTCTTTCCCTGAATGAGAGTACTTTCTATCGGATAATCCCAAACAGGATTTTACCCTGATCTGGAATGCCGTCGGCTCAATTCCGAATTAATCAGTGTTGTATTGAAATACTCAGTAGTGTCTTGGCGCGTATGAACTTTGGTATTTATTAAGAGCAGTACCAAATTCGACATGAGGATCCGTGTGTAGTGAACACATGCATCAGATCAATTCACGCCCTTTTTTCCAATAGATTGTTCTCTGGAAAGGGCGATAGAATTGTAATCAATGTATGTTAATGAGTTTGCATTGTAACGCAAATAGAGTTGGTGCATCTAGTACTCTTCAAGGCTTCCTGAAGGGTATTATCATAGTTATTTACCAGATTTCCATCGAATTCCTAACGTTATATTTTTAGAAAGGTGCACAATTTGCTATTTTTGATGGTGTATGTAAATACGTGCATATACGTTGAGAGCCTGTACTATTCATGGACTGTATGCTTTTCATTTATCCTCATGAGTAAGGTGGACTCACTGATTTAAATTATTCCTACTTGTTAATTGCTGAAATTTAATGTACAAGCATAGTTATTTTTATTAATTATACATAATTATCCTCTTCGTAATACATGTATCCACGGAGGTGTTCTATATTGAAGTAAGTGCTCGAGTAAAAGGAGAATAATTGAAGCTCTTCGGCGCACCTAAGTCGTCAATTTTTTTAGAACGCGGGAAACTCGCTCACTTCCTGTTCCCAAAGTTGTTACCCCAGGAATTCCTATTTCTTCCGCGCACTTGTTTTCTTTTCGTCAAAGATCCGCCACTCTTCCCACTCGCCGAGTCGTTTTTGTACGCAGTAACTGGGAACTCGTATGCTTCCGCCCGTTGCTGCCGTTTAATCATAGATTCACTGGAGGGCTTTCCGACTTAGGATGGATCCATAGATTCCTCAGCGGGGTCTCGCGTCGAAATTGAGGTCACCGGGCGTCCAGTGCGTCAGTTGGTGAGAAATCGTTTGGGAAGCATTTCACAAATGCGCTCTGAAGGGCCGTAAAATTTTAGGGATCACGAATTTCGCAGTATTGTCGGGGAAAACCTCGAAAAAAAGGGAACGTCCTTGGGTCTGAGTAGAATTCATGCGAAAGCTTATTTTTAACGTGAAGAAATTTATGTATACCTGACTCCGTTTGGTCGACTTTGCTATGATTTACTCTGCTACTTTATCACGCTGTAACAATCTCTCTTTGACGATGGGGGAAAAACGATGGAGTCGAACAATAATGGAATACAATTGTTTACGACGCGGAACAAAGAATCCTGGGAGTATTTGACTGAAAATAATGGCGTTCGGGTGTACGTCGCTCCCAATATTTTCGCCGGAGTAACGTATAATAAGTGTTTGCAATTTGTATTGACCTAATTTGTGAAGTTACGTAGTAAAAGGGAATGTAATAACGCTCTTTAATTTGTATTTTTTTAAAGTTGCCGTGAACGCAACGCGTGTTTCCATCGTACCCTAAGTCCCTTATTAAGAGACTCAACGTTGTATAGTTGAAGGTGTTACCGTGGTTACTAATGCTTATGCGTGGTAGGGTTTAAGTCTCTCCGAGAATTCACCATTTTTTCATTGAAGATAGTTGCACCCATAGTTATGTACATCCCACAACCACGGACATGCCAAAAGAATTCGCTTTTTCGAACCTACTTGCTTATTGCGTGATAGAAATGGATTAGGAAATCAACCAAGTATCTGCGAATAAAACATTATTCAGTTTCTCACGTTAGGGGAATACGCTCCCTATTAGGCGGCTAGCGGAGTGTTTTTCATTTTTTGGTATCAATGAATCTATTTCGTGTTTCTCCTAACTACCCCGATCACAATTAGTCGTCCCCTTTCAACGGCGAAGCGTCGCGTAGGATTGGATTTGGATAGACCGAAACGACTGTTAAATGCGTCAAAATCAATCACGTATTTTTGTACCTGCTTCTCTTCGCTCTATCCACGGTCAATATTTATTACACGTGAAATTTAATAATGATGGAAATGTTGAACCAAGATTTCACTTCTCGGATACAGGTGTGAATTCGAATGTTTTTTTTTTTTTTTTTTTTTTTGACGCTTGTTACAGCAAAATGTTATCGATTAAATTTGGAAACGAAGGATTGATGAGATTGTGTTATCGCGGCCAACAGCTTGAAGTAATTTACGTACAATATACTGTGGGTCGATGTTTAGTCGTTGAACCTCTCCAAGCGTTTCCGTCCACGCGTGCTAATAATTTAATTCCAAATTTATTCCTGAAAGGCTTTGAGTTCGCAATTTTGCCCTGTATATCTCGCCCGCTGAGATTTGAGCAATCGCTCCCTATGTTTCCAAAACATTTCTTTGTCCTCTTTGCCATGAGAGTATTTTTCTCCCTCTCGTGAGGATATAAAGGAAAGAATTCCTTGATGGGATGTAGGAGGAGTAAATATAGCGGCCGAGTTGCGAAATCTTGCGAAGAAACTGTTCAGTTCGCTTGAGAGTGTGTGGTAAATAGGGAGTATTTTCGTTCATGGCTGACCGAACTTGCCCCTTCTCGATGGGACTTCTTCCTAAAGTTCTGATGAAATTTCCATCATATCCCTATGATTATTCCCTTTACCCTCTGTTCTTGAAGCTCCCGTATTATTTTCTTGTTATTAATCCTGATAGTACAACATACCACCTGCCTCCAGTGCTTCCTGTAAAATATGTGAAAGGACTGTAATGGGTCCGCAAACTCTCCCGCGATGGCGTTTAAGTGGGGAATGTTAAAGCTAAGCGCATGGGGTGTGGTAATTGCCATTAATGGGGATGAAAGACAGGGGAATACGGTGTACGGAAGTTAAACGTATGTATGCGATTAAGCGTCGGAGCTGTCTCTCTACGTTTTTTTATGTAGTCTTTTATTGGCGGTGAGAATAAGTTAGAGTACCTTTCGCATTAATGAATTCGCATATATCATGAGGAAGGAGGATGAGGAGAAGCTGGAGGTGTTTGAGATGTGGGCATGGAGGGGAGTGGAAAGTTGAGATAAGTTGAGTGGAAAATAAACAAGGAATTTCTAGGCATGTTAGATGAAGAGAGGGAACAGCATGGGGCGAAAGAGGGTGAGGATGGAGCAGGTAGCAAGCCGAAAAAATATGTACAAAACCGTGATACCGTGAGCGTTGATAATACAAGTCTATGAATATGAAAATAATTTTCACCCACGCCAATCTCGGTGGCGGCGGGTTAAAGTCCTCGCCTGCCAAATCAAAGGTCACGGGTTCGAGTCCCATTGAGTAGGTTGACCCTATTAAGGGGGTTGTGCTTGACACTGTTCGGAATTATTCCGATCGGATATTATTCCGAACGGTCGATTCAGATTGACCGCGATACGATCGGAATTTGTTGATTGAAAATTCTCTCTCCCGAAGACTCACTACGAGGGCTTGCATCGACATCAGAGTGAAAAATTTCGTTCGTAGGAACTTAACCGTTCCTTACCTAATCATCTGTTGTTCTTGCGTGTGGCCATCACCACATAGCTCTACTTTTTATCTTTAAATCCTTCCCTTAACAGGCGTTTGATGGAAAGGTTAGGACGATGGTTAGATGTTACGGTTCTGTTGCTTAAATAAAGACGATTTACGTAATGTAAGCGGGCAATCCTGAGATTTATATGGGAAAATCCTTTACCATGGATATGACTAAATCACATTTGTAGCAAAATAGAGCGATGATCCCCTGAAATTCTTTACGAGCGAGTTTTACTGTAAATAAATAAATAAAATTTTTACCAATTTAAATTTCCCAAACAAACTCTGCGAGCCAAAGATCCGTTTGCACTCGAGTGCCATCAGATGTTAATCGAAATGTTGGGGACGCGGATGGCGGTGTCGCTTTGTTGCGCGGACACCTGAGTGGAGCGCGGGAACGTGCGAAGTTCCCGCCACAAGCACCGCTGCCCCACTCCCCCGTGTGCACGCGTGAGCGGCACCACGCGTGGAGAGAGAAGCAGGGAGGACTCCTCCAAACACTTCTTTTATTAGACGCGCCCGCCGTGGCGACGATCCCGCTGCTCATTTGGGTGCGAGCCAGGGGAATGCGAGGTCGCGAAAGTTAGCTGTCAAAGGCATCCAATCCTATTACCCTTACCCCATTTTCTTAGCTGCCAAGATGGTTGCTTGGTTTCCTTCTTTCCCTCCACTCTGCTCACGGACCCCTTGTTGCGCGGGAGACGACGAAGTGCGGTGGGATGTGCTAATGGGAGACTATCAAGGGGGTTAGATCAAGACTAATCCTAAGAAAACTGTTGCTATTCTTTCTAAATGTTTAGAGTTATAATTATTTAATGTGTTGCACTATTAATTAGTAAAATTAGAGGATATTGTACGTATAAATCAGAGTTTTTATTGTTTCCTGTTATAACACACATATTTCGATCATGATCGATCGTAAGCAAACTATTTGTTTTCTACTCTTTTTTAATATTCAAAGAAATTATAATTTAATAAGTGACATCATTAGGCATTAAAAGTCATAACCATCCCACCTAGCATGGAGATCATTCTCTATAGATATATTTTTATTGAATATTAATATCATCATAGGTTCGATCCTGAGCAAACTATTTTTCTATGCTCTTTTTAAATATTTAAATGTATAATCTTTCAATATGTGACATTATTAAAACTTTGAAGCTATTATACTTAACGAATTTTCATTGTTTTCAATAGTAACCCACATTTTTCAGCCGTATGAGTCGACCTTGGTGCCATTTTTCATCAGAACTCATATTTTCTAATCATTTACAACATTTGTTCGCAAATGACTCCACCACCGCCAATTACCTCTTATACGGTGGCGGGAACGCTTTTTTTATGCTTTCAGATTTTTTAAACTCAGCTTGTGTTTAGTTTGTGATGTCGTAGGATGTAGTGAAAAAAACGTCCCAGTTAGTGACTTCATTCCGTAGATAGTGCCATTTCACTTCGTCAGTCATCTTCTTTTTCATCCGTGTCTCCTCAATTCTTTTTCATACCGACATTTCGGATGAGGTAGAGCACCGCTATTGATAATTCACTCGTTCACCAATTTGCTTTAACTGTTGATTGTGATAGAGTTTGAAAGTAGAAAATGTGTATCTTTTCTGTTTTTCGATTTGCCGCCTACTTCTTTAACTTTTCGCGGCGAAATATCGACGTCCTTAACCCTCCCACTATTGTTAAGTTGATGACTTTACGCGATCCTGACGAGTTTATGAACCGAAACTCTAATGACGTCTCCAACTTAGGAAAAGTGGGCGGCAACTTTCGCGTTTTTTTAAGCAGAACTTTTGAGGGAAAGGCTGAATGAGGAAGTTATTTTATTTCATTGCATTTTTCATCTTTCTCTTCCCTCTGCTCTATTCTTGAATGAATTTTGATTTTTCGACATCTTCGTGATAAAATGAGGTACGGAGGAGACAGAATGTATGGATGGAGCGAATACTTTGCGGAGAGGGGATGTTGTAATTGGTGTCAGAGGGTAGAATGTTAGGGAAACGAGGGAGGGGAAGGAAAAGAATAGGATTTTTAGATAGATTGAAAGGGAGTAGGCCTTACAGTGAATTGAAGTAGGCAGCGCTGGAAGGAAAGGGAGACTCCCAAATCACTTCTTAAGTACTCCAAGGAAACCTACCTTAATCGGCATACTGCTATAATAATAACGTGATAAAATATCACTAATGTTAACAAGTATATGTTGCGTAACCTTGAAAGTTTTATCAATACTTAGGAATGCATTTATTGATATTATTGGAACTTGTCAACCCGACCTGAACGCATAATCTGGATCGCAACGGTCTTCCATGTGTGTGTGTGTTACCTTCAGGGAGCGTAGGGACTCGATGTTCGGCCCACCTGGGTCGGGGGGTTCGCAACTGTGCATCCTGAACACCCCTTACCCCCTTTCTTCCCCCCCTCCGTAAGTGAAAGGCCCGGTTGCCGGTTCCCTCTACCTTTCGCCGTTGCGATCCTTTGTGGGGGAATTGCCGAACCCTGTGGCGTCACAGAGCTTGAGCTACCTCACGAGTCCCTCTCAAACACGCGTTGCTCTGTGAGGTACGGTTGAGATACGTCCGTCATATTGAAAATTGACCAAACATCTTACGGATTGTTTTCATTCGTCAGTGTCGCATTATGTCTGTTTTCTGCGCTGATCTTAACGAGGAGGAGAGAAGTAGGGTAGTGATTTCAACTCTTCACTGGTATGAACTGCAAAATTTTTGCGGAACTCAGGACTGAAGTAATAACCGTGCGTCTGTCGTCACCCTGTGATGAATTTGAGTGTGGTGATCCTCGTGGAGAATTGTTATTTGTGATGAAATTTGTTTTAGCGTAATTACCTGGCACAAATCGTATCCCACCAGCGGCAAATTCAATGGTTTCTCTAAGATGAGTATGAGGAGCCGCAGGGTAGGGGAACCAATACAGTTTTGAGGTATGCTAACTCAGCTCTGCTGTTATATCGTGTTCAAACGTGCTAAACGTTTTTACTGCGGAAAGGTGTTTGTTGATAAATCAGAGATTTATCTAAATATTATGAAATGTGTTCATACTTCTCGCTCCTCGAATATGCTGACCACTAGTGACGTGCATAGATATTAAAATTGAACGATTCGTATGTGGCTTAAGTGAAAGGATTGACTACAACCCTCCCCTCCCCTTCCTCATTACTGGGAAACCTGTTGTTTCTTCGTAAGCTTCCGTTTTCTAATGTGCTGTAATTTTAGTTGCGAACATAATTTGGGGCGTTCCTCAGGAGTTGAATTTCCTCGTTATGCCTGTCATAGTTATTTTATTTTTAAGTCGTTCATCTCTTAAATGTGTGCTTTTAGTTTCCCTCAACTTTTAGGCTTGTATTCTCATTAATATCTCTTTGTTGTCACATGCTCATAGTGTGTCGTCCTTAACCGTCAATTATCCCTTCCGATCATTGGTCATGTTAGTGACAACACCTTTTTCCAGCTTTAGAGTTTTGCGAATGTCCTTCGTTTCTTTCCGTGAAGGATGTGCATTCGTAGATACAGGGCTCCTTGATTTTCGAGAATGCGCATTTTAGCGATTTCGGTTTTTTTTGCAGTTTTTAGATGTGTCATTGGGGTCTGAAAACCGTTCAAATCGCGACAAAAATTGTAACAAATCGCAACAAAAGCTAGTAGTCATGGAAAAACTGCAAGCAACAATGAGTCAAGAAAATTATTATTCTCGAAAATCAAGGAGCTAACAAGTAAGTGACATACATTTTATTTTTATCTGGTGCCGCCGGTTATTCAAGCTCCTGTCAATCACTTTCGGGAAAGTTATCTTTTGATAAAAGACGTCTTTATTTGGAATATTTTGCATGCGTTATCGTCAGTGCTTAATCCGTCGCGAGTCAGCTTCATATCTTGATAGCAGTAGTCTTCATATCGTTCTTGTTGTCGCTGCTTAAGCGTCATTTCCACTTTTATTGGTGTGTGCTCGAAGTGTGTATAATTTTATTTTCCCTAGGTGATGTGTGCGGTCATTGTTTTTCCATAGGAGATAGGCTAGATACTGTGGGGTTATTTTTTATTTAATGTGCATGAATAACCCCTTAAACAGCACTATTGTGTCTTAATATTGGGAGGCGGATATAACAAATATCAAATGACTATCAAAAACATCCATGCCGAAGATTGGGGTTATCTATCCCTGCGGGACGCGAACCCGCGACTTGTCAGTTTCGTAGGCTACAAATGTAACCCGCCGCCGTCGAATATTAACGCAAAATGTTTTATTGTGTTTTTGGAGGACTTTGATTTTGTGCTTTTTAATTGCACGTTTGTTTTGGTTTAGATCACTTATTTTTATCACCGAACCATGAGATTTTGTATTTACAACGAGGGAGGTCTTTTGTTGTGCTAGAAGATCTGTGACTCAGGTGTGGTTTTATTATGGCTATTCATTTATCAATGATAAGTAGTAGAAACTACATCGTATATCATGGTGAGGTGTTCCTTAGCTGCCAGTTATCTCTAAAGAAGCAGGAATTGATCAATGCATTAAAAGAAATTTTCAACTCTACTGAAACTATGTGTGAAAATTTTGCCGTGGATTATTGAATGCATGCGTCTATGGGGTAATTATTCAATTGGATAACTGCATGGCCCACTTATTTTCCTTGAATTCACATGTTTTTATTAAAAGAGATAACTTTTTTGCTGCCCTTAATGAAAAAAATAATTAATGAAATCTATTTCATCATGTGAACATCAGTATGCAAAGTGGTTTATTGAATGGAGGGGAGCTATGATTATTGCAGCATTGATTTGGTTCAAAATTTTCTCCAAAATTCATGAAACAATACCTCTCATAAAATCAGCTCCCGTAAATAATATTCTTACTCATCCATGCAGATTCTTAAGTGTACATATCTTTTAATTGGATTGGTAATGATATTGTGGTGATGCATTTTTTGGTGACAATGTGGATGGACTCTATACTTTCCTTATGTCATCTAATAGCATACTTCCTTCTGCAGGTGACCTCACCCGATAGCATGACCAAAGAGATCCAGCGCACGCTTGGCGACTATGAGCACGTCATGCCGCACCTGCTGGGCGAGCCCAAGGGCCTCTTTGGCGTCGACCAGCCCCTCCCGAGCCCTGCATCCAAGATGGCCGCCCCCTCCACCCACTCGTTGTCGACATCGGGACCAACGTCCGAGTTCTCGGCCCCGAAAAGGCCGTTGGTCCCGAGGCCGCACATGGAGAGCAAAAGCCAAACAGTGCCTTCCCGAATGTCCTGTGGCTTCGCTAAACCCACCACAGAAAACAAGTACAACTCGAGAGGTATCCACCCACGTCCGAATGGTGCTCCCATAGCCAATGGTGCATCGAAGCTCTCGCCCAGCAATCCCCCCAGCAGCTCTTCCTTAAATCCTCACCCAAGCGTTCCAGGGTCGAGGATGAACCAGAGCGGAAGGGGCCTTCCACGCCTTAATGTGGAACCACAGGTGAGTGTTCATCATTCTTTACATCCTTCCTAATTTGGGCCTATTCCTCTCCAGTTTCCCTTGGCCCTGCTGCTCAGAGCCTGAGAAAATAACTATAGGGTAGTGATGAGTCCCCTTGATTCCTTAAATCTATAATTCTAGTGATAGAATTCAAATCAAGTCCTTCAGAAGGTGTAAAATTGTTATGATTACTTTAATATCACTGCCATAGTCACCATTTAGATTTTTGCACCTTATTCTCGCTGTGGAAAGTAACATCTTTCAATCGTTTGAAATGCATAATGGTTTTTTAAATATATAACCTGAAATTTGTGACAAAAATGTTGCTTTTTGGGGTAAAGTCACTCTTCCTGTGATATGTTCTGACATAAAGCAGTTACTATCAATTTTCCTGTTGATAGATGATAAATGTTTGTGGGAAGTGGGTCCTTTCTCAAGTTTTTTCTATCATACCTGATCTTGAATGAGGCGTGAGGATTAGCTGTATATATGTTTTGGATGAGATGGATATGGCATCATTTGAATCAGTCAGAATTAATTGAGATTGGAATTCCTAAAAATTCTGAATCACTCATCAATACAAGGCAAATTCATTGGCTCCCAGTGTTTTTAGAGGTAATTTTTCAGATTGACCTGATGAAAAATTATTGTAATATTCCAGTTGAACTCATGATCATTTTTATATTTCTTTGGGTGATTCAGAAATCTAGATGATAGCCATAATTTGATTTGAGAGTTTCCTACATTATGTGGTTCAAATGTATGTAGATATTGCAAAATTTTGGAAAAAGCTAATGTGTTCCAGATGTGAGTTATTTTGGACAGTATGACATTGCCCTTGATTTTGTTTTAGGATGCTTAAAAATAAGATTAAGGCTCTGCTGTATACCCTCTCCATTTAAGTGACTTAGAATTATTTTTTTACTGTTCATCAGAGCAATTAATATTGATTATCTACTCAAAAAAGTATTTTAAATGGGTGGAGCATTATTGGGAATGCAAATGTGTTGTTCTTGAAAAAGCTGCCATTTATCATTGAAAATATATTTCTGCCACTATAAAAGCAATATGTAAAGTTAAAGGTCGGGCAGGATGTACAAAACCATCTAAACAAATATGTTCACCAAACAGGAATCATGGGTATAGAGAGATTGAGCTTCTGCTAAATACATACAATAACCGTCCGATATGTAGCTGAAGGGTTAACACCATTAATTTATGGTTTCACTTAGAATGAAACAAAATTGTAAATTCATGAACCATAATAATCATGAGGGATGAGAATGAGTCCATTGTAAATAATTTATTTTAGTATTGTTTGTGATTTATGTTGTGAAACATGCTGGAAATTCACTAGTTCACCATAATTCCACTACCAATTTATATTTCTTAATGTGTGAGTACTATCATTCAGTGCAGTGGCGCCGACTCCATGGGGCCTGAGGGGGCCCGAGCCCCCTCAAAGATTCGTTTGGGGGGGGCGGAGCCCCCTCAATAATTCAAGAAAATAATTAAGTTATATTATGCTTTGTGAAATCACAAAAATATATTGGTAATTTTTATTTCCCATGTTTGACGATAGTTACCTTTTAAATAAATTCAACAATGTGTGTTGAAAAAAATAATTATAAGGTTAAGCAGGTTAACTGAATCAAGTGGTGTGAATCATGGTAGTGTTTCGGTGCTGCGACACACTTTGAATTTAACCTCTTCCCGGGGCAAGACCTCCGATATGGGCCCCCCCAATATTTTTTATAAGTCGGCGCCCATGATTCAGTGTTGATAATTAATTCTTGTACATGAAATGCATGTGAATGTGAGTATTTCATTAGGTATGTCATTCCTTCCTAGATATGATGGATTTGCAGTTTTGCCTTTTTTTCTGGTGGTCATGGAGAATCAATTGTGTGGCTTTATCACATCAAAGATAACATTTTTTTGTGGTAATTTACATGTCAAAATGGCGATTGCAGGTGATATAGCTCACACTTTCCTAATAATTCTTGGTGAATTCTTAGAGCCTCAATCCAGAGTTATTTGGCTGCCAGTTAATAATTTATTACTTTTTTGTTATGGCTCAATTTCACCGATGATATATTTTTTGCAACAGCGAAACATGTCCCTACTAATTAGCATAGAATTTATGTTTCTTCATTCCTGAAATTGATCCAATGTCTTACTAACTGTGCTATTTGTTTAAACAATCATTTATAACTTGACAATTTGGACTGTATTTCTAACCAAACTTGTGCATTTTAATTGGAGGCACGTGAAGCTAATTTGTCATTTCTTGTTATCTTTGCGTGCCAGCTGGATCTTACTTTAATGAGATACTATTTTCCATGAATATGAATGAAGTGACTTCTAGGTGCTTTAGTTAATACAGCTTTGAAAAAAAATGATTGAAATGTATATTTTGTACATTAATTTCCTATAAAGCAGTGCTGTAAATCCTTTTTAATCCATTTTTATAGCTCTGCTTGTGCAAGCTTTTCTTGAGTCAAGGCGTTTTTTTTTAAATTGAAAATTGTTTGAATTTACCTGCCGGTCTGATTTTGGTCTAAATTCAAAGTTTTTATTTCCTCTCTTCACACAGTTACCACCTCCTCCCGTTGCTACTAGTGTCTCTGGTGGCCACACAGCTTCTGGCAATGGGACCGCTGAAGTAGAACATATACTTAAGGTTTGTAAAACAACGTGTTTCTTGGCTTTACTTCTTCAGCATTGCGGCCTGGAATGGGCTTTGCCCTCCCTCATAATGCCTGTCAGTTCGTCACTTTCTCTCAGTACTTCATGTAGGAAACACTAAACAGAGAATTTGACAAATCATGGTTACAGACCAGGTTAATTCTGCACTAATTGCGAGAACCATGTGATCATGTTTTTGATGCTTTGATGGATTGTTCTATCTATAGTTTTTCAGAGGGTGTGGAAATAATAGCTCAGATCAATTATTTTATGGATCACATGGTCATTTTGGACATCTCCACCCATGATCCATTGGTTACCTTCAAATGCTTAAATTATCACTGCTCTCATTCTATTTAATGTTAAACGTTGCTATTGCCCTTTACGGATTTGATCGCCTTGATAAACATACAATTTTGGTCTCTGTGGTTAAGATTTTGGGATGAGAATGGCATCGCTCCCACCATTCTGTACCAGTAGAAAATGGATGGGAACTGAACGAGAGAGTGTAAAGAGGGCATTTAGGCTACCCAATATGCATGGTGTACTTCATGGTGCTTTTGTAACTGATATAGGGAGGAATAGGTGGTAGGCATTCAAGATGTTTAAATTGTGCTTGTTGGAGGAAGGAGGACTTGGAACAAAGGATGTAATTTAGTGGGTCAAGAGTATGACAGATGATAAAAGGGAACTTCTACATGGAGGAAATATAACTGAAATATGGAGGAGGCTGAGATTATTAATTAGAAGTGAGCTGAAGGAGGAGTAGATACTGAGACTTCCCTGGAAGTAATCTTATTGTATATACAGTAAATTTTGTAGTAAAGGCAGAATAAAACAGTGAGTGCTGATGCGGGATTTGCGTCTGGTAGAAGAAACAATTAGTGTGGGGAAATAATTAATCAAAGCTGTAGTATGTATTGTGTAAATTTACTTCTGCCGCAATCAACACATACCTCAGCTGGTGACAACTTAGTGTATGTTATGATATTGCATGTTTATATTTGTTATATGAATGCTTTTCGATTGGCTCTTAATTTTGTAAGTCAGCTTGAAATTTTTAAAAATTCCTGGGAAATTTTAAATAATTCGGCACAACTTGAACAGTATTTTATATCTCTCCAATAAGGTTTTTATGTTTTGAAGAAATAGTCTTGTTCAAAGTTAGGTTTTTTTTAATTTATTGAAAAGGTGATTGTGATATATTTGTATTTTTTGGGAGTTGCTCAGCTCATTTTGAATGCTGTATCAATTTCATGAGAAATTTTCACATATTTTTATGAAGTTTTCATAATTAAAATGGCTGCATCAACCATAAAAGATATGACTTTGGAGTTAAGAAAGCCTATGACTGCTGTTTGTTTGGGTATTTGAAACATACCAACTGCATCATATTTTTTTACCTACTAATATTTATTTTGGCCTTTTCATTACTAAGGGAAGGAAAATTTCTTGGTCTTAAATCAAAGTAACTTGTGAACTATCATTTTGAATTCATAATGGACTTGTAACTTTTGCCTGTATTCTATGTGGCAAGTTTGTCAATGCATATCTAATATTGTGTTTTTAATATTCATTACTATGTTTACTTTCTAGGAAATGAGACAAGTGATGACTCCACTCACTGCCATTGCTACACCTCGCAAAGAACCCAATGAATCTAAATTCAATTTCAACCTGATGCCTCAGGCCAGAAGCAGAAAGGTTGCCAGTCCTCCTCCAATTTTATCTACAATCTCATTGGTAAGAACTCATCAATTCTTTTTTATTCAGATGAGATAAATCCATTCTATCTGTGTAAGCTGGCCTCGGTGGTGGCAGGATCAAGTCCTCGCCTGCCAAACCGGAGGTCGCGGGTTCGAGTCCCGCCTTTGTAAGTTACCATTATCTAGGGCATGGATGTTTGTGCACATTTGATTGTTAAATGTCATCATAAACCCCAAATTAAAGGCCGAATAGTGCTGTTTTCAAAAGTGTTGAAAATAACTAAGTAAACATTATGTGTGTAACATTCCAAATTCTACATAGGCTTGTAACCTAACTAGGTGAGAAGCCTAGGTTAAGTTGTCCATCTCCATTGGTGTTCTAATTAAGGATTTTCAGTTTGGTTTGAATTCCGATCAATCTGAGTTCATTTGGTGCATGTAGAGATTTTCTAATCAATGCTTAGGCAATATTTAACTGTAATTCTCTTCACTGAGAAAAACATAACTGTCTTCTGGGATAAAGTATATAAGATGTCCTAAGGGGAAGTAAAGTGAATGAATTAAGCCACTCAAGGGCAAGGTAATTATTTAAAGACAGAATTCCTTGTCAAATTGCAAGCCACACTAATTAAATGTCATGACTGATGGTATTGTTGTAATATATCATTTCAGTTTCCTAATATACTCTGAATATTTGGCTATTGACTTTGACTGAAGCTCAATGCTACTCATGTGTAATATCCCAACTCACTAACTGAATATGATCGATTGAAGGGAAAGAAAATTTACAATGAAAAAATGTCTCCCTCTTTATGCCATTTACTCATAAGTTTGGAATAATAAAATGTGAATGTTGTCACTCACTTTGCGTGAGTTAGCATTGCGATTGAAATTCCGATTCATTACCTCAAATTGGGAAAACTGCTTTTAAAGATTGAACCGCTCAAAAAAGTTTAGGCAACAAAAAATGGTGTGAATCCTATTTGCTTGGCCAAAGACTACCAGAGCCACTTAACAGAAGTTTTTGACATCATTAACTTATCTACGAAAGGGTTAAGACTATTGATTTTTTTTCTTTGGGAATTGCGGTGGTGGTCAGTTAGTTAGTTGTTGACGGATTGGAAATGGTAAACTATGAGTTTCTTCATATTTTAAACTCTATCACATTAAATAAAAATAACAAGATTGTGGGAAAGCCAATTGTACATGAGTTGAATGCAAAAATCAGTGCCTGTCCTTCATTAGAGACATATTATGTGTCACTGGCAGCCACTCAAAGTATACAAATGGAAGATTTCCTTTTCTTACAGTCAAAAAATCTTAACACAATTCTAAAATTATGTGATGTTTTATTTTTCTTCTTAATTTTCTCAACAATGAGGTCGATTTCTCTATAATGAGAGTTTAATATAATAAAAATTGTGGCGATAAATTTGTCTGGCTTCCAATGGAGTGGCTAAGGTCATGGGTACAGGTAACTGGCACCTCTTGACGTAAAGATAAAGGTTTTAGTCAAGAATTTTCCTAGAGTCTAACCAAACTCACTTTATATGGCCAAGGGAGTTGAGTTGATTGCTGTTATTCTCATACCAAATCATTCTTTCATGGTGTTCAATGTGTTATTTTACTGCCTTCTATTCTAAGAACATCAATTGGGTCTGAGTACATGAATTGCATAAGCAAATCCAGGCAGCGGACAATGTCATCAGATTACCTTAATATTTAGTTATAATACGTAATTAGACATGTTGTGACAGAGAGAAGCAGCGTAGAAATTGGAAGTTGAGTTTTATTCTTGGAATATGCTTGTATTGTAAGGATTTTTTTCTTGTAAGTAGGTGGTTTATGTTACCATTTTGCTTTTGCACAATCTTTGTTCCAAAGAACAATCCTTTATGGGAAAGGTATTTCATTGTATTCTTGCTATATTTCAATACGAGCTACAATTACCATTCTAAAAAAATGCTGGCAAAATCATATGTATATACTATTGAATGAAGCTGTATGCAAGCTTCTGTGGCTATAAATTTTGGGCTGTTTGTGTGGAAGATTTACTCCTGTAGTGGGTTTTGCGTTCTCTGGTTAGGTACATATTGTTCCATAATACCTGTAAATTTACCCATGAGCTTTATTCGCTACTGTGTAAACATTCTATTTTGTGTATAGAAATGGTGATCTCCTTGAAAGAGTTTTGTACTGAGTTCCACGCCGAGTTCCCATTCTTTTGACTTGCATTTTAATTATTATTATTTATTGGATCACATGAAGTTTTTACACAATGGTTTAAAATAGGGACTGACAGATATTTGCGGCACTATTTTATGGATTGCGGAAGTGTCTTTGTAGTCACTGTATGGAAGTATAGGGAAAGATAAGTTAGAGTAAAGAAATATGTCTTCCTCATTAAGCCATTATATCATGAGTTTAAAATAATAAAATGCTGTAATTGCCACTCTCTTTTCATGAGTTTATGTTGTCTTTTTACATTTATTCAAGGAATATAAGTTGGAAGGCTGCATAAACATTTATGGTCCATTTATCATTAGGATTGAATTAAAATTTTGTGAATTGTGATAGAACTTTGACAGTCATATCTTGCAAATGCAGTTAAATGACCTATAAATGATACCTTACTCCTCATTCAATTTCTTGTGTTGTTTCCTGCCTTCAAAACATTCTTCTGGCTATTCAGTACAATGATTTTTAATGCAATATATTATCAGCTGCTTAACTTTTCTGTATTTGTTAATTCATCTGGTTCTTGTGGTTCTTGGCTTGAGGGAATTTTTCCTCTTGATGAGTAAATCAGATAAGCCTCATTTCTTTTTCTTCCCATTTATAAAAGAACAAATATTACGGGGTGTTTTATCATGGATGAATGAAATGAATTATTTATTTTAGAACAGACTCTGTAAAAATGTAACACACACTTTTTAAACATGACCTTTGCTAAATTTCTATATACACAGTTAGTAACAGTTAACTAGGTCATCAGAAGATTGAAGTAATTAATATTTCTCATTGCGTGAGGTAGAAAGGTTGCATGCATTGTATTGATTGAAAGTTATTGTAATAACTGAGTACCATATATATCATAAAGTACCTTATTCTAGAGGAAAGGTGAAAATTATTTAATTAAATTTTGAGAATATCATTAAATTTTGTTAAGCTTTATAATAGCTCATGAAGAAAAATATCTTAAGGAATTTGGAGTGACCTACCGATTATTTTACATATTTATCAGATCATTTTCATGTCAATGTGGATAACAATTGTCATTAGTTCAGCCAATTCTGGATTAAATTTATACCATGAGAAAGGTTTTCCTAAATGTTTACTATTTTGTAATCATGAATTATTTTTTAAGGAAATATGTTAAGCATATTTTAATGTTTGACCATTGGTTGAGTTGAACATATGTTTGCAATTGATCATGACCGGTTTTATTAAATGAAAGTCATTGTGTCTTCTATAACACTGCAGTGGACGTTAGCATGTGGCCATCAGTTTAAGATGCTTATGAAACCACCGAAATTGCAACATGCAACGAAGAGTCCTCATTATTATTATCATTAAATTCATTAAACATAATCAGTCAATTCGAGAAAGCCTTTGATGCTGGTTGGATGAGGTTGTGTGAAGTACAGTACAGAGCATATATGTCAGCTTTTGTTTTCGTCAAGTGATTGCATCATCTCTTTATAGTTTTCTTGCTTTCTTGAGGAAACACTAATAATTTTCAATACATCGATTAACGACACGCGTGCGGTGCATTGAGAATTGGCAATAAATGAACCTTCATGATATCATGAGTGGCTTCATATGCCTCTTAAACTGAAATTGCTAAACTTAATAATAGCACGTGAATAAAAAAATGGGAATACATAATTGCCGTTGGATGAGTATAATAATAAAAATTATGATTAGGGGCTTTGTGGCTTATTCTAAAAAGTTGAAATCATAGTTAGGACGTCAGATTTCTCAGGTCTCTCCCTCCTATCTTGGAGCTCATTGTAAGAGAAAGTTCGATTCAAGGCATTTGGAAAATCATGTGGGTCATAACCGCTGACTTGAAGTTGGCTTCTGGAATCAGAAAACCAGATAAACTATTCGAAGGAATTGTAAGGCATAAAATTATCCTTACAAGAAAATATACAATTATTTCTAGTGACAGCTACTGTTGAAAACTAGGGATGGTCGGATCGGATACCTCGGATCCAAATATAATATCCGCAGATATTGCCCTTCATCAAATACATCGGATCCAAAGTCACGGAAGACATCGGATCTGGATCCGAAATTTTAAATAATAGCTTCAGTGAATGCAACGCCCCATTAGGGTGGAAAGAGTTCCAGTTCTATCTTCGAATGCATCGTCGCATGCGATTCTTGTCCTACTCATGAACTGTTTTGTTTGAAAGCTCTCGCAGAGGTTAGGTAGGAGAATTTCAGCAGTGGAAAATAAAAAAGGCAAAATACGACTGGCACATAGTGTGACTCTTCCCAAGAAATTGAACAATCATCGGGGGAATCTCAACGTCAGGAATTTGAAAATTCATTTGAATCCGAAAATATCCAATCCGAAAGATCCGGGTCCGAAAATCAAGGATTCGATCCGAAAAATATCCTGGATCCGTCCATCCCTATTGAAAACTTCCTCTAAATTGATATTATGATTCAGCTACCAAGTAAAGGGTCTCTCGGTTGATATTTTTCCCTGAATACATGCAATGAAGTCTAAATCCCATTATATTCAAAGGCTATCTTATTTTAAAGATTGTTTTCATCTAAAATCTTTCACCTTCGAGCATTGTAAATATATCACAACCAATGGGAATTCTATAGTGAATTAATTCTCGTATAAATTAATTAGTACTATCTGTAATCGAAAATAGATGAATTACATACTTTTTTAGAAGGGTCTAAATCACAAGTGTTTGTATTGAGTTATTTGAGATAATTTCTTTGTGAAAAAACTGTTTATGTTTCCAAAATTTTGCCCATGTCCTCTTCACCAAGTCCTATTCACTAAGGTAATTTTTGAGCATTAACGCTCAGACAGGGTGATTTTCTGACCATTCAGTAAGCCCTTTAATTGGAGCTGCTATGATTTTGCCACCAAAGACACAGGGGGTGCAGCATGAAAAATTGAGACCTCTGACAGAGCTTTTGAGAGTGGTGCCCCTAATCTAGGCCCAAGTGGTTCATTTTTTTGCCCAATATAACCATAGATTTAGTTTAATTCAATGTTTTATAGTATAACTAACAGTGAGTTTCTACTATGTTAATATAAAACAGTTCCTTTAGGACTTAGTATTAGTTTTGGAACATTAAACGATTCCTTTTGATGGAAGAAAATTCTTAAAATGTAAATGACTGTGAATGAGCTGCCTTGCTTTTGTAGGGAAAAAAAGTATTGAAATTTATATTAGGTAACACTGATGGAAATGGCCAAAGCTAATAAGCAGGTACAAATATGTGTTAAGTATGGCCAGAATCCATTAAAAAACTTAGTCCGAGAGGAACCGGTTAAATTAAATTAGTTCTCAAATAAGTTTAATGCTGCTAATATATTTCAGTGCCTCATATACTCGGCCTTAGTAATTTTTATTGTGTCATTCTTAAATACGATGGAATTCAATATTTTTAGACAAAGGATGGAAAAGCAATCTCTTTCCAAACAAAAGTTAAGAAGGCACTGGGCTCAGTAAATCAAGATTGAATGCCAATAGTTTATGGCTTCGGTATTGGAAAAGTGTTTTGAAAAAAAAACTGAAAAGTTATGTCTCGTAAAGAAGTCTACTTCAGGAATGTATTCAAGAGGTTTCTGTCCATCTCTAGTTTTCTTGACACATTCAGCTTATACCTGGTGGAATAGTTAGCATCTTCTCTTTATTGGTTCTTCACAAACTTATGTAATGTAACCTTATTCATTGTTTGTATCTTTCCTTTTTACAGTTATTTTCAATGAAATAATCAAACATCGCCTGGGTAAAAACACGTAATTTTTATTAGGCTTTGATGTTAAATTTATTTTATGGAAAAAGAATCCGCATTATGAGTACCATGCTTTTAGATGGTCTTCATCTGAAGCTTTTTAGTATAGAACATGAGTAGTAGTAATGATAGATGTGTCAGGAATGATACTTCTTGGGTGGCCTCCAACCAGTAGTAGCTGGTGGGCATTCTTGCCTCTAGTGTTAGTGGTGATGAGCTTTGTTGTCATGTATAACCTATCCAATATGGAAATGGAATTAGGGTTACAGTATTTAGTATTTACATAAATATCCGGAATCTGAATTCAGACTTCTACTTGGGGCTTCCAATTGATGTGCATGAGCTGAATGCAATTGTTGTGATTGATATTGATTCAATTTAGTGAACCATTGAGGGAATCTCTCCATTATGTACTTATCCTTCACCCTGCTAAGTCCTATGAACTTAATAATTTTTTAATGCCTTATGTATTCTGTATCATTTCTGAAAGAGAATATTGCAACATGGGAAAACAGGTGTGTTCTGTGTTGCTGGCATGTTTCACCTAAGTTCCTCTTTGGTTTATTTTGATATTTCAATGTTATTTACTCACAATTTTGTAGGTTTAAATCTGTTGGGTGTAGAGATATAATGACAAGGTCAATCATTTGTTCTGCTGAGAGGGATGGAAGTTTTATTCCGTGAAATTTCAATTTCTCTGTAAGCTTAAAAAATTTCATTAGAGCTATGAGGACTTCATGCATTTAGCTGCGTAGGCATATGGCTGACAGGTCTGCAAAATGTCAGTTCTTTTATGAAGACTCAAATTATGTGACTAACTTGGTACATGCCTACTTTCTTATGGTGGCTTTTGGAGTTACTTGAATTTTCAAGTGTTTTTTTTTGGGGTTTTACACCTCCTTGGTCTATTTTTCCAATATTTTCATCTTGAAGTGACTTGACTCTAGCTGCAACAATAGAAAAACATTTTGCCATGCAGAGGGACTAATATGGTGAAAACCCTTTTGAAAACTATTTTTTTGACTTTTACGTATCAATTGTTGAAATTCCATGACAGTTGCAACACCTTGATACCATATTCAATTTTCAATTAATAGGTTGAAGGTACATTCTCGGGCTGTAACATTTTGGAGGGAAGACATGCATAGGTTCACATCTAGAACTCAAAGTTTTTAGTTTATTTTTGGTGAGTTAAGTCCTCATCATCCACTATCATTTTTTGTATTGAAATTTTCTCAACATATACAATGCTAGGTTGGCTTGGGGGAACTTATATTTATAAAATTTATTTGAACGCTCCAATCCCATATTTTTCCCTTCGATGGGTTTCCGAAATAATTTGCCTTGTTTGGATTGTAAACAATGTGAGTTTTGACTGTGGTGAGATAATCACTTCAAATATGGAAGGAATTCTTAAGTAAGTATGGATATTATTAGAGTTTTTGCTATGCATTTATTAATATGTCCAGACTGATGTGTGAATGTCAGACCCTCCAATGAATATAATGGTGGGATAAATACTTGCTTATTCTTTTCAGATTCCTGATACAATCCTTCAAAATCCTCCTCCACCTATTGAGCCCATCATGTCCCGTGAGTACTTTTGCTTCAGTATTATTTTCTTTGACTTAAACCATACACAGTTACTTAGGGAGGTCTAAGTGTGACTGAGCAGCTCAAATCCCATATGTATTTAGCTGAAAAAAGTTTTCCTTTTATAGTTTCCAGCCTCTAATGTGAAAGAGCTATACATATAAGGTTACAGGGAATTAATGTCACATGGAATTGATGTTACATGTTAGAAATTACTCAATAATAAATTAACAAGAGGTTTTTATGGCATGTGTATTATTACATTTTTATGGCTTATTAATACGAATTATTAGGAAGAATGAAAAATTGACTATTGTCTTGTCGTGAAGTTCATGGGACGTTTTATCCTAGAAATTATGTTTATAAAAAATTAACGATTCAGTGCTCTTGCTTAACTAATGCTTTTTCAAGGTGTATCATCATTTAATAAATGTTTTCTAACTTCCATCACAGTATTTATTTGCCCTTTATTCATAAGTATTCTAGCTGTAATGAACACGTCAGGATCTCTGTAGCAGCCTTTGTCAAACTTCTGATATTTAAATGCAATTTGTAGAATATATGGTATGTAGTGAACTGAAGAGCAAAGTGCTTGAAGGAAGGGAGGCTCTCAGAATGCTTCCTAAGTACTCCATGGAATCCTATCTTAATTGGTAGAATACTTTAATAATAATAATAGTAATGGCATGGAAAGCCTTTTTGGCCAGTCAGGAACGTTGCCAGGTAGTGGCTTTGTGGAGTGCTTGGATGGTATGTAGTTTGCCAAAATGATGTTTTGCTGTAAATTGACACACCTCAGAAAAGCGTGCATTTCATTAGATCCAAAATATATTTTGTTTGCATAGTGCTGAAAGTTAAATTCATCGTTAGTTATTTGCAGGCATTATAAAATGTTACCACATACATATCGAAAAATGGAGTATCAGAAGAAGGGTTTCTGGGCTAGTCAGATATATCCTTAGTAGTTACCACAAAGGAAGATGTTTCAGTTGGGGAGGGATTTAGTGTCTCCAAAACCACTCATCTACCCCTGGCTATGTGCCTGGTCATTTGGGTACAGTTAGAAGTTCATCATCATCATCTGCAGTCAACAATCTGAGGATTGGTTGATGCATCTCTTTGCTATTTTGGAATTTTCCTGAAAATGATAATAATTTTTTTTCCCAGAGGAACATTATTTGATATTTTCTTCTTTCAAAATGATAGTGTTCAAACTAGAATTCATCCTTAGCGAGTTATTTTTTAGTTTTTGGTTTCTGTGTCAATTTTTGTTGCTTGTCTTGAGAATTCAGCTAAGTAAATATTTCTTCCTTCCACTCATATTTGCTATAAAAAAATCAACCATTTTTCTAACTCTATGAATTATGAGGAAACATGAAAAATTGAGTGTCATGTCTTGTCATGGAGTTCATTGGTTGTTACATGCTAGAAATGTTGCA
The DNA here is from genome assembly GCF_921293095.1 of Ischnura elegans. Classification (NCBI taxonomy): domain Eukaryota; kingdom Metazoa; phylum Arthropoda; class Insecta; order Odonata; family Coenagrionidae; genus Ischnura; species Ischnura elegans. The sequence goes on from NC_060252.1 coordinate 85,906,731, forward strand.
ATAAATAGTATTTGTTTTGAAGTTAACACCTTCGTATTTTCTTCCTCATAAATCTTTTTAAAAATTTACCCAGATACAGATTTCAGTGTGGACTTCTCTATGAAAAAACATAAGTTCTTACTTTTGGTATTTTAGGATGTCACTTTTATGCATGCCATAAAAACCTCTTGTAAATTATATTTTACAGGATTTATCATCTATTAGATTATGTATTTTAAAGCAATGTTTAAAATATGTCTCTATTCAATTTTATATCATCGACATGCATAGGTACTAATAGAAAAATAAGTGGCTGGCTTCCTAAGGCAAGTAAATTGCTGTGCTGAGGCAGAAGCTCAATTATCGACGTAATGTTTTTTGATGCAATCCTGAAGCAAATCACTTAATGGTAAATTAAATGTTCAGTTTCCACGAGTGAGGGGCTATTATATTGCTAGAATTGTGTGCTACTTAGGCATATGAAGGCTATTGGCAGTTTGTAGGTTTTCCATTTCCATGTTAATGTATAGGCTTTTCACAAACATTTTATATTGGTCTGTGTATAATTTAAACATAATTGCTCTCCTTGTGTCGAAGTTCAATGTCAAGGATAACATTTTTCCACTTATACGTTTCATGCCCAGTTGCAGACTTAAAGTATTGTGGCTTAAGAATTTATTTTTTTGTTACTAACGTGTTATCAGGTCCCTATTTTAGAATCCAATGTCTCATTGAAAATTATTTTTGGAATAATCCACTAGGTTCGTATGATTCTTGATTATATATGTCAGAGGGGAATGAATTCGCCTATATGGGTGTGTTATGATTCTCATGGTAAAATAACCGTATGTCAATCATAGGTGTGGTAATTCTGCCTTCCGTTCGAAATTTGGAGTGTTATATGCTATAGAAGTGGAACTTGTGAAGAAAAATAGGTTAAGGAAAGAGGTGTATTCATGACTTGAAATATATGCCTCTGCATGAAATAACGAAATAATAGAGTGATTTGACTTGAGCCGCAAATTTTTGAATTGCGTGTTGATATGAGCGGTATTCGGACTGTCGTCACTCGCGTGTAAAAGGTGAAGTCGATCAATCGAAATCCGATTAGTGGTTTGGGCGTCGCGACGTGTTGAAATGTTACTCGACCTGTGTTCTTGAAAAGAAAAAAAAAACGCGTCGTTTGAGGGACAAGCGTGTGCATGCGACTGAAAATATCGTCATCTCGTATCTAAGTTGGGAACATTATGTTAATGAAGGGTTGTTAATTGTTGATTTCACTTACGACCAAGGCGATTTTTGAAGTGTTATTCGCCGATTTTTGCTGATTTAATCAGTTAATTTGCAATTCCAAGTCTTGGTTTAGTCGTTAATGAGTTCGCTGTACCGAGTTTTTTTTATCAATTAGCTTAAAAAATCACCTTCATCTCTCCCCAAAAATTATTTCGTCGCAAACATTACCGTCAGATTTGATAATGACCATGCTAATGTCAGCCTTGATCACTTTACTGAACTTTTCGTCGGGTAAAATCTCTCTTTGCTATAAGTTTTCAGCGTGTCACACACCCACAAAATTAATCACCGTGTTATATGAAGTGCTCTTTATTTTTTCGGTTCCATTATTCACAATCGTTACAGTAATATTTGAGATATACCTCCTTCGCTATTCTACAGTATTTCGAGATGGTTTTCCTTGAAGGAACGCCGGTAAGGCAAAACTCAAATTCTAACACTGTGGTGCAAGCGATGTAATTAATGCGTCAGTCAGTATTTGGGATTAACGGAAGCAGTATCTAGACGGTTGCGAAACTTTTCCGTTCCGATGCGTATCGAGATGGCGCTTTAGCACTTGAATGATCCTTAAAATTTCGCAATTAGTTCGAATGCGTCACACAAAGCGAAACCGGTCGCGAAGTGCAGCTGCCACCCATTTATTTCGTAGTGTTAGGGACGCCTGTTGCGCCTCGTTTTTTGTTCTATTCCATTTGCGATTCCCCTCGCCATTGCTATGGATGTGTTCATTCCGAGCTTATGCAGATCGCGTGCTAAACGGTCGGCCTTCGGCGGTATGCTAATGTCATATCCTGCGTTGAGCCGTAAAGTCGGAGAAGATTAGGAGCGAACAAAAGCAATCGTGACGTCGATAGCCCTGGAAGAAAAGAGAGGAAAGTGTTTACACGCTTACTCGTCTTCAAGATATGTTCCAATTTCAGGTTTCCACTCTTTTGTTTGCGCGCCGTAATGGCTGAGGGTTTGGGGTGTATTGATCTCGCTCAACCTCCCGTGATATATATATTTTTTCCCCCTTCCCCACCGCTTCCCGAAGCTCTCTCTCTCTCTTGCAGACGTTGTCTCCGTCGTGGGTTCGGCTTGGCAACGCAGAAGATTTACACCCCGGAACACTGTCCTCCTCCCCGCGTCGATGCACGCGGCAGTCCGTGACGCTGCCGGATGATGGCGTGAAAAATCTCATTGGCCGCTGTTGTTTCCCTCGCTAAGGGTTTTCTCGTGACTTGCGGAAGTTCCTACTCGTTTTCTGGATCAGAGTAATGCTTCTCACGTTCAATGTGATCAGCTCACGGTTACTAAAATTTTCATCACGCATCTCGAAGCATTAATCTAATTTTATATTCGGAAATGAATGGCCTTTTTTGCTTTTATTGATTTATAAGTCGTTCCGGTGACTTCCGACTGTTGTATCATAAACTTAGTCTTCTGTTGTTTCGTTAACGTGCATGATGTGCGAATAAACTCCAACTAAATCGAAGAAAACTCGAAAACCCATTTTAAAGGATAAATGTAATTGAAAATATGGTTTTTATATCACTTTTAGCGATTTATTTCACATTATATTTCGGTGAATTTCGGGTGTAACATTATATATGTGATCCTCTGGAATTGCGTTAGCCCCCAATCCCGCTTCACTATGAACTACATGATCTAACTCCAATTAAAACGAAAAAAGCATGGTGAGTTCCAATATTTATAAAATTTTTGTGGTCGACCAGTTTTGGCTATTGAGACGTCACCAGATAAATGCTGCAAGTCGTATGAAGATTAACTTTTCCTAATGTTAATTATGGAATCCTTCCTCCACAACGCAGCTTAAAATTTGTTGTAGTATTTTTTGGAACCGGAGCATTCTTAATGATAGCAGGAGAACAATTCAACATTTTTATTGCCTTCGTGCTCCTGCTATGAGGACAGTTTTATTTAAATGCCTTTTTAAGTAAATTCTGCTGCAGGTATTATTTGCTCTTTACTTCGCCGAAAGGCTCTGGCGTTGGTATGTGTAGCATGTGTTTCTGTATCGTTCTTACTTCTCTCTGCCATTCCGAATCCTGTTTGGTGGATCCTATAGAGGATATATGGCACGCATTTGTGGGACCGTAAGGCGAAACTGGGTTGTTGAAGAGAATCGGGAGTCATTCTCTGCGTTTTATTTCGCGAATCCATGCGGGTTGCGAGGGAGAGGAGGGAATTGCCCCTTTCCCGTGTTTTATTGACCGCGTGCCGAGTTGTGTATGTGTGTGTGTGTGTGCATGAAGAGTTCCACATGACTCTCTCTCTCTCTCCTCGGCGTCCCTCGCTTCCTCCGTCCTCACGCTGGCCACACATACTTAAGTACAGTTATTCGAGTATCCATGCGGGATGGAAGTATCCAGCCGGATAAGTAAATACCCCGATGAGTTGACAAATAAATACGTAGTTACCTGCCTGATCCTGGTGCTGATATTCGTGTATTTGTATACGGTTGAATACTGCCGCGCACCTCTAGTCGTGTGATTACTTATGTGCCCGATCGAATGAATTGTTTCCCGCGAGTACTTGCGTGTTTTTTAGGCTCTCGAGTATCCAGGAGATGCATCAAACGTGTTATTGCCCAGTTTGTTTCAGTGACCACATGTTCGAGATGAGGAATTTGTGTTCCGCATATAATCCCGATCTTAGCTGACCGATTTCGTATGTTTTTAATTGGTGTACTCGTTTTCACCTCCTCCTTTTTTGGTCACTCTGCCAGTAGTTAAAATTTTTGGTGAACTCGTATCTCCCTCTGTTGCTGAGGTGATAATTCACGAAATAGTGAAATTGCACGATCTGGCCAAAATTAAAAGTGGTCGTATCGGTCTGAATATTAGTTTCTCGACGTCGATTTAAAAAAAATTGCATTTTTGAAAAAAATCGATTTTTTTTTTACCCCCTCCAAATGCCCTCAAAAATTATAGGCAAGAAGAGTCAGTTGGCAATACTTTTAATAGGTAGAAAATTTTATGTTTCGAAAATTTATCCTAGTGTTTCAAACGATTCTAACACTTTTGTGTCATATCTCTTTCTCGTTTACCCCCAAATGCCCAGTGGTCGGAAGTGGGTTTCGTAATGTATAGACCAGTTGGACATTTGGTGTGGGTGCGTCTCGTCCATCGCGAACATTTCGTGGCCGCCCTCCCCACGATTCTTCCTTGCCCAATTTGATGCGCGCCCCACTCCTCATCCCACCCCTTCCCACCCCCAAGAGGTGCACTTCCTCTCTGCACTTTCCGTGCTCAATCATCTGAGGCCTCCTCTATCCTGCCCCTCCCCCACGCTTCCTGCCTCTAGACCACCATCTTCTACACCCCTTTCCTTCCTTCCCTCCCTCCCATATGCACCCCCCCCCTCTCTCTCTCTCCCCTTCCTCTTCGGCGACCTGTAATTGCTTTCAATTTGCGGTCCCACCGAGTGCTCGCCGTGAACTGCCGAGGCCTCCGCTTAGAGTTTCAGTAAAAAAACAAGAAAAAACAAATAATTTTGATTTGTTTTGGTTTTTTTTTTGTCCACCGTGCGTGCCTCCCTAGGCGGCAGCGCGGTTTTAATGAAATTCTTTTCCCGCCATTTCGCTCCGCAGTCGTCTTGGCGCCATCTATCGGATTTATAGCAATATGGCTGTCGCGCGCGCGAAAAAAGGCCATGTCTCTTAAATGGGCGCGAGGGATGAAAGCTATTCTGTGTACCATTAGGGTGGTAGTCTCTTGAGTAAAGATAGGGAATAGCGAGGTTTGGGTGCTGAGAATACGGCTAATATTAAGCTATACCGAGCCATGTGACCTACCTCCACTCTTCCGTATTTTCGTGACAGAGCAAGGGCGTACCGAGAGTCATAACTACAGGGGGGGGGGGGGCAAGCCATGGGATTTATGAGATTATTTCCTTGAAAAAAATAGTTTTATTTTATTTACATATCATCTACATAATACTAATATATATCGTTTTTCGTGGGTTTAGAGAAAATTTGTTGAATACTTTCGTTTCAATTCAGTACTGATTTTGCTTAAAGACTTGTGATTTTTGCTTTTAGGGGGGGGGTAGCTGCCCCACCTGCCCCTCGCTGGGTAAGCCCATGTGACAGAGAACGCTTCTTATTGGCGGAATCGTAGTGGTCAGTTCGTTGATTTAAGAGTGGAAATTTTAATTTCGTTTAAGTTGGAACACATTCCTGGAAAATAAGTATCAGGTTATTATTTTGATGTGATATAAAACAAGCATTAGTAAACTTATTCCATTTTCCGCTAAAATTGCGCCATTCTTTTCCGTATCCACATGGTTTCAAAGTTTCCTTCAGCTTTGGATCAGTGCTCTTAGACGTTTTTCATTCTTTTTTAATATGCTTAGAGATTATACTCTTTATGAATATACTTTGAGGTAGTGGCATGGTTTAGGCTAATGGGCGTGGAGGAGTCATGACTGTGATAGTCGATAATGTGGAGGTCGCCGTATTCCGCTCATTTTTTTCAGCGCTCCGCACGGTTGAGTGATAAGCGTCGACTGTCGGACGAAAATAGCCGTCACTTGTTCGCGCTTCGGAGAAATGCATGCTCGTGGAGGCGGAAAGTTGGGCTTATTCTACCCGCCAATGGGAACGCGTTTCTTATGTGTGCGGAATGATCAAGAAGTTGGACTTTCGTCGTTTTTTGCGTCTGTTTATTACTTCGAATTATCACGTGACTAAGTGGCGTGAAGGATGTAATTCTCGGTAATATTCTCTCGATTGAGTGTTCCCTGTCAACGTTAAAGAATTTATTCTAGCTTACTGTAGTAAACGAGGTGTTTAATGAAATGTTTAAACGCGATTTACGCTGAAGTGTTACAGGTATGCAGAGATGCGCGCAAAGGATAACTAGGTTGTATTTAATTTATTGAGTCTATAGTTTTCCCAACAACATTACTTCTGGGGAAACTCAAGCTCTCTTCTCGTAAATCTGACAATTGTTTATGAACTATGAGTGGTCATATTATATCATTGAGTTAATATATTTATAACAATTTGCCTCCAAAAGGCTGCGATTTTGTGTCTTCCTGCTTAGTTGAATTTTGAACTAGTAATGCGAAAGTCATCATAAGAATAATATTTCGTAATGATAAAAAAATTATAGTTTAACGGCAATATTCGTAAATTAGACCAATTGTTTTCCTCCGTTTGAGGTAAATTTAAATTTTAAACAAAAATTATTCGATAAAACGTTTGATCATTTTTACATTTACGTTTGATCTTCGTTAACATGATTACCAAAATAAACTCAGACAGCAGTAAAATTCCGTTTATCTCATTTTATTACGAAATGGTAAATAAAGACATTATGTGTGACGTCTGATTATGAAAAAATATGGATTGTAGAGAGCCGTTTAGATAGCCGACATCCTACCTATCTCGCGGACTTCCTTGTCTCTAGGGTTGCTATGGAGTAACGTAGCTGTTGGCTGACTTATGATGAGCTTAACATCGATATCGTCCCTCTCCTCTCCGCTAATCCGTCTGGCTTGTTAATTCGCGGAGTAGTCCGTGGTGGCATTTTCAGAGCGCTTTCTTTGCCTGCTAGGTTCAGTTTGCGGTGGCCGCGGAGCATAATGGATGGGGTTGGCTTTAATTAAAGTAATGGGGGTTGTGCAGCGCTCGTGGTTTCTTCCGTCGGAGTTGCCTCTGGAATAAGATGACGCCAATCGATGCGTTCTTTTTTTTTCTTTCTCCTCCCTTTGCGAGTTCCATCTTCGCCTCTTGCCTCTCCGACCTCGCGCAGAACTCGCCCCCGCTCTTCCCTCCCCCTCTACGTCTGCCTAGCACTCTGCGACGTGCCCCTAGGGTGATTGGCAGGGATTGTGTAAATGCTTTTACACCGTTAGGGTCGCCAACTTTTTCGTTGAGTTGTGAGCCTGACATTTTACGTGCAGTGAAAGACATGCTGAGTCCATGCATACATCAGCGTCCATCTTCCGGGTATACGTTGCGTCGGTTGATTTTTCGTGACTAGAGTTTCGTCCCCTGTCCTGGAGATTTCCTCAGATAGTGTGACGGTGGTTAGGGTTTTTTCGAAGGAGACCCTATCCCTGCTTGGTTGTTGTGTAGGGAGCTCCTCAACCTCAACATTTCGAGCGTGGTGTTCGACGTTAAATTGTTGTCCATTCAGCAACTTTTGTTGACTGCTGACTGTTACTCAGGGTGCACTAAATATGCGGACATACGTATTAGTGGTGAGGGATGATAGGAAGCAGTTATGGTACTGGGTGTTTTCCTTCGATAGTTTCCACTTAAGTAATTCGATAGATGACCTCCTATTATTTACTGTGCGCAGACATTTCGGTGTACATAGGACCAGAGTCTTGGTTATCTAACCCCAGATGCATAATGTAATGCCAGGAAGCCCTTATTTCATTGCTCGAATCAGATTTTTTGACGTATCCGGTGCGTATATATTCTAGAATTCGTGAGTGCGATGAGCTCGTGTTCCTTTTGTCTTGTGCTTCCGGTCCATGGAGGATGTTGTTGATTTAATTCGAGGGTAAAATAAAAAAAGCGGCGGATACGAGCAAAAAAAACTTATATTCCCCTTCCACTGAGGACCATCTGGAGGGCCCTCAGTTGCAGATAGCGTTGGCTCGAGAACTTCCTCTGGTGTGTGGAACTAAGGAAATTTAGTCATGGGCTTCGGGCAGATCAGGCTTTTGTTGCGATTGTATTCCTTTACTAGGACGTGGATTTATCACTCGGTGCCGAGATTTACTCGAATAAAACTTCTTCGATGGATTTTCATTTGGTGGGTTACAGTGATGCTATGTAAACGTCAGCAACCCGCAACCTTAGCATCTTTCATCTATTGGAATAAAATGACTGTGTCAGGGATGCTTACGGGCTATGTATTTTTTGGCGAGCTAGAGGCTAACGCACACGTAGAATAACGTTAAGAGGGCTCTCTTGTCGTAAATAAATATCTTACTTGTGGAGCATGTGCATATTGTGGTTTCTTTGCTTGGTTATTTTCTAACTTTTCATTTTATGAAACGCTTCGCTGATCAACCTGCCGTGAGCAGTGTAGTATGTCTTCTTTATAAATTGAAAGTTACGAGAACTTTCCACAAATACATTTTTCGATACATTTTGAATTATCTTCAGGTAAAAAATCAAAATATATTGGAATGGGTAGTGAAATGCAAGTAACTTATGGAGCCAATAACTTCTTATTTATTTGCATCTTAGAATTCCTCGATATGAACCGAGGAAAAATATATTTACGTGTTCCCTTGATTTATTGTGCTCCTTGGTCGTATGGTAATTCACGGGAAGCTTATCACGGATCATTTTCGAATTAGAATATTGACGTTAACTGCTCTGTTTGTCGTGCGGGAGATGCAAGTACAACTTTCAACCGATTTTCTCGTATTCATAAATGTGGTAGGCCTGTTCTCCCACCGTCCACGGGCGTAGTCCAGTACAAGCTCCCAGTGCTCCGAAGCACTGGAAGCGATTCTTTTCGTGGTCCAGTAGAAGCTACAAAAGCTCCCGTGGCGCTCTCGTACGTCACGCATGACGTCACTATATTCGCTTCTCTCTCGCTACAAACGCTCCCAAGAAATAGGTAGGGCGGCTGGAGCGAACCGGTTTTCAGCTCGAATTTGAACGGGAAGGAAGGCAAAAGAAAATGGTGTTCATAACAATTGTGGACCTGGCCGGCTATAATATGACCATTTGGAGTTGATGGAAGAAGTCGCTAAGAGAGCCTGGATAGTAAATGCTAAAAACAAATGGTTAAAGAACTATTCGGGGGATATTACGGTGAGGCAAATGGCTGTAACTCAATGGTTTCACAATTCAGAGTCGCCACGGGCCAGATCGGGGAAGAAATAGAGCGGCAAGACCAAGATATCTTATAAAATTTGTTGTGATAATTAATTATATATAATATTATTTAATTATTAGTGGTTTAAGCTTGAGCTAGCGAGAAGGGGAGATAGAAAATGGCTATTCGAAATTAATAAGACATGTAGTGAGTGAACTTTCCGGTCGAAGCATTCCGTCAGTTACATATAAGATTTATGTTAATTTTGTAAGTTATATTGATTTATTTGTTATTTTGATCAATTATTAGTTATTTGAACTTGATATTGCGTGAAATTGAGATAGAATATGACTTCTTAGGTTAGGGTACGTGAACTTCTAGTCAAAGCATTCCGTTTGTTGCTTTTTGGCGGCCAACCTAGGTTTTCTTCAAGCTTTCCCCATGAAGATTGTATTCTCTGTTAAATGATGATATCTTCCTCTAATCTTCAACTGAAGTTTAATCAATTATTGATGTTCAGTTGTATTTTACTTATGTAATTTTCTTAAGGTCAGGTTGACACGCATTGCATTTATGCTTAAGGCTCGTTGTTGACGAGATTGGTTCAAGTGTAGGACTGCTTTTGAGACTGTCATACAATGTCATGAGTGCAATTGATAAATCGTATAAAGGACACTCCACTTAAGGCCTTTTTACACCTACATAAATCCGTACAAGTCTAAATGTATGAACGCGAGAAAGAACACGAAATGTACCGTACGGTTGCGTTGTTAAGTGGTTTCACGTGTAACCACTCAACTTGTGCAAATGCATGATCGACAAATTTAACCTATTTTAGCTAGGTTCAAACATTCGTACATGTTCCGTTTCGGTCCACAAAAATAATTCACGCAAATAGGCATTAACTTGTACCTGTATCGTTTAAACGCAGGCTTTTAGGTGAGTTAAGTTAATTAGGCTTATTTTTCGTTTAATTGAAATTTCTCTAATAAGGTATTTAATCAGTCTTATCTTCTTTCATATGTATCATATGATCTGCTCTTTATAGTTTAAGTTTATCACCTTGTTGTTAGAGGATTTGCAAATCAGTGGGTAAAATCCTCAGGACAAGCATCGGTCTGCTGTGGTGCCCGATCATGGTATCCAATGAAGATCTAATATTAAATAGATTTCTTGTGGTGTACCCCATGGTCATATTCTTTTTGTCATTTATATTACTGACCTCTCTAACAAGCTAAGTAAAGTACAAGGGGCTATAACAATCCCTAATTCAGACGATCTAATATCCGAGCAGACGATACTAGTAAAACAAACGACTAACAAATGCTACAATCGCTCCAGCCGTGATCCAGTAGGGTAGCACTGGGAACGATAGGAGCGAAAGTGGACCACGAATCTGTAGCGTCTGTAGCGGGAGCACTTGGGAGCATTGGGAGCGTGTACTGGACTACGCCCCACGACTGTTGCTATGTTACCTCTTGCACCTCTCAATCCCTCTAAAACCCTTCTTTTCCGCTTTATCCTTCCTCTCCGTGCTTTGACCCTGCTCCCTGAAGCCCCTCCTCCCCTCACCCCTCCGTGTACCCTCAGCAAAAGAAGAAGAGAAATTCCTCGCTAAACTTCACTCCCCTAAGCTTCCGCGCTCGCTGGAGTCGTTGCCGGCCGCCTCCCCCTCCGATCCCCGTGTTCCTTTCATCTTCGCTTCCTTCCTGCACTCCGCCTTTGTCCCATCGACGTCTTTGCTCGACCTACCTCCTCCCTTCGTTGCTACCTCTAATTTTCCTGTTCTCCTCGCCAACTCGCCCAAAACAATTTCTTCGTGTTTATCGGAGATCGCAACCGTGAGATAATTTGGTTTATCCATCGTCTTTTGGACCGGAAAATTCAGATGGTCGTGCAATCGTAAATTTTTAGTTGCTGAACTAATCGTATTGCCCTCTTCTATGATTAGCGCTGGCGTCGCGGGACGAAATAGTCTATTTTGATCCGTTGTTTAATTGAGGACTGCGAAGTTTCGTTGAAACTCGTCAACTGTTGTACTCCAAGGCATTTGGAGGAATATCACTTTAAAATGAAAAGATCCGCTTGATATCTGATTACGTAGTATGAGATAAAGCAAGAATTTAATCTAAACTATATGAATCCATGAGGACAAGAAATTATGTCACTTTTTTGCGTAGTGAACTCCTGTCCGAAATACTAGGAGAGCAGGGTACAATCGGCTTTCGCGTTCGTTTGCCGGTGGCGGCGTAGTAAAGTCCTCGCCTGGCTAACAGGCGGTCGCGGGTTCAAGTCCCGCCTGGGTAAGTTACCTCTATCCAGGGCATGGTTGTTTGTGTACATTGAACTGTTAACATGTTAATAATCCCGATGTAAAAGGCCGTATAGAGCTGTTTTCGGTGGCGTGGAAATAAATAAATAAAGGTATGCAGGTCTCGACTAGAAGTAATTTTTTGGGCCTCTTCAAGTGGACACCGTTAGACCCGCATCGCTCCTGAGTTGAGTCTTGGAATGGGGAGCCACGTTTACGTGCTTTTCTCATGTATACTTACTCTTTCCTTTGCCTTACCTCCTTCTCCCGTTCCCCCAACGGATTCCTCAATATTCCTTTTGCTGTACAAACCTTCTTTTCATTCCAGTGCCTGTATAAGTGCTCCAGAGTATTCAGTCTTTTGAAATCCACCCGGTTCTCATATGTTCTCTCGATTTTTCCTTCGGTGATCTCAGGCGGATAAATCCGATAGGCATTTCCTTCCCCTCATGTGAGACGAGAGTTTTTATGTTCTTCAAAATCATGACCTTTGGGAGTTCCCAGTTTAATTCTTGATCTTCTCTATCCCAACCTGAATTCACCACGTTCTACCAACTGCAAGGACTTTGGCGAGTGAGCTACTTCCGTTGATTTGGCATGAGACGGCCGCCTTACGGAATTCAAGCCTTCGGTGCCGTAGAAGCCATTTTATCGTCATTGGCCACGAATTACCTTGAAGAATTTACTTTTGGATACTGTACGCTTTTTATAGCTATAGATTTAACTTCATGCGTTGGCCTTATATTTTTCAGTTATCATTCTTAATTTTTATCACCTTTTTTACGGGAAGGCGTAAGCATGAAGGTATTGCCATCATATTATATTTGCGTCCTGAAATATTTTTTTGTGTGCTCGCATAAAATATTTTTCCTGGTTGCCGATTTCATATTTTTCCGCATTATGCAAGTTCATTTTGACCTCAGAAAAATATCGGCAATGGAAATATGAAAGAAAAGAAGTGCCTAGTCATAGATTAATCGTCTAGAACCGGAGGGTAAGGGAAACATTTAGCGGTATATCGTCATGTGTATAACTTCCAAATTTCGGGAAAGTGCGTTTTCGTATGGGAGAGAAAATGGTCACGGATGATAGTGGTGACAGAAACGGTAAAAGAGGCCGATGGATGGTTTGTGGAACTTTTGATGCCGTGTAGGAGGGAGACAATGTGAACTGCGGCGAGATCTTAGGCATAAGATATGAAAACATTTGTATAACTTTCACCTGCGTGCTTTCTTTTTATGATTATTTTGACCTTTTTTTGTCTATTTAGTCCTTAAATCCTTTGTCATCGACGTGTTTATCACTTTCCGGCCTTTTTGGTAAAAGTGAAAGGCCTATAAAACGTTGATTATCTTGTTTCTTTTTGGACAATGGCTAGGCTTGTCATGTGAAAAAAAATTCAATCAATATATTTTATACTGTGCTATTTACATGCAGGCGTTCTGACTTCATGTTAAGGGATTTTTTGGTGTATTTTCAAACATAACGGATGCTTATAAATGCGTGAAGCTCTTATTTGGTTGATGAGTGTCTCATGGTTTTATAATGGAGTTCAGAAATCACCACCGACTTGATTCATACTAGTATCTTCCCTCTACTCTTTTTGATTTCAATGAATAATGCTTGCCTGTGTAAGTTTTTTATGCATAGTGTATGAACTATAATAATGACATTTATTGACTCATGACATTTAACATCAAACACCATCAATGTAGTGTTACGTATTAATAAACGAAATAATTTCTTATATTCATTAAATATGTATATTTTATAAATAATCGCTACAATTATTCAAATTACATTACTTAGAACGATAATTTTTACCTGAATACGCTTCCGCTCTCATGCAATTTTCATTTGCACTTTTTTCATTCTTTCTGATTTCTAGTCGCCCTGGAAATAGCTTGTGGCATTAGTTTTTTTCATTGCGTTGATTCCATTTAGTTTAAGAAGAAGAAGGATCCAGGTAACATTCACGTGAAGAAAATGTACACGGAGGAATGCTCCAGACGTAACGTGTAATCATCCGAGCGACGCAGGCATGGAGCTATTTATTGGTTCAACGAGCTGTCAATAAAGGTTGCACTTAACCGTGAATCAGATCGCATCCGCTGCCTCGGAATCCCGCTACAAATTTTCCCGATAGATGCTGCGTCTTCGCGCAGAAATATGACATTTACGGTTGCTTCTTGGCTTGGCTCACTTTCTCCCGGGAATGGAAAAGGTTGGCGAGCGTCAATTTGGAGGAAGTATTCGAAAAACGAATCCCGCACCGTCTCGAAAAGTCGTAAAGTTAAGGATCCATGAACCGCGGCGGGAGATGCTATCGCATATACGCTGTGAGTAATCATAATAGACTTGGAGATGTCTGCAGATTTTGGTCCGTGATTTTCTCTCAATTTTATAGATGATGTTTTATGGACATTTTTTCCTTAAAATTTGGAATAATTGGAAATTTGACTCTCTCAATTGTGGATGTATTGATATATGGACATTTTTTCCACTGGAAGGAGTTTATTTTTTTCTGTGACCTTTAATTTTTTTTTAATCGTGGAAAGAAAATTTTAGCGATTAGTCTTTTTATCACATGAATAGATAGTTATGCAATTAGTATTTTCTCGAGGAAAACTTCCTTTTCAATTGATTTTTTGTCTTCTATATTTCCGCTGTAAAGATTCAATTGCTTATTAATCACAAATATTATACGAATATTAAACGAATTGAAACCCCTTTCAAAATTCTACATTGCGTAGATAATAATGGGTGTTTGACTATGACATCTTCAGCTACGTTTCTGTGAGAGATTTTCTTTGAGAGTCATTAATTTCATTAATAATTGTTTACTCTATTTATTTTCTTGAGCAGTAATATATTCACAATTCATTCTTAGGGCATGAAGTGTGTTAAGGACCCTGCAAAACTGAACGTTTTCAAGCTTTCTTTTGCAAGATCAAAAAAAGGAATAGGTAAGAAAATCGAGGACAAATATCTGCTAGCATCTCTTGGTGTATATTGGTCCTTAACCACGTCGCTGTCTCTCATGGCCTTCGCTGATTCCTTTGACCTCTCCTCGCATATATTCTACGCATCAAAACATCGATTGCAGTCTTCAGAGCCCTCTCTGTTACTCATTTTCCGTATGGGGTTGGTGCTGGTTCTCATGTCGACTGCGTCCTGAATTCTTAATGAACGAAAAATGGGTGAATGATTGCCCCCTGCATCAGCTGTGTATTCCAAGCTGTCGGCGTTGTGCTAAAATCGAGTTAAAATCAATACATCGATCGTAAAGTGTGCGCGCTTTTAAAATATACGTTACTGTGATTGCCCAATCACTTGAACGTGCACGAATAAATGGTTTCTTTCTCTTTCTTTGGGCTATTCTTAGGGCTCTCAACCTCTACAAGTGCACATCATGCCTCTTTGTGCTTGCGTTTGTGTTAAGATAGAAAATATATCGACATTTTTATACTACCTCGGCAACGGTTTCCAAAAGAAAGTAAAGCAATATTTTCTGTTAGTAACTAATTCAACTGAAAAAAAATAAGAATTGAAGCTTTGATCGCCGCAGAGTTCAATTACGTAATTGAGTTGCGTCGAATCTAATTTTTCGCAAAATAATTCAGCGATGCAGGAATCATCCACTATTACTGGCAGCATGTTCACTACATTCTTCCTATCACAACTGGAAAACATTACAACATTAAAATTCAGATAAGTCGGTAACTTCTGGAAAAAAATGAGGAATATATATTCACTCTTGGGACGCATATTTCAGCGCGCTAATTTTTTAAAATTTACATCCTACAGCATACAATTTTTTTTATGGTGTTATCAACATAAACGTACGCGATTAAATCGGAAAGCCGGTAATGAAAATTTGATTTCGAGAAAAAAAAAACTATTTTTGAAGCCTTTTCTTCGAAAATAACCGAAGACAGCGATAGAAACCTATAGAAAGTTAAAAAAATTGTTGAAGAAATTTTAAAGCGTAACTACGCGGACACAATAGGGAAGTATTTTCAAGGTAATCCAGTTGTGGAAGGATGGATGAAGGGAAAATTAAGTTTGAAAAACTCAACTTTTGTCACAGTACAAACAGCTATAGTAATTTTGCGCACTTTTTAATGTGCTCAACCGGTTTCAATTTTTTCATATTAATATCAAGAGCTGTCTCTGGCTAAAAAAGTGTGGAAAATTACTACTGCTGTTTGTATTATTAGTATCGATGAATTTCCACGAAGTGAAATCGTCGACAATCAATCTGAAAGTTAGTCATTTGTTACCGATACCGAGTGTGTTTGAGAACACCTTTTGGCATGCCCTCGGTCCAAGCGGTGCTTTGCTTCGTGTATAAACGCATTGTCTGTTCCACTCAATATCCATTCCCCTTTGTGCCCCGAACCCACCGCGCCTATCCCCCACCTCCCCTCCCCTTCGCACCACTCCACTGCCCTCGGTGTCCTCCCACCTCGACCGTCCGTACCCTTCCCACCGGACTCTTCCCATTCTCTCGTGGAGAACACCCTCCCCCTACTCCTTAGCTTTCTCTTCCTTCCTCACATCTCGTCAAGGGAGAGATCCCCTTCCCCCATAGATATCCTTCCCCTTTTCAACGCTCCATGTCTCTTTTTGTGTAATGCTTGCTTCACGCTGCCAACACGCCGACCATCTTGCCATCGCGAGCTGTAAAACGTCTCCTTTTTTTCTTTCCTTCGAAAAATGGTCGCTCATCCTATCGTAAATTTTAGTTTCCATTATTTCTGACTTGGCGTGATTAGCGCTATCATCGCGAGAAGAACGACTGAGCTGGAGTTCTTCCATGTCTTGCAATTAGTCAGTGAAATGATGTCGTCCTGGTCTTTCCTTTTGTTCGTGCATAATTCTGGGTGCTAAAAATGATGAATGAGCTGGTAACGCGGGAGAAACCGGAAAAGTTGTTGCATTTTCCCTTGTCTTGTGCTAAAAATGGATCACGCGTTGGTAGCGTACATTATCTCTTTGAAAGTGTCCTCCTGGTGTCACTAGCTGGGAGTTGATTTTCTTAGAAACGGGAGCACATCTCATCAGTTCTTGTATTGATGGTGAATGAAAACGATCTTTTCGTTAAAGAATCATTCTTTAAACTCAGTAGCAGAAGGATGCACATTTGTACCTCCTTTGTGCTGTTATTCCGATGCATTTTGTTTAGAAAATCCTAGATTACGACCCTTGATGTAAACTGTGTTAGGATGTAAGATAGATCAAGAACTTTGGATTAACAGACAAATCTTGTTCAAGTCTTCGATCAATATATGAAAAAAAACTGTAATTATTATGTTTTGCTCACAGTTGGTAATTATGGTTTCCTTGCAAATATATCTGTTGATAAAAAAGTCGATCCTGAAAGGAATACGAGCTATGCAGTATGTTAATTGCTGTGCATTTCTTTTGGCTCATCTGTAGCAGAAATCGGTGTTTTTCAAACGAGTAAGCTTTAAGTTTTTCAGTGCGTTGCTGAAGAAATTGAAGTTCGATGTTTAGTTGAGTTTAACGTCTTTGGAGAAATAGAGAATCGATATCACGATAAAGAAGAGCAAGTTGTTTATGTAGACATATTTTATATATAAACCTACTTTCTCGCTTTTCGACAATATATACACTGTCGAACCTTGGTAGTTGCAGTGTATATTTTCGAGGTCGGTTAAGAAATAAAATCTGTGTAAATAAAACAACTGCAATATCTTTATCGTGTCTCAAATGTTTAGTTTTTTTTGCATGCGAATCCTTTCGATAAATCCGGTGACGTCTTGTCTACTTAGTTGCGTCGATCGCTTAAGCTGGTGCGTGCAATTGATAGCGTGTGAAAGGGGCCGAGCATATATCCCTCTTTCACTCCCCACCCCCCTCCTGAAATGTCCCCTCTTTATCCCCCCTCCCCCTTGGGCACTTTCGCTCCACGCGCTGTGTGCAGTGCGCAGCTGCTTCGAGTCCTCCACAGCGCTTCACCGGAAGGACTCCCCTGACCTCCCCCTCCTCCTTTTGCCGCCCCTCCTCCTCCTCCTGTGTATATGTTCCTTTTCACCTCCCCTCCTCCTCCGTCACCCTCCCCTCCACCGCCTCTCGCCGAGAGAGCACTCCGGAGGTGGGCTTTTCGATTCATTTCGGTGATTAGAGTCGTGTGAGTTCGTTCATGACGAGGAGTCGTTCTTTCGAATCGTTCATTTTGAGATGTAAATTAACCCCACGGACCATCCGAATAAAATGAGCACAATGAATGAATGAACGCTGCCGATCAAAATTGTATCTGCGAACTAAATGAACACTGCGAATGAACATGGCCTCTGACATTATTATTGTGTATTTCAACGAACCAGTAGCGAAGCTTCCGAATCAAAATGAACCCTATGGATCTAATTGTTAAAATTATTCATAATAATGAGACGAGAAACAAATCCATTGAAGAGCGCATCTCGAAGTGCTTTAGTTTACATCTACGTATTATCTTTTGACTCTAGAAAAAAAATGTAGATTTTAGAGTTGAATACTTAATGTTGTTTTTATGAGAAGAAATGTAAAATGTTACATATGCGATTATTTAAATTTTTGATGTTTCAATTCTGTTACTAATTTAAAATTTTGATTTCAATGTATTCTTTATTATTGTGTCACACATTGCCTGAAATTCTGCTCGTCGCCATTATAATTGAAACTATGTTTGAAGTATCATCGCGTTAGGCCCAGAAACATTACTTTAGTATATATTACCATGTAACAACATATTTTTTGCTTGATTTCATTTCTCCAAATGCAACCATTCTTCGTGAATCAATTTCATTAATTATGGGCCATTTAAAACAAGAAAGTGATTCAATCCATTCGGTTCATAGCCATGAATCGTTCATTTGATGAACGAATCATTCATGAACGACACAGCTGTACGCTGGAGAGGTGGGATAAAGCTTTTCCCTCTGCTCGCGCGCAGTTAGCGGGCAGAGTGGCGTGCGGAGTGGTGGTCGTCTTCCGTTTTCTTGTGTCGTATTTTCGGGTGAAGGGGGGAGAGGGGAAGGCGGCGGAGGGGGGCGTGGTGTATCCGTGCGTTTGTGTTCCCTCGCGGCGGCGCGGGTGCTTGCGTACTCGGCCAGTGCGTAATGCGCGCCAAAATGTCCCTCGCCGACTCCATCACGCGCCCCCAGCGCTGCTCTTGTTGTTGTGGGCAACCGGGGAAGCTCCCCGTGGCAGTCGTGTGAGGCGTCCCGTGGAGGAACGTTGATCTTCCCTCGACCCCTCAGGGCGTCTTTTGTTTTTTGTTGTCGGCGCTGGTGTTTTTTCTCTCCTCACCGTTGCTTGTTATTTATTACGATATAGTGTGTTGTGTTTGTGGTTGTGTGTGATCGGGCTCGCAGAGCGTTGTTGCGTTGCATTTTATTATTATCATTGTTTATTATTGAGTCCTCCGAGGTGGATTTGTTGGGGAAGGGAGGTGACATAAACGCAGTTTTTTTCGCTGTTGGATTGAGTTCTCTCCCCTTCCGATGCACGGTCGACGTTTCCGGAGGTTGTTTCTCGCTGGTGGATAAGTGAAGGAAGAGAGGATCTCGGAGACATATTGAGGTCGGCGGGGGGGAAGTTCTGTTTGGTGTCTCGGGGGCCGTTGGATGGTGGTGGCGGCGGTGTCTGCCCCCTCTGCTGCGCATTCCCGCGGTCCGACGGGGGTGGTGGGAGGGGACGGAAGTGGAGGAAGCGGCGGGGGAGGCGGTGGGGCAACCGGAGGATCATACCACGCCCTCGGCCGGAGGATCTCCCCGCCTTCACTAATGATTCGGACTTGGTGGTCGACTGGTAAATACACTCCCTATCCAATAAAACATTATCACAGCTACTTCCTCTTTGCAAGATCAAGTCAATTTCAATTCGGTATGCTAGGGAAACGTGTTGATGGCACCTTGACCATGTATTTGTTTTTAATTATCCATGATTTGCCGGATAAATAGGCACGTGTATGTTCCCATCTCAGTGGAGGACGGGGAAATTTTAATTAAATTTTTCTTTAGGGAGATTTCATTACTACTTCTCCCACTCTGGATAATTAGTCGATTTCAATTCGTTTCTGTGGGAAATATGATGGTAGCTTCTTGTCTCTGTCTTTGTTTTTAATTATCATTGATTGGTTGGGTTAATCGGTACTTACGAGCACAACCCATTCCAGTGTCTAACGAGGGAGTTCACATCGATGAAATATTTAAGCGATCCTTATTTTGTGGGAGATTTCCTTATTATTTCCTGTTATTGTTAAGAAATTTTCTTTGAAGAAATTTGGCGTACCTGCTGTATATTTCCAGGCTTTCTTCTTAAATTAATCGTACACTTTTTAAAATTAATCGTCGTTTTTCATCCGTGCATATTATTTTTTATATTATTGTTACATATTAATAATATTTTCTCATTTCTCCGGAACACTTCCTATGCCAAACTTGTCTTGCATTAGTGAATGCGTATTACAGGTTAATGATGACTTCTTCTCTTCTATACATTCGGAAACCAATAATTTTGCTGTTGAGGATTTCATTGTGAAATTAACGTATCTAATACCTGGACTGACTCAGACATAATTTTCGCATTGAAAATAATCGTCGCATGTGGATATCGTTGCATGCGAGCTTCTCTGCTTATTTGTCCAACAGTATCATCATGTCACGACGCACGTGTTTGTGTCCATGCTACAATGCGCGTCACGTCACCATTCTTTTCTTCCCCTCGACATCTTTGAGTGCATGCTGAAGTCGTTGCCCAAGATCTAGAAGGGCACTTCCTTCGTTGGTGGTCTCGGGAATCTCGTGGAAAGAAGAAAGGGTTCGGAGCGGATAAACTCCCACCAATGTGGGGACGGGGGGGAGGGGGAAGGGGTTACCACCATGATGAAAGGGTTGAAAGGGGCACCTCACCATTCTTTTTAGTCGCTCGTCTTTTTTTTCCTCAATATTCTCCCTCCCGCACTCAGAGCGGCGCGGTGTTGGCGCCCTCTTCCCGCTCGTAAACTCCGCGCCTCTTCCCCTCCTCCCACGCGACTTGACTCTTTCGAGAACACGACATCGATGGACGGCCGCGTCGACCTTCGGATCTCGCATTAGAAATCACAACATCTCCATTTTCTCGACTCTCGCGCGGGGAAGAGGAGGAGGGGAGTCTTGTTTGTTATCGGTCGAGCGTTAGTTCGTCGTCTTGTTTTTCCCTATCCTCTCTTCCCAGCAGTGGCGGGTTTAGGGTCTCCGGAATGGCAGCAGGGTGTAAATACATAGCCAAGATCTTAGTTTTCTCTGTTATCGCCGCGACAGTTTTTCGTGCCAGTATCTCTCTCTCTCTCTCAGGTGCTTGCGTCGTATTGAAAGCGTAACGTCATAGATGGCGCGTGTTCAATTCCGGTTTAGGGATATTAGTTTATTGCGGTGGCAATGCGCAGTGGGTTATATAAAAGTCACTTAAGTGAGGTGATTTGATTTTCATTTGGTTAATTATAAGTTGTTAGGTCTCTTTAATTATGGCATAATGGTCATTGACTGTTATCGGCTTTTGTTGGCGTGTGATATTTCAGTCAGCAATTTTTATTGGCGTGGATGACCCTAGTCGACTACCGTGATTAGCGCTTAATCCAGCAGTTGTTCTGCTATTGTCGTTGGTCATTCACTGAGGATTCCTCCGGCCGGTGTCTCGAAAGGAATATTTCATATGCCGTTTGACGTCACAATTTTTTGTGTGAGCGTCTTCAGCGAGTGGCCGCCATGGGAGATTGTTTTATAAGCCGCTGCATTTGATCGCAGAAATGATGTCGTATCAACGGTGACTTGCACTTCGTAAACAGTGCGCACTGTAATGCGTTTGCGGAAGCGTTTGTTTTTTAGCCGCTCGCTTTGAGATCCAGATAACTTAACTTCCAGAGATGGATGCGAGAATTGGAGCGCCAATAATAAATCATGTTTTTATGGGCGCAAATTATCTCCTGCGCCTTTTGCATGAGCTGCAATCGATCCGTGGTCGCTCCTTGTTACTCCTTGTCGGCTTGTACGTCCGAGAGGAGTTATGAATGGGACGTAATTATGCTCGGCATGTCTTATTCACCCTTGGCGATGGTGTTACGTGCCTCATCTTCTCCCGCCGAATGGCGGCTCGGCAGTCAATGCGTGACGTCACAGGCGATGCGAATCGTCTTGTCGCTCAGCTTGGATTACTCTTGCGTGCGGAAATTTTGTTGTTCGTGTGGCCGGAAATTCTTTTACATGGAATTTTTTTATTAAACTTGGTACACGTGTTTTATTTAGTGATATCCGGGAACAATCGAAAACTCATTTTCAATTCATCGATTAATTTTATTGATTGCATTTTGACATGTTTTATTGCGGAGCATGATATAAATCTCCCTGTGCTCAATTGTAGCAATGTAGGGTAACAAAGATGAATTCAAGAAAGATCTTCTACGCAAAGAATGAATTAGGGTTCCTTAGAAAATAAGAACGGAATTCTTGGACCAGTAGTTTGTAAAATTGCGTTTCGAAGACGTAAAATGTTAATATGTTTGCGGTTTCCGCTGCTGTGACATAAGGAGTCCCGAGTCGTAATTATTCTGACCTTATGCGTAACTAAGATCCCCTTTGTATCGACGTATTTGTAGAATTTATTAGTACGTGGGTTACAAGACGATTACCGCTTCAACGGGTACACACATTGACGTCTGCGTTTTATTTTAGTGCCTGAAAAGCAATTTCCGCCCTTGTCGCAATGTCTAATTCTAAACCAGCGGTGGAGCAGACTAGTCGACTTTATTTAATAAAAGTCCTTACCGTATTTTATATAGTTAACCTTACGTCGAACTTAAGCTTCAAATATATTCTTCAATCTGCTTTTAATTGACTGTATTTCTTATAATTACGATTGATTTTTTTTCCTACAATTTTTTCTTTGTCCACTATAGTCATATGCATAAACACAATCTCGACTCGCTCAATCGATATTTCTGATTTCATAAATTTATAGAAAACTACGAAGAGACTTCAAGTCAGGATAGAGAGAAGTTTTTAATTCTTGTCTGTATTTTTGAATGAAGTGATAATCATTTTGAAACGTCCGACTCGACAAAGGTATCAGCTCCGTTTGTTTGCTCTTGCGATTAATGACTTACATGTCATATCCGGTGATGTATATCACGAACTTACGAGACCTTTTAATGAGCCTGGCCTTGTTTCCATATATTCGTGGAGGAATATCATTAATGACTTCGCCGCAATTATCAATAGATATGCAATGAAGGGACTAGGCAATTGGCCTCCATCAGGTGCAATGCAGCCAGTGATATTCTTTCTCTTATAGCTGTTGTTAATTCTTCCTGGAAATCTGGATTTTCTACCCGTAAAGAGATCAATAGGATATTAAATTACAGCCCTCCATTAGCTTGATATGTGACTTATTCGCGTGCTCTCGGGGTTTTTTCCTTCTCGGAATATATTTCTGTTTATATTAACAGCGCGGAAGGCAGTAATGGTGCGCCGAGGAATAAATTATGAACATACCGGTTCTTTATCTTCATCACTTTGGGCGTTAGCGAGTTGCTTTAACCGTGGCATTGAGCCTGACCGCGATTATCGTTCCGTTTGCTCCCCGTTGGCGTGGTGGGGGATTATGCTTAATTTAGCTTGTTATTATTATCAAATCCTCTGATAACCTTTCCTGCGCTATCCTCTCGCTTGGTTTGCGATACGAAATGATAACGTCGGGCAGTGTAACGCTATCAAGAAGTGAAGGACGGATAGTGGTGTCACCAGTATATTTTGTGTATGGTGTTGAGATAAATAACAGGTTCGAATGTGGAGGTTTTAATGTTGTTGTTGAATTACCGAATGGTGTGCTGTTTATGCATGGATGGGGGTGTTGGATCCTTGTCAGTCTTTTAGAAAGATAAAATAGTAGTTGGCGTAAGAATGACATTCAATTTTGAGTTTCCTTTTCCAATGATGGCACCAAATTGGAGGATATTTATGGAGATAAAATATCTGGAAGGATATTAGGGGAAGGAGCAGAATTTGAAAACGATTGGATATTTTTATAAGTTTATTCTTTTCCGGCGTATGACACTGGTGAAATCTTCTCGGGTTTTCCACCTTGTGAGTTGCTTGTAGACCTACCTTTCGATAAATGTCGATAAATTTCCTAATATTTACCTACATATATCTCAAATATCCCGCCTAAATTTATCTAGAATCTGTGTTTGTTGTCCGAGGGTATAATTTTCAATGTAAAGGCTAGTTACACAGTCACTAGCGAAGTGTAACCCATTCACGGTGGATGATCCTTATAGTTATATAGCGGCGCGGTGAAGTGCTTTTATTTTTAGCCCTGGCGTGTTTTTTTCCCCTCCCACTCTCGAGGCAGGTGTAATGGTGTTGGTCAGTATTAATGTCGCCGCGATTAATTACCCGCACCTCGGCGTGCGGCTGTAGTTTGAATGAGCCTACACCCACGCACCTTCGCGATCCTTGTCACCTTGGTGCGTTTTCGGAGGTGAAGTGGGTGCCAACAGGTAGGGGCAAACGATGCTTATCTATCGCATCCGCCCACTTGTTTTTGCGCACATCTAGATGTTGAAGGTTGTGCGACAGAGGGCGAAATTACACACAAATGATCGCGATGCCGCGCTCGTTAAGGGATTTGCTTTTTTTTTTGGGAGGTCTCGGGAAATACAAAGGGAAACCTGTGCTATGTAAATGCCTGCTCTATTTATTTCTGCACGGTTCATTGCGAGGTTATTTATCACGGTCTATATTTGTCCCTCTTTCAGATGTGTATAATCAAATCTTTTCACTGTGCTTAGTTATTTCATTATTCCAGAAAGTTTTTTACTGTGTGAATAGCCCTCGTATTATAGGTAGATAATGTCGTTAGAAGATCAAATGGCAGATGCTGTGTCAGAGTATCTGATGATAATGATGTAATGTAATCGAGTAATTTTGTGTAGAGAAGAATCAATGCCAATAAGTATCGAATTGTGGCTTCATGTTCTGGGAAGAGTTTTTTGTATCAGATATTTAAATTTATTCGATGAAGCTTGGGGGATAGCAAGGTATTTTTGTCAGATCCATAGATAAGAGTGGAGAGCTTGACGTAGTTTTGTATTAGGGTAAGTGCGAATAATTATTTTCGCATTTTTTTACAGCAAATGCGAAAACATAGTAGCTGCAATTTTATCTAAGTGAACAAAAAAATGATTGATCGTGATGATGGTTCGCTGAGATTCTCAAAGTATTGCCATTTATCCTTCATTTCGTAGGTTTTTACTTCGGCAATATCGATATAATTTTTTTCGATTGAATATTTCATTTTTTATTCCTTCATATATATATTGTATCTTGGCTTAGACAGTGGGCGAATGCGAATAATTATTTTTCCCCTTTTTATAGTAAGTGTGAGGTCATGGTAGATGCAAATTTATCCGAGTGAACTTTAAAATAATATAGTGCGTTATGATATTTTGTGCATTGGTATTTTTCCATCTTGTAGATCTTTACTCAGGGATTACCAATCTAATTTTTAAATGGAATATTTCATTTATATTTCTTTATCTTATTTTTCAACTTGACCTCTCAGTGACAAAAAGCGTGCTTAGTGTAGTTCATCCCTTGCTGAGATTTTGTGGAATCGATCATTGCTTACAATAGAAAAGTAGTAACGTTCCCCTCATCCCATCCCTCACTCGCCTCACCTGCTTCGGCATTTCATTCTTCTGTGATTCTGGCGGCAACTCCTTATGTTTTTTTGTCTGTTTCTTTTATTTTTTCTCTCTCTCTCTGTGGGTCCGGCAGCCACGCTTGCGTGGTTGCCTGCCACTTCCCTGAAGTAGCTTAAGGTCATGACTGTTTATTGATTGGCTCCCCTGATACGAGGCCAGAACAAAGCGTCGAGTTAGTCTCGCCCGTGTCGCCCTATCCAGATCCGTATCGCGATGGCTTAACCGTTGGTCGTGCTCGGTTCTAAATCATCCTACCCCTCGCTGCCGAAATTTTTATGCAAACATACTCCTCGTTTTTGAGTTTTTTTTGGACTTAAATGGGATCTTTGTGAGCTGAAATTCATAACCTGCCATAACCATAATTCCACTTGTAAAACTAAGATCATTTTTATGTCCCATACCGTATTTAAACGATTGCATTACCGGTGAATCATATATTATATCGAATAATATATGTGAAATTAAACACCATGTGGAATGTGTTACCATGGATGGCGTTCATAAGTGTGACTCAATTTTTTAAGTTCCTCTATTCTTGTTCCTTTGTACTCGGTACCTGTATTTTGAATTTCATATAAATGAATTCATTTAATAAAAGTTTCTATTGGGATAAGGCACGGGGATGGGGGTAATATTCTTAGGTTAATGAAAGATGGCGATTTAGATTGAATATATCTATCCGCATGTGTAGACAGTACCCTAGGCATGCTTTTCTTTGCAGAAATAAGATTTCTAACACTTTTCGCGGGTCGTTGTTGACTTAGGCATAAGTATATACCATGGTAAGTGGATCAGAAAACTATAAACTGGAATGAACTCTCAACTATCGAATATCACCTCTAATGAACAGGCGTTTCGCTATATAAGGTATTACTTGTAGCTGCTAGCATTTTAGAAACGTAAAATAGTGTCACGTGTTCCTCTTGATGTTGATTACTGCAAAGTCTTGGACGTATTTAGTTCAGAACTTTGGCATATCCGTGAGGAGGATTTATTCTAATTTTTCTATGATCCGCATTCCATGCGGTAGAAAGGTTTTCCATAAGGAATGTCATTTGTAACGGTCCACAATCGGGCGGAGATATTTTAAATGTTAACAAGCATATTCGACCAATGCTTGATCTTGGTTTTCTCAATCATCTGCTGTACACAAATCATGGCTTGTAAATTATGCGTCGTGTTCTGTATCTCTGTATGAGTAACCTTATAAACTACGTTTAGACAGTACATGAAAATCACAGCCTTTGATGTTTGTAAGGCCGTCCTTGGTTTTTCACCTATTTCCTAAATCTTAGTTTATCTATCATTCATAAACTTAGACCCCGTTTGCCCACTTTGCACCAATTTATTTGGCATAAGCGTGGTGGCTTTCATCCGATTTTGTTATTGCTTCAGCGAATGCAATGTAGGAAGTGAAAAAAATCGCCATGACCGAGTTTATCTTCCCTAATACCAAGAACGGTTAGAAAAGTGTATACTCTTTCAAATTCAAGGAAATTCAATTGCTTCAATCTATCACGCTCTTTTGAGAATCAAATGGAATAAAGGGAGTGTATACAGTCTGTTATTTTTCTCGAAAAATGTTTTTAAGAGATGATCGCCAATTGGGTACACATCCGAGACCTCTGAGCTCTTGCGTGTCTCGGATATCATGTGATACACATCTTTTCTTTACCCGTTCACTTTGGTAGGAGGTTGTTTCGTGCGAAGGAAAGCGTTTGAAGGGTTCGTGAAATGCATCGTGAATTTGGGAGGAGTCCCCGTCGTTAAGACCTTTCCTTTGTTCGGAGCTACTCCGAAACATGTCTTTATTCTATAGGTCCTTATCTCCCGGTCCAGGCTTATCTTTATTGGACGGGGCTCATCGCGAAGTAGCTTCCGTTCTATATTTCCGGAGTGGTGTGCGTACAATGCCGATGTTTTCCAAGGACACGCGTTTGCGATGTTTCTCGGGGGCCCGGTCTTTTCATCGACCTTGTGGCGATGATGGTTAGAGAAAGATTCAAAGAATAGGTGCTTGCAACAATTGAAGAAGAGCTTAGTGGAATATGGAGTGATTTTTTTGTTGAGATTGTATGGGATTTCATAAGATTTCCTTGCCTGAAACCAAGAAATATCCAGTTAGTATTATCATTGTGTAAGGAAGTAATGAGCTATTGAGAAAAGTCATTTTTTATTCAGAAAATCCCTTTCATGAATTGTTTTTTATGAAACTTTCATTTACGTGTCGATACTCCAAATGCTTATTCCTAAAAGCCCTTCAATCGAAATATATCGAATATATTACACCACACGCATGTATATTCAGTAATATTATTGTTGGACTTTAATTCATTCATTATACAATACTCAAATTCCACGTTGAATTACATTCATTCAAAATGCAACACTGAAATTCCACATTGGATAACATTCAAAGAACTTCCTTGAATGTGATCCTGAGTGTCATCTTTCAATTCATTTGGTGATTCAAGTGGAATAAGATAATCACTGCAAACGTTTGGGTGTAAAAAAAAGAAAATGCATAATTTCTATGCATCTCATAATCATGCATTTCATCTGTGCTCAAAAATACCGTTAAATTAATAGGATAGATGGGCAATTGATAGGATTGTTGATGTTTATGAGCATTCATGCGTGCTGTGTAATAAATTCTATATTTAACTTGAAGGGCGTTAAGGAATCAGAAGATGAGGTGTGGAAAAGAGGGGGTTTGTATCCGAAAAGAAATGTATACAATCGATTGCGCTGCGGAAATGGAGATTTAATCAAAAAAGCTTATTATTAAATCAGTGGGAATGATTTTTCTCTGATCAGATTTCGAGACGTTTTACTTACTCTCTGTTAGCAAGCGTGCTTTATTGCTATTTTGTATGCCGTGTGAATTCGATCGAATTGACGGATCGATGATGTTTCTGGTGTCATTGCCCGTTTGGCGTCCGTCAGCTGTTGTTGTTTTTGTTGTGGTCCCCTCCTCCCCCCCCTCTACTCCCCACGTCGAGCGTCCGTCGGCTGTTTTTGTTTCGCCGAGTGCCTTGCGTTTTTGCTGACGAGGTTTTGTCGCCGCGCTGAGAAAGGACTTGAGCCCGGTCCCTCTATTCAGCAGATTCCCAAGGCCGTTCGAGGACGGTCCCCTACACACTATATGAGCGAGTTCAATGCTCAGCCTCCGCTTGGATCCACCGTCTTTGTTTGACGATGATCCATGTGCTCGGAACCGGATTCATTCCACGTGAACATGGACATTTTGGTACATTACGCTCTTAAGGCCGTTTTACACGGTACACGGAATTGCGCAATCTGACGTACTTGCGAAGGCGCAATCAAAATTGCATCGTGTAAAGCGGTGAATTGCTGGAACACATGCGAGAATGCGTGGATGCGAGACGGCAAAATAGCCCCTGTTTTAATTTCGTTCATTCATTCGCGCAATTCCGCGCCATTTTAGTAATTAATGCAGCTCTAACCTGCGCAATTCCGAGCCCCGTGTAAAACGGCCTTTAGAGTCTTGAACATGAGCAATATTTGATCGCTCAAAATAACTTGCGGCCCAAACGAACGATGGGGATCGGGTTAGTGTGGTAGCTAGAGTGTTGCCATCCCACCCCATGAGCTTGGGTTCAAATCCCGCTGGTGCGAAATAATTTTTAGACTGCCCGATCCCTGCTTGATTGTTGTGTGGAGGCAATTTAAAGCGCAACACTCCGTCCGTCGGATGGGACGTTAAGCCGTGGTCCCTTTGGCGCCTTTCGGTTAGAGCATGCTAATGTCAACGCCGGTTTCTCTCCACCCTTCCTTCCATATCCTTCCCTATGGCGCAAATGACCTCAGCTGTTGGTCTCTCCCTCCAAATATCACTAGGACGGTGGGATTCGACCGAAAATTACCGGTTAGACCCTTTGACTACCTCTGTCAACATTCGATATAATTTAACGCGCAGTCTGACGGTGCTTGATGTAGATGAGTTATAAACGAACGAATATTTTCATTCTAAGCAAATTATACGAATATATTAAGATAATGCATGGAATATCAATTTAAAGTTCCTTGGGGATAATGAATGGCATTTAGGAATTAGAAATATCATTAAACTATTTTTTAAATGTCGTTTTAAACGTAGCTGACTAGTATTTAGTAAAATCATGTTTCGAGGTAAACAGAAATATAAAATGCGCCTAACTCTTATTTCTTTTTTCAATAACTCATCATATTCAATCTATTGTGACCACTGTGACTACATAATACGAGCGCATGTATCCATCTTGAGAATCGTCAATTCACTCCTACTTCCTCGTTATATAGAATGACTGCTCACTCAGTTCGCGCGTGCACAATTCGCCCTGATATTCGCGTATTCATCGTGCTGGCAAACTTCCATGCGTCGTCACCTTCCAGAAAATCGTCCCACTCCGCCGCGCTGGGAAGGAGTGAGTCCCCGTGAACCTATGCGGGAGGGAGGAGGGAGTATCCGCGGGAGCTGTCGGTGGGTGTTGTGGGTAATGCCTCGCGGTCGCGGCCTTCGCGTGTTCGTATTTTCGGCCGAGTGAGATCGCATCTAGCGGAGCAAAGATGTGCCAGGACACCCAAATGTATGGGATGTTGGTGGAATTTGACACATGCGGAGAGAGAAAGCAGTAAACTTCGGCCACCGTATGGGCTAGGTTTATTTTTCCGCCCAAGTCCTGCCGTTTCACTTTGTCACGAAAGGCTTTTTGGTCGCTAAGAGACGGAGATATGTTATCCGTTTCTGGATTCAAATTCTTCCCCTCTAAGCCTTTCGTTTCATCCGTGTTCAACTGCTTCGTGAACGTCGAACATCAACAAATAGTTGCGAAGTCACAAGTTACGAGAGCTGACGTATTTTAAAAAATTCAGCGAGAGAACACCTATTTTAAACTCATGGTATTTGTATTTCGAATCGGAAACTTATATTGTTAACGAAAGTCTACCTTTTGAACATTATAAAATGCTGTTGCGTAGAATATTCTTGTACATTTTACATCTTTACTAAAGATCTCTTGTGTTCAAAATCGAAATAACATCCAATCTGTTTTACATCTACTGCAAAGTTAATAAGCAGTTTCTTCTTGACTGTGGAATTGACTGACTGAGTGAAGTAAATACGTTGATAACCCCCCTCCTCCCCCGTGATGGTGTCTGACGTTAAAACAAATAGCATTAGTGGGAAGTGTTCGAGCCTGCTTCATCATCCTCATCGGTCAATTGCTTTTCTTTAACGCAGCTCTCCTCTCAATTCTTCTATCAGCTATCTTTTCACACCTACGTATTTCTTCTCTTTCCATCCGTCTTTACCTGTGCCATATATTTCATTCGAAGTCTTTCTTTTCCGTTCTTGCCATAAACTTGTCACTCTACGATTATCTCCATACGGCCATCATGTCTCAAGATATGGCCTATAAGGTCGTTCCGTCTTCTTGTCAGGGCTCTCGTGAGGCTTCTCTCCTACTCACGAATGAAAAGACGATTTCGTTGACTTCCACTGATTAATTTCCTTGCTACGACATGTTTCGATCCATACAGGTCATTTTCAAGTATCGCTTGTACAGGTACAGGTACTTGGAAATGACCTCTATGGAACGAAACACGTAGTACCTGGGAAATAAATCAGTGTAAGTCAACGAAGTCGTATTTTCATTTGTGAATATCCACGTCCACATAGTTGAGCCTGATATCATTGAACGTATTCTCTTCTGCTCTTCTCAGGACTTCCTCATGAGGTGCGTACGGAAAAAACGTCTTTCCCGAAGAGTCAGGAACGTGCGCCGAGAGTGATTCGCTCAGCCTCCACTCACCTCGGAGGGTTGGATTTTGGTAAACCTGCGTTTCCATTTATGAAGGCTGATTGCGAGCGCGCCTATAAATTATCGCAACCGTACCATTATTGACTTGCAGCCGTGAACGCCCTCGTAGGAGCCGGTGGTTGATTGACCTTCGAAGCACTGGTTGATCGAGCCTGATCGAGGACCGGTCGTAAAATCCAGGCGAATCTCGAGCACTGCTCGTGTGAAGCCCCCTCAGGCATACAAGAGCATCGCTCGCGATAGGTGTTCGCAGTGCGAAATCTCCGAGTTTTATGCATCCGTTTTAAAGCCCCCCAGGGCGTCATAAAACTTGAGCGGTCATAGCCACCGTTCCTGGCGGCTGGCCCTGTCTTGTGCCAGCGTGTCGTATCGCGCGCGCTTATCCAGGGGTACACATATTGCGGCATTGCTTTGTTGGGGTACCGGGCCAGGGTCCGTGCCCTCGTTTCGTCCCTCAACCTTTCCAGGTACACAAACATCCCCGTCATCCCCTCTATAAATTCCAAATGCGAGTGTTCCCTCACCACCCTTACCCGTGTTTTGAAACGAGGCGGTGAAAAAGGGGTTGATTCTGTGCCGTGTTGCCAGCTCTCACTTGTGGAGTGTGTCGGTTTTTAATAGGTTATACGTCGCTGTCATGTTTTTGCGGCCTATTTAAAATGAGAGGGGTGCGGGAGAATGGGGGACTGGTCCATTTATTTGCGAGGCCGCGGAGGGGATGAGGAAGTCATCTAATGAAGAAGCGCCGGCCTGGCTGTGAATTAAAGGGAATTATTGGAAAAGAGAGTGAATTGGTTGGAGGATATTGAAATACGTGGCAGATGGAATAGTATGAGGCTATGAGAAAAAGTAAAGTAGAGAACAAAAGTTTAGAACTGTATAAATTCCTCATTAGTAAATTGTCAATTTCTATCTGCTCTTCCATGATGCGTAACGGATTGGCCATATTTACATGTAGGAGTTCGGTAGTTAAGGGTATGGAGATAGGTATATTGTTTTTGTTGCATGCGGTTAGTTATACTTTGCGGCTAGGAATTGATATTCACTTGATGGAAAATTGAAATCGCTGTGCAATTGCCGCGAGCTTCCGAGAAATTTTGATTGCTACAAAACCCTATCATTAGTTAATTGGAGACATCGAATTCACTCGTAGTCTTAGCTTGCATATTGTTGATCCGCATTGAGATATGCGAGAACTCATGTACAGGATCGCCATAGTTATCTTGTTTCAGGCAAGCTTAGCGATGGTTTACGTTAGAGAATAAACTTTTTAAGTATGAAATAAGTTGGTGGAACATAAGGTCAGGGCTAAAATAACCTGTAGTATGTAGCCACGCTTGCATGAATCTTTTGATAGGTATATCTAATTTTCTTTTTCTGCGCGGAGTCAATATAGGCAATAGTTCTTCCGATCATCAACAGATATTAATGAGGCGACTTCATAATGCCATTCTAATTCTTTTACCAAATGACTGAATTATTTCTCTTGCATGTGGGAAGCATTGCGTCTACCTGCTCATTTAAGGTTCAATGTATTCATGCTCGTAATGGCAATATTGTTTACCCCCCTTCAAACCTAACATTTTGAAAGAAAAATACCAAAATATTACATTCTGATCACGTGGAGTTTTCGAAGTCCATGCACCCCTCCCCTCCATTCGACGCGTCGTTGTTTACGTCATGTGGGAATGATTAATGAGGTAATTTAGTCTCCTCTAATTGCTCGTGGTGATTTGATGCGTGGAAGTGACATTAAATTTATCCAAGCGTGAAATGATCGGTTATTTGGAATTCACCCACAGCCAAAAGAATCGTATTTGTGATGATTTTCAATCAGGTGATCTTTTTCCTCTTTGAATTATACGACTGCTCGTCATTGTATCCCATAAATTTCCCCCGCCAGGTGTGAATATTTACCTTCGGAATTACACTGTGGCGGCCCTCAATCAGAACTAATTGACTCGGTATTCATATCAATTGTAGAAAGGTTTTGTATCACCGCAATACAGTTTGAATTTAATGGATGGAATTCTGAGGTCACCGTTCCCCACAACGGGAAATACGGTAGGGTTAGTCATGTTTTGGTTTCCTCTGTCTTGTCTTCTGATTTCCTTCCTTTTGTAACATTTATGCGATGGCCTGGTTTTTCTCTGATTAGATTTTATGCATTTCGATCGAAACCGACTGGCCTTTCTTTCTCACGTTGATGCACTAGACTTTTAAGGTGCTTGCAGGTATTAATGTCCTTACTTAACAAAGGTTAAATTTTACTAATTGTAATTCGTATTTATTTTTGTCAATTTTTCACTCATATTCCTGTAAGTTTCACCCGTGGCCCATCTGCGTCATTATTCATTACGGCGTGACGCTTATAATTACAACCATCCGCGATTTTTTTTTCCGAGAAGTATAATTTAGAACAGCGATGTGATACCGTGATACTCCTCTTTTTGAGTGAATTTGTTACGTATTTGGGTGAATTAGTTACGTATTTGACGCATATCAATGTGGCCGTAATTTCTTTATCCTCATTATAAATGTATAGCTTATTTTCTATACTTATGAAAATTTGGTCAAGTTACATCGCTTGAGACTCAAAACGATGAAAAACTGATTGTTCTTTTCATATGTTTATTTTCAAATATCCCTTGAATTTCCTCCTTCGTAAGACTTCCCCCCCTAAGATTACTTATAAATCATGCGTTAGCTTGTATATTGTGTTGTTCATGACGCCAAAAATCAATTCTCTTAAAAAAAAAGCATATTTTGAATCGGCGTATATTTGGGCGATGTTGTTTTGCTTGAAAGTGAAAAAAAACTTTGTTACGCCTTTTGGTAATCTCAGGTGAGATTATAGAGGGAGGGGGTCTAGCCAAATATGTCTCCCTAATGGGGCAGAGAGGTTCAAAAATTGCCTAAATCACCTCACGCAATTAATGGACGACCCCTTGTGAAGTTTATTACTCCAAAAAGCAATTCTATGAAAAAGACGCATCAATTGAATCATCGTATCGATGGACGAAGCTGTGTTGCTTGAAAGTGGAAATAAAATGTTAGGAACACGTATCACTTACCGTTTCGCGGGCGATCTGTGCGTGTTGCCTTTTCGTCTATTTTGTTTCGCGTCCAGTGGGCACCGGAAATGGGAAATTTCGAGAGAGAATGGCGGCGTGTGATTTGCCTCCGACCACCCGCCATGTTTGCCCTTGGCGGTAAATTGCGAAGAGGGGGTAATCGATGATTTTCAGGGTGTTTTGCCTCAGGTTGCTACGTTTCTCTCGGAGCCTTGGTCGGAATGGCTCCGCGTGAGCTCGACCGCCCGACCCGTGGTCCTGTTATCGAGCGGAAAGGGGTCTAGAGAAATTGTTTTCCCTCCCATTGCCGCGAACTGGCGCACCGGAAGTTAGGCGATCCAATTGAATGATCCCGAAGTCAACTTGACTGCCTCGCGGAACCGTCTTTCCTGCGCTGTGTAGCACGCCAGGTAGCTTTCGTAGCTCTCCGTAGCTTTGGAAGCTATCCACTTTCGTAAAAGGTGATTTTTAAGGCCTTATATTTGAGCGATACTAATTAAATTGCGGAATAAGAAAGCGGGAAGTTATTTTTTCATTTACTGGTTACAGAGCAGCCTGAAACTGTATTATTGTTCAATACCTCGAGTGATTAAGTTTTAGCGCAATTCATCCTATGGTATCCCTACCATTCTCAGTTATGTCAACGCAAATTCTAGCAAATAGCGTCGTGATTCGCCGGCAATAAGTTTATTTAGAAACTACGTTGTTCCGATGTAGACGAGTATTTTCCTCTTTTTTGCGCGTGTTTTTTTAATATGCATTCACGATCCTCACACGGATGGGAGGTTAAATGTGTGGTACTTTTTTATTCCTTGTTTACTCTTGCAATACGATTTTTAACATCTTTTGCCCCACTTAAAATCGACATTTTGCCGATAAATTGTATCCAAGCATTACTATAGTCACATGCTTTACGGTTAGTTTCTTTTCGTTTGAAACGTGATAGGGATGTTTAGCTTGGTATTGTATTTTAATCGTCTCTGTGTTTAATTATAATGCAGCGGTGTTCAGTCGAGGCTCGTTCGGAAAGAGGAGTGTACCTCGCCCTTTTTTTCCGTGACTTAGAACAATCAGGTGGTGTCCGTCGCTCTTCGTTCGCGAGTGAGTCACCGTTTCGGAGTCGAAATGTCACCGACTTCGGTTTCCTCCAATTTCGTGACGCCGCGTATCGGGAAACGGTAGGCTCGTTCGTAATATCGAGCAGCGCTTCTACGTATTCTAAGCCCTTTCTTTCTTTATGCTTGGTGGAAAGATTCCAAGACGCGACCCCTCTACTTTCAATCGTTATGATTTACTCGGGAGTGTCCCCGTCGAGGTTAATGAGACCTTACTTAGTCTCAAGATATCTTATGTGTGTTGAGAATTCGTTGATTTTTTCGGGAATACATTTGCATCGGGAAAAGTCTTTGACGTTCATCCGCTCACTCACAAATTAATTTTTAATTTCGCTTCCTCTTAGTCCACAAAAAAAAGTCGATCGTGCCCATCGATCCGTAGGAAAATACACCCTTGCCAATCACAGAAAAAAAATCATTATTCGGATAGGAAGCTTGAACGGTTACCGAGCTCGATGAAAGGGTAGGTAGCCCATAGATTCTCATTGCGCGCGTAACAATAAAAAAAATAGAGTACACTTACACATAATTTTGAAATGACAGCATTCATTTCTCAGCACCGCCCACTGGCTAATTTTAATAAGTAAGTTTTGCTGTAACTTTGTAAAGTGTGATGGCAGGATGATAGATCTAAAGAGAATTGGATTGTGGTAAAGAAATTATGGGGTTTAACGACATGCAAAATGTAGTAATTCCGTATATATTCAAGGGAAGAATGCGATTATAATAAAAGAAGTATAATGAAAAAATAAAGAGCAGTAATAAAACACTTATTTGGTGTGCTGGCTTTTTTTAACCTTCCATGAAAAGATAGTTTTGTGCAATAATTATGTAATTAATATTTACTATTCAATTGCGCCCAGAATCTCCGACGGAACAATGGGTTATATCGTATTATGGGTTATATCTCCGTATTGTCGTTTAGGCTTGG
Source organism: Ischnura elegans (assembly GCF_921293095.1). Lineage (NCBI taxonomy): Eukaryota > Metazoa > Arthropoda > Insecta > Odonata > Coenagrionidae > Ischnura > Ischnura elegans. The sequence goes on from NC_060252.1 coordinate 85,942,799, forward strand.
TGGCAGTGTGTCCATGGGTGTTTGAGCCCAAAAATATCTTTTGTATCCATCCCCTCCGCAATCATTTTGTAGAGCTCTTTTCCCAAGCGCTGTCGATCAGTCCTAGTTGCTTGCCCAAGCGTTCGGAAATCCCCCACCCTATCTTCTCTCCGTCGAAGGCTAAATTTAGTGCATTTCCATCGAAGCGTCTGGGGAATGTGCCTCCAACTCCGTCCTCTGCTATCAATTTATTTATAAGCTCCTTTGCAGCTTGTCAACCTCGCGCACAGAAATTACCCATTATCAGTTTCGTTTCTACGATTCAATGCGTTTTTGAGTGACGCTTTCAGTACGTCCACTTGGCTGTGAATCGCGATGCGTGTCAGCATTTTAGGAGGGAATTCATTTTAAATTATAGAGTTCGTGTGATCGCTTTGGATCAAAAGCGCCCGGCCAATCCTGGAAATACTCAGAGACGTTCTTTTGTGTTGAGCTGAGCAGCAACTTGGCAGCTTTCTTTTTTTCTCGAGATATCTCAATCGATTTTATTCCCATGCTTGTTTTTTTTTCCTATTTCCTCGCTAAAGTAAGACTGTCATGGTTCATCGAATCCAAGATCAGCCGTTGGAATGCTTTTTTTATTCCTATCGTTGTAACTAAGTTTCTGTTAGTCTGGAAATTCTCTTCCTTCGCAGAAAAAATCAGGAAAAAATGTTTATTTTGAGGACGGTGATACAGTGCACTTCTTTAGGGAGGTAACGCTGAAAATGTCAATTACTCCCTCCAGAAAGTGGTTTTGCATTATTTTTTCCCTGTCCTTTGCATACATCTCAATCCTCCGGTACTCGGAAGTCATCGGAATGCGTCCTCATATGGACCGTGGGATCTGGTCGCGAGATGGTTCTTTGGGTATTCTTCTCCCCTGATTCCCGTGCATCTCGGCTCAAGGTCGTGCAACCGGTCCTTGACACCAGCGGCGTTGGAAGGGTTGAAAAACCTCGCCGAAAATCGTGGCTAGTGGGTGTTTCTGAGTCATCACGGCTTCCTTCTCGCATGCTTTGAGGGTGATCGTTCTTGGAATACCTTCATAGTTCAAAACGCATGCCCTTTCTCGATGTATTTTTTGAGAGCGCTCTGCCTTCTTTTCCTTGTTCTTTTCTGGCATGTCATTTACGTTTTATTAGCGTACTGCATAATCTTGGTTGGGAAGGATGATCAAGCCGGTGGTTTGTGTTTCTGCTTCGCCTTATTATGTGATTAGTATGCTGTGGTCCTATCGAGTAAAGATTGATCTTTATTTTACTGAACATCTATATACGCTACCTATTATTTTTCGCGTATTTGTCCGAAAATACATTTTCCTTTTTCAAGTAGTCCATCCATTCACTGCCATCTGTGGAACTACTACGCCCACTCGGCATATTTGTATGTTATAAGGATTTTTGATCGGTAGTTAAGGTGTTTAAATAACGACGTTACTCTGTTTTTTATGTCATTTGCTTTGTACACAATGTTACTGCGGGCCATAAGTTTTCAGGCTTACCAGTTAATTTGTTGATTTGCGCTTATTCCCAACTCTGCTTTTAATCGACTCTGGAGTAGCTACGAGCGTATTTTGATTTGAAAGTATGGCTAATTTATCATTCTCCGATGATATTGTTGCTCATGTTTACAATTATTAGCTAGATTGAATAACTATTTATGTTTTCCCTGCCTCCTAATGGAAAAGTGCGTGTATCCGCGGAAGAATTTCGTTTTACAATGTGAAGGAAATTCGAGGTTGAGTTATCATCGGGGAGGGGGAACTATTCGTCTGAAATTAAGCAGGTTGGTTATGGGGAAATTTTGAGTTGACGGAATGATCGCGTTAGGAGCTAATGCTTTATAATACCGTTCTGTGATGAATGGCCTCTTTCCTCCGCATGAGTGGTCACTTCCGGTCTGGGTATTTTTTCTCACCCTAGAGTGGGAGGGTGTTCCGCGGTCTCCGGCTTCTCAGTATTTCACTCGCCTTGTGCCTTTATAGAGACATATCGATTGACCACGTTATTCAGCCATCATTTTGAAATCGTGCCGAAACTTGTGTTTTCCCGTTCTAATCTTACGAGTTATTTGTAGCTTCTTTCCAAGTCTTTTTTTGATGAATGATTTACGTTTGTTAACTAAATAGTTACCTAACACTTTCTTTAATTGTTGGAAATAGTTTATGTTGACGAAAACGTTGGGAGTAAACTAAGCGGGTCAATAAGGTTTTGCTAATCCGGGCTCACTACCAGGAGGAATGTTTCCAATTTAATTCGAAGTTACATGTTCAGTAGTCTCTTTTGGTGATGGTACTCTTTAATTGATATCTATTTTTCTGTCGATCAGTTTGTCAGGGGACGGTCATTATTCCATCTTTAGAGAATAGTTTGAGACCTTGGGTATCTCCTCTGCAGGTTGGCTCATTTTTGCCCGCGGTTAATGATATTATACGTAGGCGATTTCCACGTATCCTTTTCCTACCCCTTTCCTGAAAATCTCTTGCGGTGCACATTTATTGAACCCATCATCAACTATGTCTCGTAAAGCGTTTTGCTTTTAGCATATTTTCTATGGCTAAATTAACGATTCTTTATTCTTTCTCTACGTCGAATGTTTCGTGTTAGTCGCCTTAAGTTGTTACTTCAATCGTTAGGGAATTATATCTGTGAACTGCATGAAATATTGCATTTAACGTGCATATAGGTGTCGCTATAAAGGCTGTTTTAGGTATAATGTACTCTTCATTAGGTGAAATTTCTTGCATAATAGTAAAAAGCACCATTTTAAACCCGTATGTGACCATGAATGTGCTGTGCGGTTGTCCTCTGTTCTTAAACGTAATTAAATGCATCGTGGCGTGGTGAAACTTGTTTAATTCTTTCGTTTTTAGAATACCCGTGGCATATCATCCCCTATCCACTTACCCGGCCGTTTATTGAATGAAACGCCGCCACTGGCGCTATTATTTCAATGAACGTCACAGTAATTAAGCCGTCCGCGCAGACTTTTCGATATTTGCCGTGCTTCCTCTTTCCTTCCCCCTGCAGTTTGCGAGTAAATTGCCTCAATTACGAAAGTTATTGTGTTTACATTTATCTTTCCCCTCTTTGATTAGTTCACGGCATAAAAAGTGTACGTATTGCATTTGGAATCGGGCATATGGAATTAAAGTGTGCCCTTTAAAAAAAACAACACTCTAGCGTCCTTTTTCAGATTATTCATTTTAGATTAACCGTTAAAAATGCCATAACAAAGTCTTGAAAAAACTTTCCGTTGGAGGACGCGCTTTTAATTTTTGTGAGACGTGTTGTGCGAAGCGTCTGTAAAATTCGCTCAGTTACTGCGCCAGTCATTTTGATTGTAACAAACGAATGATCTTCCCGGTAATGAGTAGCGTCGGGTCAATTGGTTTTGAGAAAATTAATTTTATTAAACCCATCCCAAACTACGTTTACAAAAAAATTGTTTTCATATCGATGTTATGCTGGAGAATCTTGGAAAAACGCCCTGGATATTTTTCTTTTTATTTAATCTTCAGTTTGATTCCAGAACTCTTTGAATACGGTTCCTGTTATCACTTTTATTCAAACAGGCGCATCTTTTTTTTTCTGTGTTGTGATTTCTCTCAGAGATAGAGATTTTCAAATGTTGGTCTCTGCCTTTTCATTTTTTTATCACCCTTATCATGATACTCTACTTGGAAAACTTGATTATCTCCCTCTTTAACTTTTTTAGCGTCTGCCATCAGTGTTTCCATATCTGAAGAAATTCGTATCAGTATATTGGGAAGCGCGAGTCAGTGTACTGTGTTTGGTTCCCACAATGTTGTTCCTCTAATCTACTGGCACTTTCACGTCTTAGGTCATTATTTTTGTCTTTTTAACTTTTTTTTTACTTATCGTTTCTCCTATCTACGCGTTCTTCGCATTCTACCTTCCGTTTTCCCATTTTGAACCTAGAAATTCTTTGTCGGTTGAAATACGAAAACAATTTTTATTAGTCGACGCTCTGTTGTAGTTATAGTACTTAAAATAGTTTGCGTGACTGCTTTCTCCCTTTATGTCGTGGTAAAGAAAATAGAAAGCTGTGTTCGGCGAGTTGAATACTACTAATAATGCTGTTGGCAAATTACTTTCAATTTGTTGGCCTTCGTTTCGCAAAGAACCGATGGGAAATATGTTCGGACGGCTGCTAACACGTGTTACCCTTTTCTATCCACGGCAGTTTCAACCTTTTCAACCCCTTGCCTACTTCGAAGCATTCTCTATTTTTGCTGGTGGACTTCCTCAAAGTCTTACCAAGTAACGTAGATCCTGCTCTGGTTTAATTCGCGTTGCGTCAGCGTTCACGTGGCGAATGACTCATGGAAGAAAACTTAGGAAAGGATTCGCTGTTCCTCCTCTTCCGTGGTACTGCCGCATATATGCGTCACAGCTCCATGTTCCTGACGAGAAAATAATTTTATTCTTGAAGTTCCTTTAGTCTTGAAATGCTTATTTAGTAACCTTGGTCTTTCGGAATGTCTTGTTTAAAATAATTTTTTACTTAGATCCCGAATAGCTGTTCACAACACGGTTCTAATTGCGCGTATAGTACAGGAAATAAAACAAAAATGAATCAATATTCATGTATCTACAAAGATTTCTCTCGTCCCAGATGGTTTTCTTCTATTCCTTACAGACATTACTATGAAATGATCACACTTTGAAGGTGTTTTATGCCGATTAACACTTTTTCCTCGCTGATCAGTGAATAGCATAGTTTTTCAAGAACTGATTTATTTCAATCAAGCGAAGATTTTTATCTTCTGCGGATATCGGTCGATTTTTTGTACGTAGTTACTTCTGTCGCTATCTCCTCTCCGTTTGAGATCAGCGAGTAAGATATAATATGTTGTATAATTCTTTTTAGGCTCGTTAAAAAAAGGTATCAGTGCGCGTTTTTCTATTTCTCACGGGTTATTCGTTTTCGTTGAATTTCAGTGCGCATGAAATTGTTTAAAACGATCATTTCTAGTGCGAACACCACCTCTATGGTTTTAATACTTGTGCGTAATTTATGTTTGTACATCGAGGAATGATTCCCTACTGAGAGTTGTAATTCTTTCGTCATGAGCGGGTACTCGCCATGTGGAACATCTGAAAAAATAACGAGTGCTCTTAGAAGTTAAGCTGTAGGTAGGTAGTAAATTACTGCTCATCTACTTATACGAGTATTTGATGCGTGGTAGATTAATAGATCAATCGCTATTTACTGTATTTTACGTATCGAAAACTTCTTTGTCAGTATACCTATACACTTACCACTGTCTGCCATATAGTTCTTTCCTATGAAAATATTTCGTTAATTTATCGAGTTTTTTTTTCGAATTAATGCATATTGTGGTGATTAAATGTAAGTCACTTAATGTTCGTTGAAGATGATCCAACATCCTTTGTGTTAATATTCTTTTTCTCACTTAATCACTTATTATTGTGTGATAGACCTTTTACTCGACTCTTTGTCTTGTTCACCCGTTTTAATTCACTTTAGTAATCACTCCGAAAGAAGGCCATTTTTAGACATCGTTTGAAGCTGCAAAGGATGGTTTTTTTTTTTGAGAGGACAGGATCTGTCTGTGGCAATGAGTCTCGTACACATTGTGGTCGATGTACACGTGACGATTCTTGCTATTCTCCTTGGTGAATTTTCGTGGAGCGTTAATTCAGGTATAAAATTTCCTCTAAAATTCCAAGCGGCGTCGCGTCGTTTCGCTCTGTTTTTCTCTCTGCATTGCTCACGATCTCTCTCCACGACGAAAATATAATTTCGCGCATTCCGACACGGATGACCGTGTAACTGAATTTTCTTATTGTATCGGTGAAATTCCGGCGAGTTACGACAATATTTTCGGGATCGTTGGGGATAGTTATACGGAAATTATGACCGAGTAAGTAGTTATCATCACAAAGAAGTGTTAGAATTACCCATTTATCTCTCTCTCTCTGTTATGACCTCCGTTAAGGAATAGGTAGCTGGAAGTTACTTTAAGCTCGCGACGCCAAAATGAGTCAAGGTTGTTGAAATGGTTATAGCTGCTCTCCAAGAGCCCATATTTATAACTGCGTCCATAAATACTAGGTTCATGGTACACGGAGGAACAGGTGAGTAGAATTTGGGATTCATTGATGCTTTAGCTTTGATAGCTACGGAAGAATTTTATTTTAAATTTAGTCTTTTTTAAACATGTATTGATACACTACTGGCCCGTGTCGTCAGCACAGAATATATTAGTAAGTTCATTTTCTCTTTTCATTTAATCGATTAAAATGCCATTTTTTGTCTTCGAATGCACTGTAAACATATTATATGACTGTATTCACAAGAAGACCTTTATCTCTACGTTTGTAACGGGTTTTCGTGGTTAGGTATATGTATCTTGCTATTCTAGACTGCGTTTTAAAACTGAAATGAATATCTATGAAACCACTCGGCGTAGTATACTTTTTTTAAAGTTTTATCCTTGGATATCACAAAAACAACATGTATTAGAAGTTTCGTACAAATATGCACATTATCAAGAAAACGCTTCTACCAACTTCAAATATCTTTTATCTGTTGAGGAACCGACTCCCGACCGCAAAAACGTGAGAGGTTTTCGGTGGTGAGTGGTAGTGGAGGTGGATATTTACCCGACGGAGCGGTATGGCATCCTCAAAGTTGAACAGTATCAGTTAGACCAAGTTTTCGCTCTTAATCTATCACTTTCGGAGTCGGGACGTTGCTCAGTTGGCCGCGAAAAACCACCACTTTGAGTCGTCGGCGGCGGAAGTCGTTGGCCGAGAACCAGACTTCTGGGTGATTCACGCTCGAACGTATTTATTTTTCTCGCGGGAATTTTTCGCGCGCAACTCCCAACGAAATGCTTGGCCCCCCCCCCCCCCAGCTCTCCCCATTCGGTCTCTTAATGAATAGCAGAGGCGCCTGAAATTGGAACGTCGTCATTTGTTTTGTCCCCGGCGACATGATGGCCGTGCTCATACGGCGGGCCTCTCGATATGAGGGTTGCTCTTGAAACAAAAAAGAGATAATTCCATTTTTCTTCGTATGTGGGCAACATAAACGTGAAAATAAAAAGCCTATCGCGTTTTTGTGCCACGTGTGTCGTTCCTGCTGTGAGGAACTTGAATCGAATGTTCTGGAGACAGGAAATTACGTATCCTATTTGTGCTTTCGTGAAATATTCCAGCCCAGGAAATTCCAGGGCGACTCACTGTGGTAACTTTTTCGCCCTCACTGCTGTTGTTGGTGACATAAGAGTGAGGAAATGAGAGTATGTCAGGGGATATTTTCGTATTCTCGCCCACCATTTATAACCGGAGCTTTAGCAGACCGCCATTAATAAACGTAGCCATATCATGTATTATTGTCTGTCTCAGCCATGGCATCCCAGCGATGATTTGCGGTAAATGTTAAATCTTTATCATCTTACTTTATTTTTCCCTTAATACTACCTTAAAATAAGCATGTCCGTACAACTGGGTGAGTCCCTTTACATTAAGTCGTTGTAAGTCTTTCTTTAGGGTCCCAACTCTTTTCGTCTCAGGGGACCTATGTGCTCAAACGCGGATAATTCATTGCACGAGGAAAAAATTACTAATAATTCTTATTGTCGATATTGTCTTATAATGTATTGTCGTGGTAGACTTTGAAGAATCAGGATTCTTAAGGAAAATAATCCTTTGTAACACAGTGTTACCTATAACGACATCAAATTTGATGTCTGCCAGTTTGAAAACGCGGGCGTTTTCAGCTCCATGAAAGATAGATCTAGCCCACGAGTTATTTTTAACTGTAAAATGAAATCCTCAAATTTGTTGTTGTCGTAATAATAAGCATTGAGTTGATAGTGTACACCTTTTTTTGGATTAATAAGTCTACGTATTTGATTTTTCTCAGTTACAACTGATAGAGTACCTCACATGCGTAATATGCCCACTAACACCATTCTAACTTCTCTCTCCATTCACAATCTTCCTTCTGTATGTCTCAAAAGTGACCTTAAATTTATCTACAATATCCTAAACTCAATCACAGACTGTCCTGAACTCCTTTCTTTTCTTAATTTCCGAGTACCCTCCCGCCCCACGCGCACCCACTCACTGCTCCACACACCAGTTCCCCGATTATCACTCATTCAACGCTCACTTTTTTACCGCCTTCCTTCACTTCTGAATTCCCTTCCTCCGAGTATTGATCCCTTTTCCCTATCCCCGAAAGTCTTTACTAAACTGGCTCTATCTTATCTCTCTGAACATCAGTAACAACGCTTCCCATTTCTTACCATTGCTACAATTTTCCTTAGTTTAATATACTTGTGTCCTTTAATTTCGAGGTTTTGATTCTCGTTATATTCTATGTACGTGATTTTTGCATATCCTAGGTTGATGTGATTCCCGTAACATTATGTGTATTTTATTTCTTGTTATATATTATTTATTATCTTATTATTGCGCCACTGTAAATTGGCAATAATTGCTGTATGTGGGCTTTTGAAATAAATAAATAAATGGTATAGTGATTAATGGGAAATGTGGATTATAGGGAATAATGTTGTCGTGTCTGCAAGTATTAAACCAGGAAATGACAATCAAATTGTGCGCGGGTGGGGAAAAACGCTTCGCGTAAGCTTCATTGAATCCACCGCGTGGTAGGTATTTCGTCGATGCAGGAAGGGAAGGGGTGTGTGACGGAGTGGCGTCCTTTCACCGTCTTTAGGGGACCTCTGGAGAGCGGGCGTGAATCAAGAACCGGCGGGGATCATTGACTGCAATCGATTCGGGCTCAATCATGTCGGCGTTTAATGGTGTGCGGTCTTCGCGGACCGAGAGGCAGTTGCCGTTTTTCGGGGAATTGGACGACGATTTCTCGCCACTGGCCTCCGCGGGAGATTCCTTTCGGCGTTCTCCTCTTCCTCCACTTCTCTAATTCTTCCGACTTACGTTCGGTTTTTTTCCGCATCGAGATGCTTTCGCGGAAAACAGTGGGTGTGAACAGTGGAATCGGAATCCAAGGTTGGAATTATGAGAAATCTGCGGTGTGTAAGCTCGTCGGTCGCGAATTATGAAATTTGGCGAATATTTCGAGGAGAAAGGTTACAAGTTTTTAAAAAGTTTTTTCACTTGAATAATTTAGTTCCTTCCGCTCATTATATAACCTAGTATTCTCTTTTTCGGCTGGATTTATGTTATCAAGTTTACAGAAGGAGGAAGAGAGAAAAAAAGAGGAAGCTGGGAAGTAAGTGCGCCTTTGATTATATCTCTACTGTTTATTTAGTACCACGCCTACTAAAACAGCTGTATTTGGCCTTTTATATCGAAGTTTTCTTAAGACCTAACAATTAAACGCTCACGAAAACTCATGCCCAGGATAAGGACAACTTATCCAGGCGGGACTCGATCCCGCGACCTTTAGTTTCGCAGGCGAGGACTTTCCCCGCCGCCACCCAGGCGCTCAAATTATAAATGATTTCAAATAAATATTCCACGTTTCACGGCTAAAATTAAGTGATGTCACCTGTAAATATCTCCATCGTGTCCAAGAGTTATTCTGTATCCCTTTGCAATCTTTAATTAATAAACAATATGTGAATCTGCTTTCTCACCGGCGAACGCCTTTTCGTCTCCCCAAATCAGTCGCGGCATTGATACGCGCTCCGCAGGTGGCCTCGGGATGGGTGAAGATTCACGGACACTACCCTGATGGGCAGGTAGTTTCCCGCCCACCTCACCGGCGCCGGCACCAGCCTGCACACCAATCGATGGGAGTCCTCTAATTGATGCATCGGTGCGCCTAATTTACGATTTGACGTGCTGCCTGCCGCCCTCGTGTAACGGTAGAGAGGCTTTCAAGTCTAGGATCGGGTAGTGTTGTTCCTTTTTTTTGTATTCCTCCTCCCGCTGGTTATTCATGGCGCTCACAAATGAAAGCGGAGATGTAGCAACCCCGCCTTGATAACGATAGCATGATGGAGTGTATGCTCAGAGGCGAGGAGGGAAGCTGTTGAGGCGGGCGCGTGGTCCGCCTCCTCCTGGGGCTGTAAGGCCTCCTCTCCCCCCTTGCAAGAGATGAATGAGATGATGATTCATCACCTCCAGGTGGTGGGCCGGGAAGGATTATAGTTCGTTAGCATACGGGGCCCTCCCGGGATGTCTCTCCTCTTCTTTTACCAGCGTTGAAACCTCACCTCCATCCTGCATTGTAAAGCCGACTTCCTAATTGTGAAATGATTCTGAATTTCATAATGATCTCAAAGACGTCTTTATGTCAGGCTTGCTAAAACTTAAGGGATTTGACGCCCTCCTTAGTTGCTTTTAGTTTCTCCGCCTGAAACGCCATGTATCCCTGGATCAAGCAGGTAATAGTTTCTAATTGACTGATAACAATTTAGATGCAAGCACCTTCCTAATTCCGTTTCTACTTTTCTATGTTACACGTGCTTGTAAAAGTAATGTTTTTTGTACTGCATAATAAACATATTTGTACGTGGAATGGTACATGTTGCGACTGAAGCTCATTTCTATCAAAAATGTTTGTTAACACCAGTTGTGATGTCAATATATATTCAGGCCGAAGCTCACGTGTACATTTAGGTTACTTGTAGATAAATAAGTGAAATATTATTTTTTTGCATATCGATGATAGTATTTTTCTATAGAATCCCGTCACTTCCTTTTGATGCAGGAGTTCCTTGAACTGCACGTGCCAACTCGCAGGATTAATTTTTTTTAGAAATGTAAGAGAATATTCAGTCATAGCGGGGTGAATAATCTCTCTAACCAATTAAGGCCTTCAGGTTTCATCCATTTGGGTGTGAGGTGAATGCGTAAATTTAGCTCGATAGCGGCGAAACATGCGGAAAATATAAGGGGATTTTTTTTAGGACTGGAATTTAAAAATTTTCCTGCAGGCGTAATTTTGTATAATTTCCGTTGATAATTATCTATTCTCAGATATGATATGGACGAAATGATAATGTGCATGGCGTGGAAGCTCGTACATTACTGCCAGCGATGATGTCGGAAAAGCCAAGTTAAGCCGGGGCTGATTAGTCCGTGCAAATGCATTCAGGTGTATAATCTAGCTGAATGTGATAATTAAAGGGACCGTCCTTTAAAAAAATTTTGTACGAAACCTGTAATTTTCCTGGATAAGTGATTGGTTTCCTCGTTGTACGATTTCTTAATTACGTTTCCACAGTAACCATTTCTTTTGGCCTTTCATTCGTGAAAAGCGGAATTTATTTGAATGTTTGGAAGTTTTTTCTCTTATTTACGTACGTAGCTTTAGATATATGAAAGAAGTGTTTGGGTTTTGTAAAAAAAAGGTCACAATCGTGTCAATCGTTTCAATTGTTTTTATTTGGACTGGAATAAGAGGTATGGTTCGAGGAATTAAAAGTGTGGTATCTGTGTCGGATTTGTTTTTTTAACGACCGGGATTTACTCCATTCGTGGCATTTCTTAAGATCGGTGTTTTTTATTGACTGTCTTATCTGGTCGCCTAGTCATCGTAATCAAATGACAAGTCAATTCGCCGTTTCCATTGGAAACTTTCTGTTATGTTAGCGGTTTCTGTTCCTTTGAAGGCGCCAAGTCTCTTCATTGTACGATTGGGAACGTTACGAAAATGCGCGAAAGTCCACGGAGAGAGGTTTTACGATAGGTTGCGACACTTCCGAAGGCGCATTCTCATATTGGTCTCTCGGAGGAAATTCGCAGGGCAAACGCTTTGAGTGTTAAGGGATTTCTCGAAAGTGTTGTCGGTTGTAGAAAAAAAACTACATTCAAAGGAGCGGCAACTGGCTGAATTAATACGCTGGCAAGGAAACAACGCGGTGATTGGGGTCTCTATGATAAAAACCAATCTAATTTGGTAACTGCACTTACCCATATTCCAATGATAAAACTCGCAAATTTGATCTTATCGTCATCATGTCGAGTGAATCTGTATATAAACTTGTTCCCTTTTCAAGTTTGGGTTTTCATATTCGAGCGTCCTGCGTTGTTGTCAACGTATCGTTTGCGGGGTCGAAAGGAATATCGATCTCCGTCTTCTTTTGTTCTCATCTCGATATCGGGGCACTTACTGCATAGTTTTTATCACTGCATTATTGGTGCAGCGGAGGCGATATCGAGTGACGGAATTTTAGGCATGCGAGATCTGATATTGGTATCGATTTGCTCTCATGTATATATTTGCGTGTTCAGCAGCGTAACTAACGATTTTTCGTGACGGAAGACTGACCGCTATCTCAAAGCAATTCGGTACGTTTTATTGCGACCTTCGCGATGTCATGGGTGAATATTTATGGGGTCTCCTGGGTCAGGTTTCCCGTATCTTCCGAATTCACGATTAACGGGCTCTTTTCATCGTGTTCAGAGATAGAAAATTTTTTCCTCTTAGATTCCGAAGCGACGATATTTTTATCTCTAATTAAAATTTATTTAATATACAATGGGGTAGTTATTTTTCCGACATTTCCGATGATCTTAGTCGAATTCCGCTCTGCCTGACAAAACATATTTCCAATTTATTTGCGAATGCATCCGTTAGTCTGAAATTGTTTCATGCCAGCGAAATCCATTGTGATGGAGATTGGATTTATCGTGAAGTCACATCTACATCTACATCTACAAATTACCCTGCGAGCCACCTCTAGGGTGTTTGGCAGGGGGTGATCAATCACCAGCATGCAGTATGCATTTGGACTCCCACATGCACACCACACCGTCCAAGAAACGTCCCGTATAATAACAAACTATACTACTATATGCTGTTAGAAATAGAATATAGAATAGAAATTCAGAAACATGCAGTAAGTTTTACATAGGTTAGTAGGCTACACTACAAGTCATGCAATCTATTTACGCGTTCTATTGCTGCCGTTATAATCTCTTATTGATCGTGGAAAAAATGACATTCGGAATCTGTCTGTTCTGCAATCTATCTCTCTTATTTTATTTATATGATCTGATCTTCCGTAGTACGTTGGCGTCCGCAAGATATGGTTAACTTCGTCAGAAAAGACACTGCTCTTGAATTTATCTAAAAGGTTTAGTCTATTTTTCAATCTACGGTCCGACAGAGATTCCCATCCGAGTTTATCTAAGAGGTCAGTTACACTAACAAGACTATCGTAACGACCTTTCACATACCTGGCAGCTCTTCTTTGCACGCGTTCTAACTCTGTTATTAAGCCTTTTTCATGAGGGTCCCAAACACTGGCAGCGTATTCCAAATGTGGTCTAACGAGGGAAAAGTAGCTAATTTCTCTCACTTTGTCGTCGCACTTTCCTAATATTCTTTTAACAAAACCCATTTTACGATTAGCTTGACCGGTTATTTCTCGAATATGTTTATTCCACGATAGATCATTATTGAGTCTAACCCCTAGATATTTCACAGATTCAACTGCCTTTAACTGCGCGCCCCGAATGACATAGTTACGCTGTAGGGAGTTATTCTTCTTCCAGAAATTCATTACGACGCATTTTTCCAAATTTAATTCTAACTGCCAAGCATCGCACCAAGCTTGGATAGCAGCAAGGTCACGTGGTCATGGAATTAATTATCTTTTTTGACTGTTTTGTGCATGAGCTGTGTTAAAGTAGAACTGATATACACTTAGTTATTTTATCGATTGACAACAAATGAAACTTTGCAAATTCCGTGAGACGAATTTTGATGCTAAAAAATCGTGACGATTTTATCAATGCTTGTTTTAAGTCAAGGAAGCATTGTTATTGAAATCCTAACTATTTAATGAAGTCTGTATTAAAATCCCTGCGTCCCTACGAAGGAAATCCATGTACTTTATAATAATAACTTGCGATTTTCCACGATTATTGTGGCAAATTTGTTTTAAAGTATTTATTTTTTAAATGGAAAAATTCCACTCCATCCCGCTTGAATCTTCGGATTTTCATTTCATGCAATCCCCACTAATGCAATTTATCATTCATTTAAAAGGTATATTTCCAACATACATTTGGATTTCAAGGTCATTTTCCTGTTGATTTATTGACTTATTAATGTTCGTATGGATTTATAGTTTTTATAGTAAGCGGTAGTCCCAATTTTTGTCCCTCAATTGATTCCGTTCATTGGGCGCAGCGTGTGGCTCTCACGGGTCCAATTCCATTCCAGGACTGCGTTTCAATCGTTTCAGAAAAAAAATAAACTGATTGGATTCCGCGGGATGTTACAATGGCGCCCTTCTCGCGCGCGCGGGATTTGCATTCGACGGCAGCGCCTCTCGCGTCGGTTTTTTTATGTTACTGTCACCGAAAAGAGCGGGCGGCGATTATATTCGCGAAGCAGCGACCTCTCCGATTTGCCGGAAAAAAAACTAGTGCTCGAGAAAAAGCGAAGAGGGTCGAAAGGCGATAAACGAATCTGCCGTTGCGTTGCGGTATTGCTCTGGAGGGCAATGCGGCGTCCAGAAAAAGAATAATAGTAAAGGCAACCTTACTCTTCCCTCTCCACCTTTTTTGCAGGACTTCTGACGTAATCGGAAACATGCAAGAGACTTGTAAAACCGTTCCCTGGCGTTACTTTTTTATCTATTCCTTCGCTCGGGACCTTTTTTTGTGCCCCGCACTTCAAATTCGCCTTCCGATCTCGCCGAGGATTCCATGGGGTGTTTACAAGTGGGTAAGAGTCGTCACAGGTTTTTTTGCTTTCTGGTAGGCTTTTTGAGGTGTAATGGATTTTTCTCATCAAAGTGTGTCCGTGAATGATCGAAGTCTTCCTCTTAGTTTTGCCGTCCCGGAATGATGGTGACATTTTTATAAACATGCCACTCTTGTCGCGGCATAATTTCGTCATTTTCTTTTCGTCCTTATGACACAAATGCTTTCGAACTACGGTTAACCAACGTACGGTAAGCGCCGAGTTGCAAGAATTCACTCTCTTGAATTAAATGATGATTTTTCCCTCTCGTTACAGACAGGGTTCCGTTTTCCAGTGTCAAATGTAAAAGTTAAATATCCTCGATAAGTTCCCAATGGAATTAATGCTCTCCTTTTTTATCATTTGAGTTGAAAAAAGTTTTGACGCGATGGTTCTTTTAATTTTCTTCATTCTGTAACTTTTAGTTGAAAGTTCGTTGGAAAATGTTTCGGATATAAGCTCATATTTTTGTAGACAGTGAAACCTTGTTCGGAAGTAGTTCCATGATTACTTAGTGAATGATGATCAGCCAATTCAATCTAAAAAAAATGTAAGATATAATTTTCATTTCTGCTGCTAATTTTCAAGTAATTGGAAGAGCGTGGTCTTCGCGGGGCTTAATTTTTTACTGGCGTTAATTCGCGTTTTCGTGATTCCTAATCCAAAGCTGTAACTCGAGGTGGTGTCTAACATGGGATTATTTTCCTTGTCTCCTCTCTCCAATCCCCCGATAAATATCACTGGTCACTATTAGTGCCTAATATTGTTATTGATATGGTCGTGGATCCAATGATTAGTGTCGTTAGTCTTATATTGACGTGTGGAACCGCTGAATCCCGCTTTAACCCGATGAAGGTGGTCAGAGTCACTGCAGATTTTATTTCGAATGCTCTATAAGCCTGTGATATGCATATATTCTGTATGCATGGTGGTCGGCTTCTTTGATTTATTTTCAATCGCGAGGTGGAAAATCTCTTGACGCGGCCTCAGGTAGGTGGTCACCGTGACGATTGATTTATCGTTCCTACGAGGCTTACCGCAAGGATTATGTGGAGGGACTTCTGGGAGCGGGTTGCGAGGACCATGCATCTCTTGCGTGCCTACATTACGACTATTGACGTCACCGGCGTACAAACTCATAGCGTGTAAGGAAATTACGTTTTAACTTTATTTGCTCTTTTGAATCGTATGCTGTGCTGTGCTATGCCTGTGGGGAAGCCGGAAAGGGTTGCAACGTTTTTTTTTACGAAAAAGTGCATTATTTATGTCGTCACGTATTGTGTATATGTCTTAAAGTTAAGTTTCATTTTTATTATTTTCTCAGAGTAATGCAAAATGTTGAGAACTCATCCTTATTGTCAATAGGGCTTTGATAAAGTAACTAATGGTTAACCTCATCGCATTATGTAAACTTAAAATGTATAGTGGCTAGTGGTGGTGGTAATGTTGCAGGAGGTACCTGAACCAGAGCTCCTTCATTGGTTTTAAGTTATCCAAATACTTCTTTGGAACTTTCCAAGTCATGGTCATAAAATAACTGAAACTGTCGTTGCAGAAGTTTTTTTTAGAGTAATTTAAACTCCTTCAATATTTATTTGCGGACAATCTCTCGCGACATCTTTGATTATACTTATTTTTAAGCTTTCGTAATTTATTTTTTATGTCTTGTAATTTGGTGTGAATAACATTGGATCTAGGCTAACTCTTTGTTTACAGTCGAGGGCCACGGTCTATAACACAATTTGGCCTAGTTCTCTTACGTTTCATTTCTCTCCATCCCATTTTAAATTTCCAATTTCCGGCAGTTATTTGCTCATGTGATGCAATTGCCCTCCTGTGCTTAGTTTCGTTCGTAGTTTCACGAGATACCTTCTTCGAACTTCATAGACCATATTGTGTGGACAGAAGGGATTGTAATAGGGAGTAGATGCCGTGTGCTTGAAGCTGCTCCTCGTCAACCATTGCGTTGCGCGAGTGTAGTACAGGAGCATGATAACCGGCGTGCGGTAGAATCCTTAGGGTTAGGACTTAGGAGCCTCAAAGGGGTCACGCACCGCGGGCATTTGCAACGAAACGACGCGGTTACGTCACCGCTGTCCGTGCGTGAGGTGTCGAGGATGCTCCTTTTCTTCTTTTATTTTGTTTTGTTACCCTTGTTGCGTTGCATGCCGGCCGGCACGGGGGGGTATGGGCGGGCGGGCGAGAGAAAGGGGTTTATACGGCACTGTTTAGTCGCGGGGAATCGTTGGGTCGAGATGCGGGATAATGGCGGCCGTATGGCCGACCGTTTTCGTCCTTGCTTATATGCCTCTCTCTCTCTCTGTCTCTCACACCCCCCACCATATCTTTCTCCCGCTCCTCACCCTCCCGCTCCTCTGCCACCGCCGTCGAGGGGCGAAGCCTCTACCCCAGGGGCGCCTCTTTAAGTATGCGGCGTGTATAGCCTTCCACCCACTTAGCCTCCTCGGCCAGGGTCTCGGCCAAAGAATTTTCCCAACCACCACCACCACCACCTCGTTCTCTCCCTGCTCCTGCACTCCCCTCTTGCTTCCCATCCCATTGCGACTCCCATCCCTCCCTCCGTGAGGCTAAAACCTCCCACCCCCACCATGCGCTCTCTTCTTTCATTTCCCTCTCTCTTCTCTCGCGAGCAATCCTCTTCTTCATGCTCATTTTTTTTCGAGTTCAACTCCTCCTCCATTTCCTTCTCTCCCTTTCCTCCTATATCTTCTTCCAGTGGCGTCCGTCCTCCCGTATCACGCTAGTTCGCGTGTCACTCCGAAAAAAAGAAATGAACCCTTTTCGGTGGATGGTCTCTCTCTCTCTCTCTGCAATGTTGTTAGGTTTGTTGTTATTGTTGCGCGCTCCCCAAGAGGTGGGGGGAGAGGTTCAAGGGGGCGTACCTTTGTCGCCGGAGGTATTATAGCCTCATCCGGACTTGTATATGTGTGGTCGTCGCGTCTTTTTATCCTCCGCCTACCTCCTGTCGTCTTTTGTGTCTACATGCTCGCGATTCCGCGAATTCCCCGCGAGTTTTTACATGCGTCCCCGAGGCCGTAATAAAAAGAGAGGGATATGTGTTCAAACGTGTGTGGAATCACCCGTCCGACTAATTCCAGTGGTGATTTGTTTTATCTTCCGTTTTGCTCCTTCGCCTTCGTAGATGAGGATGATGGGGAGATTTAGGGCCGTGTTGAGCCCCTTACGAGGATAATAAGAGTGCTGCTGTCGCAATTTAGCTCTTGATCCCATTACTTTCCCTTCACAGGTCGAGGATGTATTACATTCAACATTTTATTGAAATCGTGCGTTAGGTGAAAATTGATTGTCATAGTTTATAGTCGTATCAGATAATGATAGTCCTGAGATAAATATTTATTTGACTGAGAAATCATATTTTGAGTGTTTTATCTAATACTCTCTTTTATTAAGACAATTGGGAGTTTTTGTGTGTCTGCCACCTGTTTAGGACCATCTGAGGTCCATTGACAACTGAAATGCGAATTGACTATTCATTTATCTTATAAAAAGCCAGCAAAGGGCTTGTGCGTGCTATCCCTACGAAATTACTATAAATATAGGAACCATTGTAGCTAAAATTTATTCCTTTTTTTAAGAGCTCTGTAAGTGCAGTCTTTAAGATGGTAGTCGAAATGTGATGATGATCCGAAGTGCTAATTGAACATCTTCCAGCTAGTAAGTATGTTCTCTTAGACCATTTTCCTGCCTGGAAAGGGAGATCTCTCTTTCTCTCCACAGAGTCGACATGGTCGCTTTTGCTGTCGTTTAGCACGCATGAGCGATGGTTTCTTCGAGACCTTGATTCAGTGTCAGCGATGTGTGAAGCCTTTATTTTCCAAGCGTCATAATTCCCGCGCATTGACGTGCGAAGCCCTTCGTTTTTCCTTAGCCCCGTCTCATGCTCTCGAGGAAACCATTTTAGCCACAATTTAGTCCTGTTTAAAGACTTTCCTCTTGATCAATGGAAGGCTCGCCCTTGGTCTTGCGAAATAATGCTTTTGCTCTGCTGTATATATTTCTCATTATGTTAGCAAGTCCTTCGATGCGGAATTCGCGGGGAATTCGCGGAATCGTGTGCATGTAGACACAAAAGACGACAGGAGGTAGGCGGAGGATAAAAAGATGCGACGACCACACATATATAAGTCCGGATGAGGCTATAATACCCCCGCAAGCAAGTCCTTCGATGATCCCCCTGCCTTGTTTAATTTTTTCAATGCGTCGTGGTGGAGATAACATTTGTCTTCATGTTCTCACTTTGTGCTAAGTTTAAATTCATATCAATTTTGTGCAAGCTACTTAAGCAGGAATTTCCGGATGAATTCAAGTTTAATTAATACTGACGGGGAATATTTGAGAAGTTAAAACTACATAATAACCTGAGAGACACCTCTAGGGTGTTTGGCAGGGGGTGATTAATCACTAACATACATCATGCTAGAGGACCATAAGAGGCGTATAATTGCAAAAAATATGTATTCATTCATGTTAATTTCAGTTGGTACGAATGTCTTGCTATTTGCCGACACCATCTTGTAGAAGTAATTGTAATTCCCTAACCTTTTCTCTATGAGTCGATTACAGAAGGTGATGTTTGCGCTTAAAAACTGCCTGCGTAAATCCAGCTTCACAAGCATATCGACCTGTCGTAAACCCAACAGTTTTCCACAAGAGGCGGTTTAGTGGGTGCTTTTTGTGATACTGCTTACGGATCGCGTAAGGGGAGGCTTTTATCGTTCAAGTTTACTCTCTGCCGGCCATCGAAATGCAGTGTCATGGACCGCCTATTCAATTCCTCCTTCCTAATCCTTTTGTTCCTCTCGTTGACAATGCCCCCCATATGATCCGGTGCGCTATGCTATCGACCGTTGCCAAGAGAGACCAGTTGACTTTCGATTGGTAGCCTAGTGGAGGGGAAGGGATTTCACGAAGACCGCCGGATCGTTAAACTTGGGGTTTCATGGTGAACCAGCCGGTCGTCTAGCGGGATGAACACGGGTTCAGTCCTTGGCGGTCGTCTTTTATCGGGAGTTGAATGCACAGCGGTAACTCAGCGGTTCATTGTGTACCGGTTCTCTGAAACGAGGGGAGTGGGCTAGGAGTATTTACAACGTCATTAGCGATGCTAATCTGACCTTTAGGATGATCTTGCTCTGGTAGTCTCTATGACGGCTCGGCTCCATGCATTGGTATCCGTTTTTCGGCTTGGTGGTGACAGGCGTAACTTGGTGAATATCCGTGTTGGAATGAAAATATCATATTGACTTATCAAGCAGGTGAAACATCACTAATTTTCAATTTTTCATTATCCGTTATAGTATGATTTTGATCTTTCCCGGCGTATGATACTGGTGAAATCTTCTCGGGTTTTCCACCGGGTGAGTTGCTTTTAGGCCGACTGCCTCCGCCATCGTCCTCCGAGCATGACAATCCGAATAAATAATACCCGAATCCATTTTCGGATTGTCATGCCTTGAGGACGATGGTAGATTCAGCCAACGAAATGTCGGCCAACAAGCAACTCTCCCGGTGAAAAACCCGAGAAGATTTCACCCTTATCCGTCATAGTTTTTGTTACTGGTGTCAATTATCTCTTGCAGTTTCGATTTGTTTTTCGTTGTGGAAGAGATTTCGGTACGCCTAAGAGATGGATATAGGTAATTGTATTGATGAATGGATTAAGTGGGGGATATATATTTCCTTAGTTAATATTAATGGAATGGTAATTATGATCTCACGCATATTTTAATGTTCACTCATTTTCATCTCTGCGAATCTTCCGGGTTAGCCATCGTAACTCGATCGAGGCTCATTACCGGAACTTACTCATGATGATGGCCGCGGCGACTTCTGTTTATTTAGTTTTTATGTCTCCTCGGTCTCCTATCTCTTGCTCTGCATTGACCCACCGTCAATAAAGCCGGCGTTGTAACTAACTTCAGGAAATAATTTTTTCGAGCTTGGTATCTCGTTTATTTTTCTCGAGTTGGTTTAAAATGCTCCGCATTTATCGAGTGAAATATGAGGTTTAATACTTTTTTTCTCAGCTCGGAAACTGAAGTTTCGCTTCTGCGAACTCTCTTACTTTTTCGTGGTATCAATTTTTGTGTGAATGTTTTCCTTTTTAAATGGGTTGGTTTGAGGCTGGCGAAATGGTTTAGAAATGTAAACCTTTGACCCCTTGTACTCTATGGCATCCGTGGTTGATATTCTCATCGCGCCGTCTTGTTCTTAACGCACGTCTCATCTTGCGCTCGCAGGAGACGCCGACGGTCGTTGCACTGTTCTCGGAATCGTGCGAATGCGAAATAATATACTGACAATGAGCGCCTTTTCTCGATTGCTTAACCCAGCCAAAACGCTCGCTATGCACATCATCCCAAATAAATTACTGTTTCTTTTCTTCGCTTTTCATTTTTACAAATAGTAATGTTTTTGTGCCTTTTTTTGGTCTCAAAACTTTCTTGCGTGGAATTTCCCGTGAAATGATGTTCTTATAGGAGAAGACAATAATATAATTAGCGTTTATTCGACCGCTGTTTAATTTCAGCTTGTTATTTTGATGATTAAAAAAATATTTTTCTTTCACAATTTGAAATCACGAGAGAATTATTACTAATGTTTTATCCAATATGGAATTTAACAATCCATTATTAAGTGAGCAACTTGTAAGGACTTTCCGAAAATTGATAACTGTTTATGATGAATTCCAAAATATATCGCATCCTTTCGCACATTTCGATGGTGGCGGATTCATTGATGTTGTGGTGTGAACACAATGGGTTTTATGACCGTACAAAATTGAAAATACGCCTGTTTTGGCCTTCTGCTAATGGTTCTCTAGAGGCGCATTTTGTGTACGAATAGTAGCGTTGTGTGTACGAATGGTCAATTATTTTTTTGGTATTGTGTTACTACCACATATATTTGACTTGCGGTTCGAACTGGAAATTCTAATGGCCAAGATCTTTGATTTACGGATCTCAATATTTAACGCGTGATATTCCCTACGTAGTATGGTGGAATTTGTTGCCTGTTTACCTTTTTATAAAATTAACGTTGCCATTTATGATACAGTTAAATATATATTTCTTCCTTTAGTATTTACACTGTGTCAGGTAGGTGTTAGATGTATACGTTTTTTATTGGAAGCTCTGTGACTGCTGATTGAACATTTTTTTCCTCAACGATCGTGTCATTGTCCAAAAACGTGAATAGCTTACCCAATTAGCCAAATTACGTGTGAGTATACATAGTGGTGGATAGAGGTTGATAGAGCAGGGGTATTTTTGGACAACAAGGAACATCATGCGAACTAGTCTAATGACAAGTTAATTACTCCCATCCATCCCCCAATTAATTGGAATAAAATGAAAGCAACATTTTATTCAATGCTGAGTAATTGTTTCGTCAACACATTTATTAGAAAGTTTTATTAAATTTGTAGGATGATTAATAATAACACTCGAGTGATTTTCTCATTGGAACTCATCCTCCTGGTTAGAATGATAATTTATCATTCACTTCTCTTTCTCGCCCCCCATCATGTGTAGCAATAATTTTGAACGGCGCACTCTAAAAATAGTGCTATTTGTGTACTGTTTTATTCTCGCAAACCTTCTAAACGCGGTGAGCTGCGGATTTATGCGGTATCCGTGCCCTTTTCGTGCGTATTCGGGATGGAATGAAAGCGCTGTTAGCAGGAGGGAGAATGGTCGACGCTCTTCCTTAAAAAATCGATCCAATTCCAACTCCGCCACGCGACAAATCACCCAAGCTCGCGAGAGATCCTCATACATCATGGCAGTGGAGAGGGCGCAGTCGGCGTGTTGTTTAGCGCGCCGCGTAGCCCGCGCGCGGGAAAGCTACGGGATGCAGATAAGTGAACTGCTTCCTATAGCCCAATCTGCCTCCTCGTTCGAGTTAATGTCTCGTACGTTTCTGCGTGTTGGAGTCTGTGACTTTTAGCAGCGGTTTAGGAGCACGTCGCGGGGAGGGTGGTGAGAAATTTGTCGTCACAGCCAGTGGTGTAGCCAGGAATTTCGTTCGGGAACGGGGGTCCAAAACCAGGGAGGCCAGGGGGAAAATATTTGAAAAACAGGGCACCAAGCACACAAAGGTTTTTAAACTAATTTTTAACAATGTAGAATTTTAGGTTTTCCCGGCGTATAGTTTGATGAAAATTTTCTCGGGTTTCCCACTGGGTGTGGTGTTGGGTTAATTATCCCAAAGTTTCAACAGCTGAGTCTACCATCGCCTTCAGGGGTATACTTTTTACGGTACTTATTTATTCATTTCCTTGGTTGCCCTTATTGTTTTTATCATCTTTTCAGCCGTTGAAACGTTGGGAGAATTAACCCAATACGACACCCGGTGGGAAACCGGAGACATTTTTCTATAATTTTCAACACTTTTCTTAATCGAAAAAAACTTCATTTTACGAAGAAATCTTTTGTAAAATCATGACATTTCGATCTTTTTATATTTTTCTGTGAAAAAGCAAAGTAATTGTGTTTTTTTATTTCGGGGAAGGGGGAGGACCGGACCTCTCCCCTCGGTACGCCACTGGTCATAGCGAAACGTCATATAGTCTAATGCCGTGGTAGCGGGCCGAGAAAGGCCCCTGTCGGTCAGTGTGTAGAGAATCGAAACACTAGATCCCATAATCTTCACGACGGTAATCTTTATTTTTGCTTTCCATGGAACGTGTGATTCTCGTCGAGAATATTCCGTAAGCCGTCACTTTTTGAGTATCCACTTGTGACTGCATGTTGATGCCAAAACTGTGAAACTGGCGAAGGATTTCGTGCAGTGGGCGAGGTTTATTTCCGTGGAGTCACGGACACAAAGACATTTTCCAAATGCGATAGTCCGGGACCCGATCTGAATGCGACTGAAAGGTTCTTCTTCCGTGTATTTTATTAATATTATTCCGATTTATTTACAAGTATCAGTTGAATTCAGTACGGTGAGGTTGCGATGTAAAGTTAACTCAAAATATACCGTGTTATACGGATTATGAACAAAAAAATAATAATAAACATTAAAATAAATATCAATATATTTGATAAGATTGTATAAATGGTGCTCATCAATGTCAGTATTTGATAAGATTGTATAAATGGTGCTCATCAATGTCCAAGCATTAAAATATCATATTTATTTTTTAAATGCCTGTAAGGGTTTAAAACAACTCTCCAGGTAACTGGTTCAATTCTACACTTGTCCTGTTGAGGAATGATAATCATTTTAACGTTTCTTTTTTTAGTGATCTCTGTTTCACTTTGAACATGTGATCATTTTTGTTCATGAAGGAAGGATCTTCGTTTTTTTCCAACTTAAATGTCGCGTCTTGAAAGAAATCGAAGTTTCGTGATCGTGTGGGGGGAAATCGGCCATCAATGTCAGGGAATCGTTGCGTGCACAGTGAGGATGTATGCACTCCTACGATTGAGCGTGTGCTTAATTACTGCGAGTGCACTCCGACAAAGGTATTGTTCGTGCCAGTTCCACGGCCGACACTGATATTTCTCGGCGATTCCTTCAGCCTTGATTGATCGATGACCTGAATAGTCCGGCGTGTTAGGTCTGTGCAGCATTGCTGGTTCGCGGAAGCCGCTGCAGGTGCTTGCAATTGGTTTGGCTCTCCCTAAGTTATCCGGATTTCGAAGTGTGAATATCGTTGGGTTGTAATTCTCTACTGATACGCGGTTTTTATCAATTACTTCTCTTTTATTTGAAGATACCTCAATCTACTTTCCCCTGCCAAACACCCTGGAGACGGCTCGCAGGGTTTTATGTAGATTTAGATGCACTAAAACTCAAGAAATGAGTCAGGTAAAGAGCCTCGTGTTTAACCTGCACATTTTCCGAACACACTTGCCCTCTGCACCTATTTCTTTTTTGAAGTATTTTTTTTCTTTGAGGTGCTCTTTGTTTTTTGTGATTTTTTAAATAAATATTTGTTAGGAGGCTGTATAGAGAAGGCTCCAGTCCATCCCGTAGAATCTTGATTCCTGTATTTTCATGTTTTCAAAAATGTCCGCCTAGTAATGTTGAGCGCTTTAATATTCTGCGTTTTCTACGGAGTATTTGCACCCGTGAGGCATAGCATAGAAAATGTATGATTCGATGGATTATATCACCAAATATATGTATACATTTCGGTTAATATCCGTAGTTGCAGCATTTTTTACCTTTGAAATTCGGATCGCTCTGCCATCATCGTCACTAGCGTGTATTGTTGGAAATCCATTCATACGCGCGGAGGGTGACATCGCAGTTAGTGATCGAATAAAGAATCCTCTATCGTAACATTCGGGAACAGCGGTATAAGCTGCATGAGTATACCTCTTTTCGTTGCCTTTATAAGCAATGGTGGAGCTGAGACCATAACATTACGCAATGTGAGCCTCAGATCTTACTTAATTCAATTAATTCATCAGTGTCCGTAAGTTGTTGTTAAGTGAACGAAGGGAAAGCTGCCCCCTGCGGCGTATGAGGAAGAGGGTAGCTATTACACTCTGTAGCTGGCAGTGACGGATTTAAAGAAGAGGTGACCACCCTCCCGTAATTCCTGGTGAAAAGAGAAATGTTTTTCGTAAAGGAGGTGTTTCGACGATGTTTTCTATGTCATTAGTTCAACTCACGCTGTGTCTATATTTCAAATTTATTTTGTTATTTTCCTGAGACGATTCTCCTTATTCAAAATTTAATAGCCGGCGTTGTACTTCGTCCAGGCGCCATGTAATGAAGTGAAACATCAGCCTCCAAAAATTACATCTTTGTTCTGTCTGTCATATCTGGCTGCCATGGTTAAACTGTCGAAACACATTTGTTTCCAGGATGGTCATGTTATCTCTATAAAACCTCTACGGAACGGCACTAAGAGAGTAGTGCTGGACTAGTAGTGTAGTGGCTGAGACTAGAGGTGTTCAGGAACTAGCTATTCGAATGTTTGTTGTCTGATTTTATCGTTTTTCTTGCTTACTACATAACTAAGAGCAGAAGTGTAATTATGGCCAGCTTTTGAATATAAGTTGTATTTTGCATAGCGTTTTCCGCCTCTTAGCAATTATCAACTCGTGAAGTGCGATGCTCGGTATTAAAGTTTTTTTTTAATCCCTGTGGTTAGCCCAACGTTTCTCAGTTAAAAGTCTGTTACTGTTTATCAATGGCAGTAATCTACCGGTTGAGGGAGGTGTGAAGGGAATGGAGAAAAAATATTTGCCTCGTCCAGAATAGCGTGTGTTATTCCTCGATTTCATTCCGTCTCTCTTCATTTCATCAATTATTCTTGCTCCTGCTCTTCCCATGAGAATCCGTAAGCGTTGGTTGTAAGCGCACGTCGATTCTTCCGTATCCATTGTATGGAATTGCGTCCGTAATCATCATGGCATCTGTTTTGATGATGTTGAAACTGTCGGGAGTAGCGTATAGCGGTTGAAATGTTATGGCACGCGGTGATGAAGGCAATTGAAAACTCGGTAGCTTACTAATGAAATGAGAGGATGGGCGTTGCCCTGTTGCTATGCGTGAATCGCTCGTCACAGTCTGTTGGGTTAGGTATTATTTGTTCATGAAAGTCCAGCATAATTATCATGAACTTCCTCCCTGCATGAATTAGGTATTTTAAGTACGAGCTTTTATAGTGACGCTCAGGACATGTATATTTGACCATCGATATGAAAACGTGTTCGTTAAGCACACAATGACTCATTTACATTGAACCATTTTTTTTCTAAGTTTTTGGTGATTTAATTGAGGTCGGTTTAGTGTCAATTCCGGAAAGATTTTTCCTTTGCTCGACATTTTTACCCTTTCAGTCTTCAAAACGCATGTTGCGCCCACTCCTTTCAGCGGTGGTGCGGTAGTGTTGATTTATCTTGTGCTAACGGAAGTGTTTTCTCCCGGTATTTGCTCGCAGGTCTATATTTTTCTTAACCTTCTTCAATTCTAGTTTCGTTTTGCGACGTTTCATTCTATAATTTGCTGAAAACTTGTTGGGTACGAAATGAAGTATTTTTTATTAACGTTCTGGGTATCCTTCTTGTTTATTTTCGGCGTTTAATAAGCTAGTTATGTTACCATCAGTGTAAATGCAATTTGAGAACGAGGACATGCAGAAGTGATTAGTTGAGTCAGGAGGAATATTGCCTTTCCGTATAAACCTAAGTATCCAGTATACAGTACCTGCATGGTAATAATTCTTTTACCGTGGTTTTTCCGCTTTCGTGTTGGTACCCGCTGAACATGAACAGGGGTGTTTGTCAGCCATCTCCCTTCCTTTGGCCAGGGGGCACGTACAGTCTTGTTTGTCCATTTAATAATTCATCTTTTTACACAGGATTGTCCCAGTTTCGTCCATTTTCCTCTGACAATGTCCCATTGGTGTCTTGTCGGTGAGTCCCCTTGAGTTTCAGCAGATGTTGCTTGCGTGATCCACGATTTTTTTCGTTGACATGCTCCGTTTGTTTGTCTTCTTCGATTCGCGAGCTCCGTTTTAATTTCTTTATTTCCCGGACACGGTTCTCTTCCCCCTACCTTCTGGGCGTTCTCTTGGCTCGCCTGGTTTGAGGGTTCGACACATTTTCAGAAAGAATGAGCACATTTTTGCATTTCATGTGCTGGAAGGGTTCGAAAATAATAGCTACTACAGTTCTGCGTTGTTGCTATTAACCAAGGGTAGCTTTTATAATTTTTTTGTTTGATGAACATTTCATAAGAGATTGTAGCACTGAGCCATAAGCGTATGCGTGTCATCCTCAATTTTTTTATGTTAATAATGGTAGAAAAAATAATTTTTTAATGGCTTCTCCTTAGAAGAGGTTAGGCACTTGAATAATTGAGCCAGTATTGTGGTATTCTATTTTGTATCATGTTACCATATGATTCATGCACGAGACGGCTGATTGCTTAAGCACATGCTTGAATGCTGAAATGTATTTATATATTAAATATTTCGAGTGGCTGGCTACTGGTAGATCATTTAATGCCAAACAGAAAAAAAGGATGTTGGGTTAATGGGAAAGCAAGGGCATTAGTCAAACGGATAAAAGTAGGATAAGGATGAGATCTGATAAGTGAAAGAGTTAAGTCGGTAAAAAGAACCTAGGCTACTAAACATAAATCAAACGTTTCAGATTCCATTTTACACTGTTGATTGGAAGCGGTCAGTTGATGAAAAAGATAATCTTGTGTAGACAAGTAACAACCTTAAGTCGAAGATGGAATCCAAAAGTGCGTACGATCTTATCTTCTATGTGTAAATAGATGGAATACTATGTCAACTTAGTGTCATCACTAGCTTTTTACTTGCTAAACTTCCTTTGATGAAATGAATTTGGCGTAATATTCTGTCTCTTTATTTGGTGAAGGTAACATCGTTTTTTCGGAAGCGACCTTAAATGGGTGAACGAAAAATGACAATCGACGGTCCTCTACAATCAGCAACCTGTAACAGCTATTTACTCCTTCGTTGTAGTTGTCAATTATTTGTTCCCGTAACGGAATTGTTCTCATGATTTCAGATTGGAATTTTATTGTAGGCTCAGTGGTTGCTACCCCACCCGCGTTAACGTACGACGATGTTTCTGGTGGCTCTTAGCCGGCTATTATTAGAGATCTCGGTCGTAGTGTGACCTCCGTTCGTCCGAAAAGTGACTCGTGCAAAGCGGCGCTGATAGGCCCTCCAGTGCATCCTGACACCCGCGCGAGTCGAGTGTTTGTATCCTGTTCGGGGTTTATTTTTCCTCTCGGAGTCGACCAAAGGCGTGATACAGTAGGCGTTTATTTGTACTACTTCCCGCTTAGAAGTGCCCTTGTAGGCGTAATTTAATAGTTTGGCATTGATTCCTAAAAAATATATATGTTTTAACGTGTTTTTTCTTTAAAATGGATTTAAATTCCTGTAGTCTCATCGGCAGAACTAGATGCTTGGGGCGAAAAACAAGTGCATGCTATTTCTTTGAAAAAAGTATTATCATTTTTAGAATTCAAATTCGTACCAGTGATTTTTTCCGTTTTTGTTAAACTTAGTTCAAATGCATGTATTTACACCTTTATTGATACAATTTACGACGTTTTAACGATAATATTTTATATTCCCGGTTGTGGATGGTTTCATTTAGACGTGGGATATGTAGCGAGAACAGAACTAAACATGAAAAATTTCTCAAAATTTATTTCCATTTTCCATTCCAATTTCAAAAGTGACAGTTGGAGACATCCGTATCTCCTCGGTATCATTCGATTAGACTGAAGTTTAATTACTCATGGAGAGCATACTTTTTGGTAATGTTTTTTTTTACGACGCGTAGTGTAGATTTTATTTAACATTTACAGAAACTAAAACGGATCTGAATTAATAATCCATTAAGGTGCTCCATTTTGCTACTACATACTATATATTGTACGCAATTGCAGATATAAACTGCTCCTACTGCTTTATCTTTTACCACAATTTAACTTTAACTTAATGCAACCTCAATGCTGCATGGAGACGTGTTAAAATTCTTATTGGGGTGATTTATCATTTTATGTTGCAAAGCTTCTCCTTTTATTACACTTGAAATTATTTTCCATTAATTTCTGATCCAGTTCTTCGGGACATTTTATTAACAACTACCTAACTGGCATGAAAACCTTCTCTACTGTCCTCATCTAGAGCTGTGGATTTCTATACGTATAATGCTTGGAATGCAATGCTACGCGCCCTCACGTGGTAAATCAGGTAAATAGAAGATTCGAAGAACTAAATGCGAATCAAACGACCAGTACTTTTAAGAGTATTATAATTCTTCATGTGAATGAGCCTTCGCATTTTTTTCCTAGCCACGAATTACGGTCAGAAACCGTAAAGTGTTACCTGTTGACTCCTTTCTGCTCATAGAATGTAAGCGTCAATTGCAGGAACATAATTACTGCACTCATGCCTACTCATTTTTTTCCGCTCATGTGAAGCTTCCGTAAGGGAACTGGAGCAAGCCACGCTCACACTTCCTATTGCTTCCCCCTACTGCATTCATTCATTCCTTTTACGGCTATCTTGAGTGTAACATGACATGATTAAAGGCTTCTGGCCCAACACACTACCTTCACGGTGGAGTTATGAGTACTTCGTTGATATTGACGTCAATTCTGGAGACGGCGTGGCGTGAGAGATGCTAATAATGCCGTTTTGATCTATCGGGTATGATAGTCGGTAATCTTCGTGAGCGTAATATTTATACTCACGATAAGCTATGGGAAAGGTCTAGTACCCTTTATTACTTAGTACACATTCCGTTGACGATTACTTTATGGTGTGATTCGGCACGCGATGCCCTTCTAGAAATGAATGTTTAGTTATCCACATCTGCGCAGTTCCAGTAGTCACGTGCATGCACTGGAGGTTATTGTACAGAAGGTGAATTTGTTATGATAGTAATTCGGGCCTATAGTGAAATTTTTCCTTGCCAATGCCATCGATTTAGCTCATCTACAGAAGTAATACCCAGGGAGTATTCAACGCATAGAAGGGATAATGTTCAAGAAGCAAATAATTATTTCGTAGGTGGAGGGGTAGAATCTCGGGTGGAGCCTTGGGCGGAGAACACATGTGTACGGACAGTATACTCTGTATGTAAATATTTTTTCCTCGTATCAGAGGAGGCTCGTAGAAACTTAACACTGTCGCAGATTTTCATAGTTCGCGAACATGGTCGTCGATTCAGGGATATAAGTGTCTCCTCGAAGCATTTTTTAATTTTTTTTTGCAAAAGGTTGGAATGTTAAATGGGTTCAAATTAGTGGGATAAATGTTCAAAATATATACATATATGTGACGGGAAAAGGGGCCAGGTGAAGATCGGAAGAGATTTTAATGGGTTCAAATGCTGGTGGGAAATTTTACCAAGAAGGTTAACTTTGGTTTCAAAATAGAATGTTAAATTATTTGTGCTTGGGAAAACTTCATTTTATAATTAATTTAGATATTTTAAAAATTATGTATGCTTTGTTTGCTACCAAGCGAATCCAACGGTAGAATAACATTCACTCCAGTTACCAATGTAAAGTAAAAATTAGTAAATATGTGTGGGTGGAACAGCTATTTTTTCAGTAGCTATTCCTACCGCTTGTAATCGCATTGTACATTCTATGTATGTGGCGAGGTAAAGGAATGGTTAAAAACTACACTTTTTAAGAAGGGAAAGGACGTGTCGAATAATAGTTGGTTGCAAAAATTCGTAGTAGATTCAGTAATTAACGTCTTAAAAAATTTTCTAGAGAATTGCCGAAGAGGAAACTCTTCAGTAGGAATTATCTTTAGAATTATCCGGCAGGAGTTGTTAATTTTTTTAGTGTTAGTATTATTCTCGATGCGATTTCCATATGGTCTTATTGCAAATATTCATGGTACTCACTGTTTGTATTGTGGGTCTGCACGCCCCAGAAAACTGGTTCACTCATACGGAGAGTGCATTTTTATACGATTAATGCTCCACGAAGTAAAAGAACACGCATCTTCGTGACTGTTGTAACTATCTGCGGGCGACTGCCCATTACTGTAGGGTTTCAACTTTGTGATCTGTGTAGCATTAACAAATTGCCGTAATTGAAAATTTGAAAAAAAAGGAATTGCTTTTCCACCCCTGCCGCATTCAAGTTTCGTCGTATTTCCTATTTATTTTTTATCGTAGCTCAATTTTTTGCCGTTATCCCCTTTTACCGAGAAACCATTTTCACAGTTACGCGAAACCCAAACTAGCGCATTGTTTTTGTCTCGGGATTACTCTTCACATTTTTATCGTTGTTAGGGGTAAAAAAAGAGCTTAGAGTACTCATCTCAGTCCCAATTGTGCGAAAGGTTTGTGGCCCTAGAAAAATGAAAAAGGCTTATCGTAATCATTCTGGTAACATTTAATTTGTATGCTTAGTTTATATGGATTTATTTTAGGTGTTATGATGATTGGTTCAACTCTTTTGATTTCGGACTCGGCTTTTTTTCGTTTTATACTTTCACCTAGTGTGTTCTATGTATCCTACGAAGCTAGTTCTCCGCAAATCAATGTAGAAGCCTCCACCATTTCTCTTCAACTAATCCGACCTGGAAACTATTAATTTTTTTAGGTCTTTTTATTTTAATTGGCAAATATTTACCCGAACGTTATTCGTGCTTTTTAGCAGCCGGCGAAGAGAGGAAATGTTTCAGCAGTCTCATCGATTTAACCTTATCAACGGTAATAATAGTGTTAATTTACTTTTGGTACATAACTATAACGTTCATTAGCATACGTAATCGCCTCATACTCCTTATACATTTACATTAAAATTTTGTTCTTTAATATTTTTATCATCGATTATTGTTGAATAATTTTCTTTGAACTTCTCGTTCATATTTTTTCTGTTAAAGTATTTTCAAATTATAAGCTGTAAATGGTGTTAATCATGTTAAAATTATTTATCATCAGTGGTCAAAAATCCTAAGATTGGTTTGACCCAGGATTCCACTCAAGTCTCTTATCAGATAATATTTTCGCTCATCGACGTATTTCATCTCTTTCACATCCTCCTTTAACTGTTGCATTTACATATATGTATTTGTTCGAGGTCTTCCTTTTCCGACTTTGGCATCTACTTGTCCCTCGACGGTTGTCTTCATCGGGCCATCATTTATCAAGATGTGTACTGTGTGTTGTCCAGTCTTCTTATCAAGGTTTTCACGAGGCTTCTCTCCTCGCTTCTTAATACTTCCTCGTTACTAACTCGGTCGATCCATTTGATCCTTATCGTTCTTCTGTAGCATCATAGTCATTGGTAGTTTGAGGCGTGACTTGGTAAAATTGCTTCGTGTTGAATCCATGGTAAATTTCACAAATGAATTGATTAACGACCAGCTTCGTTGCTGTGCGACATCTACAGATGCAAATACAGGAAAAGTATATAGTGTTCGTCGTACATCGTCAGGTTCAAATAAAGGATACAGGAATGTTACATACTCTTCCTGTTACATTCATTTGCACCAATCGATGTCGCACTGCGACGAAACGTCGTTATTATACTCATTTATGTGAAATTTACGAGATTTTTTTATTCATCCGTAGTCGTGTATAAATTGGAGCACTCATGTGATCATTTTGGCATCAATCAAGTTTTCATATCGGTAATCAAGTAGCTATGAGGGATTACTTTTGACACGCCCCTGACGACTGCATGAGTTGGCGGCCCCTCGCCACAAGCGGCAACTACAGAGATCGCCCCCGTGTGACATAAGCTTCAGAAGGAGTCGGTCGAGGAGGCCTCTCGGAGGGTCGGGGCGTGAACGAAGAGGCGACGATTGCCACATGCCGTCTCTTTTGTCTTCCCTCTCCCCGCTCCTTAAATTCAGATTAGCTCCATTTACGGTCTCCGCGTGTCGCAATGCCTTTCTTCCCTAAGACCTCGCGGGGATGAGGCCCCTTCCCTTCTTCGCGAAGGCTATTAAGTTGTTTATTCTTGCCCTCCTCCACGTAACGACAACAGGCATTGCGCCGCCGAGAGGAGTATGTGCGCCATTTTGTCAACAAATTCGCGCCATTTTATCTTTCGGGAGCTTTTCCGTTTCTTCATCCGCGGCGTTGACCCGCTAAATGGTCTATTAACTTATGCTAGACCCTCTTTTTCTCAAGAATAGTGTAATTGTAGCTGTATCAACCATTTTCCTGTGTTTGGGCCTGAATTGCAGTTACAGCCTTTGTAAAATATCTATCTATTTGGTTCCATCTCACTGAACTGAACGATGGCCTTTTACATCGGGGTTTATTCAACAATTCAACGAACAATAGTGCCCTGGATGGGGTTTACCTTCCCAGATGGGACTCGAACCCACGACCTTTTGTTTCTTCGGCAAGGTCGCCACCGCCGCCACCGAGGCCGGCAACTGTTATTCAATTCTAACATCCAGATTGTGTAGCATGATAAGTCCAGATTTTTTATCCTTAGTGAATGTAGAAGAGCATTTTATTTTATTTTCGTGAAAATGAAGGATTATTCGTTTCCCGTTGAAATCTCTATTTTAATAATTATTATTTACGCTCCATGTCGTCCTGGAGAAGAGTCCTAGTAGTCTGTATTCTGGGTGGAACAGAGTTGGAGTATTTCCGCGAGTCCTCGTCCCTTAAGCGTGGAGGTTTTATCCATCATTATCATTTTTTTCCTTTTCCCTGTCTTTTCGCCTGTCTCTCATCATCAAGGTTTTTTTTTATTCTGCTTCCTCCTCGTCGTCTAGAGTCGTCCCCGATAGCGTGCGTTTCATTCCCCGGGAACGCCGCGGGCATTTCCGGCGCGAAAATGTCTTCCACTCGTCCTCGGATCATTCTGTCTCATTTTTACTCTCCCGTTTTATTTTCCCTTCCTCCTCATTTCTATTTGTCGCGTGTTTCGAAAAAAATCCGCTGCCGTTTTTTCGGCGCGTGCGCCAATATAGGTTCCTCGTTTTGTTTTCTCATTTCCGTTTCTTAAATGTTTGACCGTACTCAAACATTAAAATGAGTTTTTAAGCGAAAAAATAAGTGTAGATTTTATGGAATGTGCAAGGAAAAAGGTATTCGAAATGATAATTTGGAGTTTTTCGGAAGCTTTTATTAGGGAATGTGAGGGTTTTAAAATTGATATTGCAAGAATAGGATTTGTCCGGCGTGGGGAATATTGGAGAAAAAAAACTTGAACTGTGGGGAAGATTGTGCAAGATAGCCCTAAGAAATTACTAGCAATGGATGATCAAGGGATAGTAATAAAACCCAAGAATGTTCTACAATGATTGACCAGTTTTATTTCACATTGGGGTATTTTATCGTGTTGATTCGATAATCAACGAAATTGCGAAGTTTTGTCCTGGTTATGAGATCTTGCATTTTTTCACCGCATGTACTCTAAATACTTAAGTATTGTTGAAAATACAACCTATGCTACAGCGTGTTGTTCATCTACAGGTAATAATTATACCCCACATGCCTCACATATTTTTAAGAAGTTTAAGAATGTACCGGTGCTTCCACAAGGCTCAACGACTTAAATGTTAAGTTTTTCTATGGTGGTGACTTTTCAGGTTCGGCCTTTGTCGTTGCTAAGTCCGTCGTTTTTACTCTTTTTGATTTGTATCTCAACCTTGCTATTTCATTTTTTTTCTCTCGGCCTCACGGCTGGCTGCTTCTTCGACGTTTATAAGGGAAAGAGGGGTTGGGCTGGGAGCAGTGTATTCTTCTTCCAGTTTTATATACCTCATCCACTCGCTCCGAACCCCGCTCTCCCATGTGTAATCCCGGCACAGCACAAGAGCTCTTCATGGGCGATGCACTCTTTTCATATTTTTTTACCTCTTTTCCATCTCCCGCTAACCCTCGCCGTTCGTTCTGCGGGCCTCCACCCCCCACCAATCTCTTCTCGTTGCTGTTCTTCCTATTCGCCTTCCACCCCACTTTTCATTCGTGTACCTCCGCTCGATGGCGAGAAAAAAGGAGGATATTTTTATTTTCGCGATTTTTTTTTCGCAATTAAGGGCCCCCGGGGGCCCTTGCCGCGCGATTCTTTCTTTCTTTTCTTCCCCATCGGGGCTCTCTCTATATCTCTCCTTCCCTACCATAGCGTTCCATTCCGCCGTATTTTCCAAGTTCGCCACGGGATGGATGGATGGCGAGCGTTGCGATACCGTGCCGCGAAGTGTGTGCGTGCGCGGGGAGAGATATTCATTTGTTTCGTCGTAACTCCGTAACCGTCCGTTTTGGCGTGGGAGCGGGGCGCGCGGGGATGATGCACAGACGGAATGTCAATAAGAAGCCGAGGGACTTGTTTCTCCCGCCCCTCCTGCGTGAAGCCATGCTTTGTTTTGCTGAATCGAAGGTACTTACCGGGATCCGTAACTCAGTTCGCAGTCCGAATGCATTCCGCATCCTTTTTATTTTTCTCGGTGCCTTACGGAAACGGAGAGTGGCTCAGTCCAGTGGTTTGCGTTGACCGAGGCTAATCGCATTCTCATAGGTCGTGCGCTTCAGTCTCAAGCACTCCTTTGCTGCGATTTTAACGGGAATGTTGACCGATAGCTCCTTTGTTGATCAGCATCCTTTTATTCTCGTGGGATGGAGGTTGTCTTGGTTTCACAGATGATACCGGTGAATGCTCTGTCGAATTAGCTTTAAGTATGGTATTGGAGGTTTCAGCCTAGCAAAAGGGAATAACCTACTGTCAGGCATCCTACTTTGAGATTTGATTTTCTGTTGTTCTGTGAGGGATCGCGCAAGGCTTGCATTCAACCTTTTCTAACCCAGCGTTGCTTCCAAGTAACATCGAATTTGAGGATTTGTTATTTTTTTAAATGTGCATTTTCAGCTCCACCAAAGATAGACCTGAACCACGAGTTATTTGGTGTCGTTAGAATTAAGTGGTCATGTTCATATGTAAATACCATGATAATTAAGTTCAAAACATATACGTTTTAAAAAGTAAATTGTCTTAAAATTTGTTTTTACTAGGAAGAAATGCAGGGTTTGAAAGGGTTAAAAAGAATGGATTTCCTCGGAAGTCGGTTACATTCACATATGTGTCTATGTTGTTGGGGTTCCTCTATATCCACGAAATAGTTTTCATCCGCGGGGGAAGGAAGTTCACCTCTGTGTATCTTCGACTATTTATCGCCAGCGATGTTCTTGGTGTTAGATTTTTTAGCTCAGCTAGGGAAGTAAGGATCACTTGTCGCTAAAGACTTGTTCGGAATTAACTGTAAGTAGATCATAGCTAATGGGAAATGGAGGTCTAGTGTCATTGGCGACTCCGAAGACACCCACATTAATAATGCATTTCAATTTTTTTTTTTAAGTATTACTGCTCTAAAATATGTTTTATCGTTGGAGGAATTAAGGCTTCAATATACCTCATCCCCAGGCTTTTAAGTCTTTTGCTGTCCCATTCTTCAGGCCTAGGAAAGTCATACCTCTCCTCATCTCTTATATTTAATCCTTTTCGCATCAACCTCGCCCCGTTTTCCGAACCCCCTCCGTCCAATACGGATTCAATGCTTGTCATAGCCCCTATCCCTCTTCTCCCTATTTCTTTCATTGCTTTTATTCCCTTTCCCACCCTTGAGAAAACTCTTTCTTCACTCTCCCGGTCTATTGAACCTTCTGCAACCTTTTTCTGGCGCCTAGCACCAACTGATCATCATCATCCATCCGCAAGATTCACGTTTTAAACATTGCTCCAACATAAGCTCTGTATGTGGAATTTTTTCTCCTCGTGTCCCCTATTAAGTCTCTCCCCATAAAAAAAGCCACCTTTGGTGAAGTAACTTTCT
This sequence comes from Ischnura elegans, assembly GCF_921293095.1. Lineage (NCBI taxonomy): Eukaryota > Metazoa > Arthropoda > Insecta > Odonata > Coenagrionidae > Ischnura > Ischnura elegans. The sequence goes on from NC_060252.1 coordinate 85,979,838, forward strand.
TTTTTATTTCCTCGCCGGTGAGTCATTTCTCCATCAGCGTAGCCCTCAGAGTAATTTAACTGCTCATCTACATCTGCGTTACATCTTGCAAGGATCTTGAGGGTGTATGGCAGGAGGTGACCTATCACCATCATGCAGTATGCAAGAAGATCCCTACATGCGCACCTCACGGTCAAAAAAATTTTACGCATTACAACTTAGAATACGCGTACATTCACACAAAGGTAAAACTTGCCAAGGGTTCGTAATTCCAATAATAAATCCATGCAAGGTTAGAATAGTGGAAAAAATAAGAACATGCAATGAGTCGTCCAAGCGAGTAACGTCATTAAATCTATCTAGGGATTTAATCTTTAATAGTTCGAGGAAAAAGTGTATTGTTAAAGATGTATGTTCTGCAGTCTATTTCCTTTATTTTCGTATCGTAATCACGTATATCATATTACGATTCTAAACGGAAGATATTTTTCATGTGGTCTGAGAAAAAAATCCTTTCTGTATTTATTTATTAAATTTAGTCAATGCTTTTCTCAACGCCCCTAAAAAGATTGTCTTTCCAACTCGCCTGACACATTAGAAACGCTGCACTTCTTATCGTAATAACTCATCGAGAATCTGGCCGCCTTGCGTTGCACTCTATTGATTTCATATGTCAGTTCTCCTTCATTAGGGTCCCACTCGCGAGCATCATACTCCAAATGAGGCTTTACTTAAGTCAGGTTGCCTACTCCTTTCACCTTTACCGAGCATTTGACGAGATTTCTTTGTACAAATCCCAGTGTACTGTTAGCTTTCCCGCATACTTGGCATATGTGTTTATTCCACGAGAGATCCCGAGTATTGGTGACCCCTAAGCATTTTATACATCATATAATACATCGAAACCGGCCGATATTATGTTTCGTATCCTCGCAAAATTGAGAAAAGCAATTATTGTATTCGTTGCATTCTACCATATCACGTCCTTATCAATATGTCTATGAAAATAAGTATTTTAAGTATCCAAGCATCTATTTTTTTCGTATTGACATAAATGCTTTCAATTTTCCACGATTATGTAATTACAAGTATTTAATTCAGTATGGAATAATTCCAGTCCGTCTCGCTTGAATCTTCGGGTTTCATTTTCTACACGTTAACCCAGGGCGCGTGATATCCGAGCTTCTTAATTAAGCTACTGTAGTTTATGCATATCATTTGTCGTTGTCTAGCGTTCACTGCCGAGAGGCGGTTTTGTAGCGTAGTACCGTGCAGCGTTGTGGGCGCTCTGTAACGGCGCTAAGGCGAAATTGCGGTTGAGTGCCAGTCTCCGAAATTTCGGATGCCCTCACTTCCTCCCCGTCGCCGTCCGACAAAAGTTTTCCCCGAGATGGCGGCGTGTCGCCCGCTTGCCTATTTGCTCTCATTGCGTGCGGGGGAAACTTAACCAGCGGCGCTCCACGGGTCGCGAATTACAGTTCTGTGCGCAGCCGACCTCTAAGCCGAGAGACACTCTCGGCAATCCTGCAGTCAACAGAAGTTTAAACAAGTCTCCCCCCCTTTTCGAGCGGGGGGCAATCTTTTATTCAGCAGCGAAACAGCGGTTTTCGGGAGCCTCGAGATAGGGTACCTGTCGAGAAGTGGGGGATTGCACGTAGTATATATTTACTAGGGGTCGTGGGGGTGGGGGAGGATGGTGCTTCGTTGGAGGAAAAGGCAGGCAGCAAGAAGGGTCGCTATTTGCTTTTTATTCATTTTTTATTTCTTTTATCTCTCTCTATCTCTCGGGTAGCGATCGAAGGGCGTCTGAGGTGTCTCTCACGGCTTTGCTGGGTGGTCGTCTCCCCGTTTCTTTGTCACCATTATACGCCGGTAGGAATGTTTTGAAAGCGAAATGAAACCGTTCTTCCATCCTTGCTATGCTTGAATTGAAGGGTCGCTTGATACCATCGTGATTGTCTGAACTCGCGTCTAACCCCAACATTATACCGTGCAAACCGTTTTGGGATGGGTAAAGGAGCAATTCTTGCTGAATATGCGTGTTTAAATATCGTTCTGGGAACTCGAAATGTCTAATTATTTAAATTGGATCTCAGTAATTCTTAGAGAGTGGTAATCTTAACGTGACCGCCGTAAGAGAATTTTTACCGATAAATCAATACCAATGAAACCGTTCTTCCGTCCTCATATGCTTTAATTGAAAGTTTGCTTGATACCGAGGTTATTGTCTGGACTCGCGTCTAAACCCACGTTATACCTCGCAAACTGTTCTGGGATGGGTAAATTCGCAATTCTTCCGGAATGTTTGTCTTAAAATCCGTAGCGGGAACTACGAATCGTCTAATTATTTTAATTAGATATCAGTTATTCTTAGAGAGTTGTAATCTTTGCGTGACCAACATTAGAGAATGTTTACCAATAAATCAATACCATTGCAATTGCCTTTGCATAATAATTTTCAACCTTCAGTTTTTCCCTACGCGGTGTTTTATCACAAATCCAATCATTTTGAATCCTATTCTTATATTCCGACGCTTAGCAATCTTACTCATCTCATTCGCTTTTTGGTCCTTCTGGCTGTCGCTAACCTCTTGTAAATCAATGTGAAAGTTTTCCTTTTCGTACCCATCATTATTTTATGTTGTAGCATCTCATAAGCAGTCAATAATATCCTTTACCCTCTTCGCTCCCATCTGCTATTGTTAATGGGACTAATGTTATCCCTTAGGGATTAAGGGATTAAGGGGTTAAGGGATTTTCTGTATTATAAATGGTTAACCTCTGCGATTTCGAAGCGTTCCAGTTTTTTTTTCAGGTTTCCCTCTCTTATGTTTGATCCGTCCAGCCTCTCCTCTGCACAAAAACGATTCAGCTAGATTTTTAAGGGAAGAAGATGGAACTGCTGTATTATTTCCTTTGGAAATTTAATAAGCGTATAATCCCTATCTCTTAGGGATTTTGAACCAAACCATAAATTAAGTGTAGCGATTTATCATCATCATCATCATCGTTATTAGTCAGCAATCCTAAGATTGGTTTGACGCAGCTCCCCAATCCTCTCTCTTAACCTCTAGCCTTATCATAGCGAACTGTTTATTCTCTCTTACATCCTGTAGGAACATGTTCTATGTAACCATTCGGGGCTTTCCTTGCCCTCATTCCCTCCCACCTGTGCTTCTGCGAATGTTTTTTTTTTATCAGGCCATCATGTCTCATTATATGGCCAACTAAGTTGTCCCATCTTCACCTTGAGGTTTTTAGCAGATTTCTTTTTTCTCCCACTCTCCTTAGCACTTCCTCATTACTTCCTCATTACTCGGTCGATCCATCTCATTTTCTTCATTCTTTGTAAAATTCACTCCGTTGTAATATTTGATAATGATTAGGAGAAGGTCTGCTCCAACTTCGCCCTGTGTGGATCAATAGCGAGAGCTTACGGCGGAGGATCCGTTGTTGCATAAGATGGGAGTCGCGGTTTATTGTGGCGAAAGATTTCGAGACGACACGAGTGCAAGACTTGCATATCATTTTCTTGTGGGATGCATTGTGCTTCGTTCACGATGGTTTTTTTCTGTCTTCTTTGTCATTGCTTTCGCCCGCACTTGTGAAGCATGTGTTATTCGCGATTGTTTGTGCGAAAAACGCTATTTTCGTAAACTCTCTCTGTGTTGCGTAAAACCTGAGGGTTCATTGCAGAGGTGAGTAAACCAAGAGCTACGCTTTTTTATTGATGGTTGTCTTTTTGTTTCACCGGCTCTAAATAAAGTCTCAAATGATAGCATAACGATACATCTCGTGACAATGGTCTGGTTTTTCAGGGTGTGCTGATCTTTTGATATATATTTCTGGTCAACTTTTGTCTAATTTTTTACAGTTGTTAATTATCTTTTTTGTTTTCCTAAGAAAAATTTTAGATCACTTTTATCATGGAGAACATTACATTAATTGCTTGGATGAGTATTAATTTGATAAATTTCGCTTTTATCACGGATTCAGGGGTGCCCCTGACCTGCCCGTGTTCCAGTCATGATCAAATTGCTTGTAGTTAGTAAACACGATCGATGATTAAAAGAACGACGGGTAATTCAATAAATGAAGTGTGTTTATTGATTTAGCCTAATATATTCGCAACTTTTTCTCATATGTTGAATCATTGAACTATTTTGCTGAACGTATAGGTATGGTAATTCGTTTTTCGCCCGAACTATAAAGGACTTTAATAAATGCCAGCCGTAATTTGGTTTGAGCATTTGATTTTTATGTGGAAACGACTGGTATCATTACCACCCCCTCCACACGCCTTCTTAGGCGGCTTGCGGGGTAGGTTATAGATGTGTATGGCTTTTTTATGCGTATTTTTTTACCCGTTCCGTCAATTTATTGAGTAATTTTGGTGATTTTTGATTTTTGGATCAGCAATCTGATGAAGGTTTTTTCTTTTTCTTTACAGAGCGAGTGGTGGCCCCAACACCTCAATCATCGTAAGTACTCTTCACGGACTACATTTCATTCATCCGTATTTATCGTGAATTTTATTTGCCCGAAATGTACCAGAGGTGCCTTGTTACGTATGTCAGTCAATCTTGTTATTCGCTTTTGCAGTTTTGACTCTTTTTTTCTTGTCGTGAATTTTCGGATTTCCATCACCATTTTATCAATACAAATATTCTGCGATTCCCAGCATCAAATTCAATGGTGCTTGAGTTGGGTAACAACATGGTTCTCTTCTTGGGATTGTGTTATCCCTTGAGGAAGAATATATGTTTCATTAAGAGTTTACTTCGCTTCAAGTGGTCATCGTTGACGTATTGTGTACGCATAAAAAATCTATGAAATATCTCAATGGTTGTAGCAGTAGGAAATGAATTTTGTTCTCCTCAAACTTCAGGCCATTTCATCAATCAATTTACCCGTTCATTTATTTAAATCGAAGTCCGCTGGTTATCTAAATATGACAGTTAGCAACGCCTTTATCATTGTCCGGCTCTTTCGATACATAAAATTCGTTGTGTACTTTCTCTTGAGAGTGTTGGAAGAACTGGAACATTTTTATGAGCTTACGACTGGAAGACTTTTTCAGTTATCAGTCGGCGAATAGATAAATAGTTTCCTTCTTGGTAATGACCTCGGTTCAGTATTAATTACGCGCCATATTAGTACTTTAAATCGTGCGCAGATGCATTTTTATTTTTTCAGCGTGAAAAATATCGGCATCTATCAAATTCAGAGTCGTAATTTTGATTTTTGTATTCTATTTTAATTCGATTCAAAAAGTCGAATCCGTTCTAATTTTATTTTCTAATTTCGATTCTCATTTTCGTTTGAATTTGACAAAAATGAGATACCCTAACTTAAATGATTTTTTTCTTGCATGGGATATTAATTATTTCCATTTAGAGGCAAGTCGAATCAGGATCGGTATTGCCTTTAATTTTAAACGTTGATTAGAGTCTGGTAATGTAGGACTTGAAGAATTAAATTCAAAATGTTATGGCCAACGTTTCGGTATATTTTGATACCTCCTTCAGGGCTTTTTGCAATGAATATACTTTGTTTTAAATCATATCCATTGCAAAACAAATCAAATTGATTGAAGAAAGCCCTGAAGAAAGTATACCTCATGTACTGAAGCGTTGGCCAAACATTTTCACATTTCATTCTTAAAGGCCTGCAATACAAGACACTAATCAACGCTAAAAATTGAGGTCAAGAGATTGAAAAAAAACCTCAATTTTTTATGATAAAATAATCCTTGGAGTATAGGTCAAATGTTTATGATGCAAAAAGCGTTTAGCCAACGTTTCAGTTTATTTAAAACCATCATCAAGGCTCTGAATGAAAAAATGAGAACAAAATAAAATACAAAGATATACAGTACTGTAACATAAATAAATGTTACGAAAGAGTTTTTTTTATACAATAATATATTTTTTTTTAATAAGAAGAGAATGCACAAAAATTTTGACATACCTTACCTTTGCACATATTTATTGACATTAGGTTATGCCCCGTTCACATTATGATCGTCCGAGCCGTCGTCCTAACGATAGTTGACCGAACTAGCCGTGTGAATGCAAGTCCTGACTATAGTTGACGTAGTTCCGAACGTTGCCACTTTACGATGGTTAGGCGCTGGGAGACCGGATACGGAAGCGACAAGAGAAAGACGAAAAGCTCGTGAAGCTCTATTTTTTTCACGGATTTGTCCTAGGAAGGAAGAATATGGGCGGAAGAAAAATTATTCGGTAAATACACGTTGAGCACAGTAATATCTTGTCCATGCATACCTCAACAGCTTTGCTAACCGTCAATTTCCTGTTCACTTTAGATGTCAGCACTAGAGCGCAGCACAGGTTTTAACCATCGTAATGTGAATGCACGATAGTTCCGACGACGGCTCGGACGATCGTAATGTGAACGAGGCATTACTAAGCTATTACCAAACCTAGTTACCATTAAAAAGAACTTCATTTATATAAAAAGGCCACATAAGGAAATTAGACTGTTTAATATAGGTGCGATAAAAGAATTGGCATCGTATTTTATTTTATTATTATTATTTTTTAATATATATTTTTATTTAACTAAATTTATTACAACAATGAGACTTAGCAACCAAACATTAAATAAATCAATATTCAGCCCTGAAGATGAGTGCCGAGACGGTACTTGAAACGTTGGCCGTTATAAAAACATTAACCCGGTGGAAATCCCGAGAAAAGTTTACCCCCATAGTTACCATTAGTTTCAACTTTTTATTTTATTTTAAAGAAATTGATTTTAGAAAATATTGTCGTAACTAATTTAAGTGTAGATAAAGTACTACGGGTTTATAAATGCTGCTATTCTGTTATGCTTGCGTTGCGCAATGCGTTATCAGTATCGGTTGGGATCGTTCAATGTCATGATGGCTGGCTCCTTCCTTCTCAAGCTTCCGCGTTCGGGTCCTGGTGGTGGAGAAGCATTTTTCTCGGGAACACCAATCCCGGATTAAGTCCTTTGAGGATGGCACTTCAAGTGCAGCGCTCCAACCGTCTAATGGGACATTTAGCTATAATCTTCATGGCGCCTTTCGTTAAGAGCCGGCTACCACCGATGCGGTGCCACCAGATACTGATTTACTCTCGGGTATTTCTCTGTCCGGGGAACGGCACTAGAAATTCCAGATTCTCTCGATGTATTTCAAATATTGATGAGTCGATTCCACTTTTTTCGACTCCGATTCTTTCAAATCCATTCTCTATTTCATCGATTCTTATTCATGTTAACAGGCGGGATATCGACTTGTCTCTAGTATTGCTGGCATTAAAATTTGAGAATCAGATAGAATAAGATAACAAAGACAATTAAGTGGCCCACTAAGTATATTTATTCAAAATATCGAATTCATTTTATGGTAACATATTCTCAGATTTGATAAAATGGTAATCACTTTTACTGTTTCAGACGCAAATTGCTTATGTAATAATGCGCACTGCACAGTGGCTCAGGTTTGTGGCGGCCTTGATGCCCCAAGCTTATAGAGTATGTTTAAAATATTTATCTTCCTGGAATAGATATTGACATTAGGCGAGGTATCGGGTTGGTGTGGTGGCTAGAGTGTTAGCTTCCCACCAAGTGGGTTCCGGTTCAAATCCTGGCAGTGGCAGAGAATTTTCAGGGACTGCCCGATCCCTACTTGAATGTGGCGTGGAGGACATTTAAAGGACAGCACTCCGTCCGTCGGATGGCACGTTAAGCCGTGGTCCCCTTGGCGCCTTTCGTGAAGAGCAGGCTAATGCCGACGCCGGGTTTCTCTCCACCCTTCCTTCCATACCCTTTCCTCAAGGCGCAAATAATGTAAGCGGCCCGTCGCCTCCTCCAAATACCATACCTGGCATTAGGCGATCGATTGTCGATTCCGATTCCGTGGCCGAGAATCGATGGAATCGAGAATCGAAATTTGGAATCGACTCATCCCTAATTTCAACATGTATGCCGTGTCGAAGGATCTAAGGTTGTCCCGGCGAATAGACTGGAGGAAGAGTTCTCGGGTTTCCAGCCGGGTCCAAGGGTTTATCAGCATCGACGTTTCGAGGGCTAAGTCCGCCATCGAAACGTCGATGCTGAAAAACCCTTGGACCCGGCTGGAAACCCGAGAACTCTTCCTCCTGTATGCCGTGTCTCTTAAATGCAGTCCGTCTTTAGAAAGTCTCCCCTCCCATTCCTTAAGGCAAAAATTACTGCGCACTCTCTCGACTGGCAAGCCCATTCCGAGTGATTGATCGGCGATATTTTTCTTTTTCCTTTTAATGCGATGAACATTTTTCGCCCGTGTTTTTCACCGCACACCTCCCGAATGGGTTTCGTGAAGACGTTGAAGGGCACATCGGGAACCTGATCCTGGCTCAAGCCTCATTGCCGCTAATGGGATTCCTTAACTTCGGTGTCAAAGGAAGTTGCTCGAGCTTCCCTAGGGGCCAATGGGGAAGTAGCCGTACCTGGAGATGCGAAACCATTATTTTTTTAGTCTTTTTCCCGATCCTTGAGCTCTTTCCTGAATTATAAAAATATTTTCCTTTCGCGGAAGAATTTCTCACCTTGCAGAATTTTTAATGCCTATCGCTGAAATTTAATGCTTGTTGGATGCATTGTGCTTTCTTTGTCTAAAAATTTTGAAATCTATTTATAAAGGTTTCCATATCCCTTTAACTCTCCCATATTGAAAGCCTTCGAGGAAATAAAGGGGAGCAAAATATATTTGTAAATGTATCTTTATTTTCCGCATTCAACAATAATTGCCTATTTTTTAAATGGAAAGTATGAATAGCATTATGAACTTACGTCTAGAATTTCGGCTTTTTATTTTATCTTTAGGCGTCTGAAGATGATTCTGCGTTTCAAATCGGTTCTTTTAGTTAAAATGCCCTCTTCACTTAATCACGTTGTATTAATTTACCTTTGATGGTACTTACCCCGTATTAATGGTAATATTATCCCATTTTGCAAAGTTGAATGTCGTTGTCATGACGTAGAAGGTCAGTGGCATGAGAGAATACAATTTAAAACCACCCAAATTACCTGGAAAGCACGTCATTCGGTTGATTTTATGGTGATGACGCCGATTACAGAGATTGCGTTTTTCCAGTTTTGTGGTGTGTATTATTTTCAAAATTTCGTTGCCACTCTGTGTGTCGAGCGTGAGAATGGTTGGTCGTTAATTGATCACCAGGGGTGGAAAAGGTTAGAGTGATTAAGAGGTGGAGATAACAATATCAACTGCATTAACCATCTCCGGCTCTCTCGGAACGTGTGAGGTTTCCCCAAACCTTCCATTACGAACCCTTTTTTTTCTGGCCCGGCTAAGTGGGTTGTTAATTTTACGGATCATATCGTCCGTGTAATCGTTAAGGAGATGATGTAAGCGCTTCCAGAGTAGTTCAGATTAACCCGATTATATAAGTTTTTCTCGGGTGTCTCAAATTGGACTTTCCCCTGTTCAAATGTGTAAATGCCAATGATAGAATTTTATTGAGGTTTGGATGGAGAGATAGCCGCATATTATAACATTGTAATAGAGGTTGGATCTATGTATAACTCATCTCTTTGCGAATTGTAATTTCTGTACGTTTTACATCATATTCATTATTTACCTCGTGTATAGCCGTCATAAATTTCTTAATTTTTTCTTTACCTTCTACATCTTGTTTTCTGAAACTGTCGGTTGGTAAAAACGTACCGTGATTTTAAATAAGCTTCGTATTGCGATACGCTTTGCTTTTGCAGATAGGATCCCGTTTCTATCGAATCTGAAAACCTTACTATTATCTTCAGTTTATTTCGTCATTCAAGTATTTCTTAACGTTTAAAATATTGTTTTGGAGATATTTATGAGGGTAATGTACTAATATATTTCTCATACAATGAAACATGAAGATTATAGGCTACCAGTAGTGTATATATCCGACTGTCGTGTATCATCATACAAAAAGCTGGATTTACTGATGGAAATTCTTAATGGGTGCACGTGTTACATTTCCTTCGCCTCTGTCCTTAAATTCTTGTGAATTTTCTCCATTTGTTTTGAGTGTGCTCCTGTTTTAGGATCATCCAATTTCTTCGAGGGGCATATTATTTCCTTGATATTATCTGGACGAAAACTCGTGTTTTGACGAAATGATTTCCGTTTCCCCTTTCTGTACGGCGGGTCGGGGTGGCACACGCAATCCGTTGGCGGGAAAAAATATCTCGCCAACACTTCCCGACCATAAATTTCTATGCCTCGTTGCCAAGTTTATTTGTACACGTGCTTGCGATGGATGAATTGCATGTATGCTGTTGCGGGCAGTAGAAATGATCTAATAGAGATAAAGCTGGTTTCCGCCATGAAGTTTACGCACATGTGAATCTGGAATGAAGCGATCCAATAGCTTGTATCGATAGTTTTCTGGCACAGTTCGGACTAGTGTTTACGTCGTATGTGGTCGTGTAGAAAAATAACAATGTTAACAAATGAGTAATGCTAATTTATTGAATTTATCCTCCTTCGTGTGTTCCTCGTTATTTAAATCGATCAGTCGCTGCCGGTCTGTTTTGAAAAAAAATATTCTTTGAGCTCTTACTGGAACATATTGGCTAATTTTTAATTGCAATTAGTTTTACTATCATAATTACAGGAGAAAACTTGTCCTGGATTCAATAAGGATATTAATTACGAATGAATTTATGTTTTATATATTACGCAAGCCGAAGTGCATTATATTATTTCATAGACAAGTATGTAGACATGCTCATGCAGCTCCGAAAACGTCACGGTAACTCGTGGTATCGTTGAAATGCTCATTCAAGATTCTTTGAATCATTAATGCAATCGCTCTAAGGAGTTCTTTCGTGTACAGTTCTGTAATAACAGTTCCTCGGAAAATCCATTTTGTCAAATTAATTTAAAATATGCCTCAATCGGAAGGCAGTAAAATGTGGACAACAAGCTTACCTAGAGTGGAGATTATCATTTGCATGTTTGAGTAGTCACTTTTAAAGAACGGGGTAATTTGAATTGAAAGCAGTGTGAACGTTATTTCAATGTATAGAAGTGTTGGATTTAAATTATTTGGAATGCATATCAGGTTTAAATAGTCTCCATGGCAGCGAGGCAAATGCGATGAAGCCATTCGTGAAGAAAAGTCAAAGTAATGGCTATGGTTGGTCGAAGATATACATAGAAAGTGGTTTGTCTCTTAACTTTGTTGAATGAATGTTAACTTTTATGGGGTTCACGGTTCCAATTGTTAATAAACCGAATGTTACATCAATCCTGGTGTCTACTAAATCTCCAGTATTCAAGGAAACGCCCGTCCGCGGCTAAATGTGCTGTCACCCATCTCGGTGGACGGTATAGCGATCCGAATTGTGCGAGGAAATAAGCTGTGATAATAAAGGACGTTAACCGAAATTTATATTCCTGATGGCATAAATTATCAAATTCAAACCTTTGTGATGATATTCCTCTCGCGAACACAAGTACTCTATTGTAAACATGGGAATGTGTACTCTGCGCTAATTGGGGAGCCGTGGTCATTTTTTGAGAACCGAATAAAAAGCGGAGGAAGAGTTTTCGGGTTTCCAGCCGTGTCCAAGGGTTTTTCAGCACCGACGTTTCGAGGGCGAAGTCTGCCATCGTCTTCAGGGTGAAGGATTCACACGCTAGGTGCTGAAAAACCCTTGGACCCGGCTGGAAACCCGAGAACTCTTCCTCCAGTCTATTCTCCGGGAAAACCTAAGATCCGAATCAAAAGCGTCTTAAATAACAGCATAAATCAAGCTTCTACCTGGGCCTCCTTTTATAAAGAATCCTTGGTGTGGCAGCGAGCTTTCTGGGGTCGGCTCTACGCCTCGCGCTGCGCTATAGATGGAAGAGAGAGGCTGATATTCTCCTCGTCCTCTTTCAATGGCTGTCCTTAGGGACACAGGGAAATCGTCAATCGATATCCGCTGGAAGATTTGGAACGCGAAAGGGAACTCCCTTATCCACGTGTGTGTGATGTGTTCCGTGGCGCAGGCGTCCCTCACCTCCACCGGGGGGCGCTTGCGTGCGGACAGGGGGGGACGGGGGAAGCGAAAACTGCCGGTGACGCACCGTCCGTGAGAGCGGGAATGGGGCCGTCACCGCCAACCGATACTTTTCGTCCAGAGCGCTGCTACTGCGTAGGATATCTTAAAATGTGCACTTGACATTTCGCCTGGTCCATGTCTAGCGGGTGGAATATTGCGTTGTATAATTATTCACCAAATAAGCCGAATTTCCTTGCTAATAGGCGAAGGCACAAAGGTCGAATGACGTTTTAAATGGACGAAGGTTAACATTTTATAATAACAATGTTATTCTGTAATCATTATTACTTTTTAAGAAATAAAAATATCGTTATTAGCAGATAATTTTCAGAGATTTTTGTCCCCGATTTCTGCGACATTGGGGACGATGAAAGTAATTTTTTTTGCATTCGTTTTTACCGGCAGAAGTGTTACTACATCCTTTCATGCCTTTTCATCAACCCATGGGACTAGAATCAATCGATTGAAATTCTTATATATATATTTGAACCTCTAACTGCAGAAAGGCATCATGTCCAATTTGGCGAACTTTACCGGAGAGAAAGAAAAAAACCTAGTCAACCCATATGCACCACGTATATAATTTTTTAAAATATTCTTTTTTATATGACGTGGCATTAGGAACTTGTATATATATTAATAAAGTAAGTGAAATGTTTTCAAGAGAGTTGGCTAAAGATTTTCGTCCAACCACCCAAAAATCAACTTGAACATGATGCCTTTCTGCAGTTGGCGTTGCATTTGACATTCACGTTTTTTAATCGGCAGCGGTCTTTTTAATTCCAATTTGAAGCCTCTCTATTCTTATTTTTTCAATTATTTCCCACATTTTGCATCCATTTTATTGTTTATTGAATTTTTGGCACCAATATCATCGCGTTTAAATGATGCTAGTGTTCTTATAATTGTTTCCGTGGTGATGAGTGCATGGCTTGCCGCTATCCACTTGAATAATTAAACTCTGCTGTAGATTATGAAGTTAGCTTATTGAGAAGGCATTAAAAATTGTTGCTGCTATTAAAACGCTCACCGCACTGCAATAGCGGGAATTATGAATTTTAATGGGATATTTGTAATCAATAGGATAGCTCTTATTTTTATAGGATTACGATTGAATATAAAAAATTTTACGAAATCAGTCGTCTTCAACCTCACCGTTGCCGATATTTCCGCGATATAATTAGCAACTTGTTGCATATTTTATTGATTTCATCATGATTCTTCGTGGCTTGGTGCAAAATAATCAGTAAATTTTTCGTTATTCCTATCCAATTATGACCGAGTTTCATTGTTAAATGTTGTCGAAAGAACGAATCCCAGTTTTTTTTTCTTTTTTGTTCAGTTTAAACTTTTTTAAAGCCTCGGAACTTCATTTTTCTCATCCAACGTCAAATGCATGCTTTGGAACGTGCTCCAAATCCAACGCAAATTTCAAATTTTTCGTACTTTGATTCTTAGAGTTAGTTTGAATTGAATGGGAGTTAATGTGAATGATTTTTCCGAGAATGTCTGCTCGGTTCGTTTTACCCATCGGTGGGGTGAGAAAACTTTTTCATTGGATCGGAACTAATCGCCTGGAAGAAAGTTCACGGAATACTCGTGCCTATAAATTTTTATTGCACCTGCCTGCATGTCTGCTCTGAGCAGGTGTGTCTAAACTCGGCTATTTTAAAAGGCAGAATGAGCAGCTTGCTAGCTCAAAGGTGTCCGTCAAATTAAAGTTAGGAGAATATAAGATATCTCGTGCCATTAAATGATGTAAAATTTAATGATGAAGTGATGCTTGTCCAAAGTAATTGGATTAAAGTTAGGATATTATTGCTCCGTGTTGAATTCTGTGTTCTAAAAGCAACTTTTATGTTTTTTTGCTACTTGCGAGTAGAAGTGGTTCATCTCAGTTTCTTAAATTATTGTTTTTTAATTTTAAAAAATATTATAAACAAGAAAGTTTTATACGCAAACCGCCATTGCCGACAAGACAATGACAACTTTGATTATGTAAAAACGCTATGTATGAATCGTGCTTATTTTTTGTTGGAGTTTATAATCATGAACTATCGACACGGAAATTTTATTTCAAATTAACTAAAAAATTCCTACCTAGATTTCAAAAGACCTACAACCAATCGGACGACACCTGAGCCGCATTGTTGTCCTCGGTAAACGGTCGATCCACTTCAGTGTGTAATTGGACTTCCATAAGCAGCCTTGAGGAAGGGAGACAAGTCGTCTTCCGAAACGTCGGCTTGTATAAAAGCATTAACCTGGCTGCAAACCCGAGAAATATTCGTCAGAAGTATTCACCAGGAAAAATTTAAATCGTTTATCAAATGCACTCGTTTGAATGATTCTTTTTTTTAGTGTTTTTTTTCGCAGAGAGAATGGATTTTTAACCCGATCTGTTCTCGATTATCTTTATGATTCTCGTTTCCCTGTTGATCTTTTTGTTCACCCTCCAATCTACTGTGGTGATTTGGATGTCTTAAAATATCTTTCCGTAAGTTTGCACATAGTCCACCCTTAAACTCATTCAAAATATTATTTATGAGATTTTAGCCACGAAAAATTCGATCAATGATGACCAACCTAGTTCTTGTAGCTTATTCGTAACGTCAATTAATTGAAATAGATTGATGATTGAATAAATTAAATGTGCTGATGATCGCCGGACAGCATTTTTGTGTGGTTGATGCTCTTTTGTCACATGGGATCCTCCCGTTCCAGTCTAGAGATTACCGAGACCTTTCGCCTTATCGTACCTCCATCACATTCCCCTCCACCGGACCAAGTAATGCGAATGACTGACTCTCTCGCGGGTAAGGGACGAACGGCCCTTGTCGGAGGCTTTGTTTGATAGCTTAAACTAGGATGTGAATCATATTGCCCTATCCTCGATCGTTTGCCATTGGCTGTCATGTTGGATTTTGGTCACATCTGCATCTACGAGGTACCGTGCAATACACCTCCAGGGTGTGTGGCACGGGGTTACTCCACATTAGGCGTGCAGCACTCATCCTAACCTGAGTCAGAAGCGCGTGGGAATCGGGTTGGTGTGGTTGGTAGAGCAGGGTTCCCACTCAACCGTGAAAACCTTAAAACCGTGAATTAGCCGTGAATTTCCTCTACCGTGAAAAAACCGGGAAATAGCCGTGAATTTCGTCTTAAAACCTTAAAAATATCTCAATCTTGATAATAATACCTTCCCAGAAATTTTCATCTTCGTTCGTAGCTAGCGCACTTCTATTCATTGTGGCGAGCATCGTCGCATGCGGTCGCATGGGTCAGAAAAGCGTGGGAACGAATGTTGCCTGAAGAAAAAAACATCTTTCCCCAGCGCAGGCCTTTTCTCTCCCCCTCCTGAAATATGACACCACTTCTCATCAGCTTGTTTACTTTCCTCAAATGGCTTGGTTTCCCCTCCCTCGGTCACTGCTTAGTCCCCCTTCCACCCAATTAGCCTTCCCACTGGCTGCAGCGACCACTTTCGAAACTAAATCTAGATGGCCATTGTGTCGAAAAATTTGAACGTTTATTCAACACCCTCAATCCTATGACTGGAAGACCGCTAGCCTTGACAACCTGCCATGCGCTGTGGACACTACGCTCCCTGCGTTTGAACCGGGTGACAGCGAGCTTTCGGCGTGACGTTACTAATTCTCGCGCATTGCGGCCCTGAAAACGAGAGAAGATTTCCGCTTATGGCAACACAGCATTACACGATTGTCGCATGCGTCGACCTGGAACTTGCCAGTTTTACGTCGCAACCGGAAAGTTTGTGTGGAGTTATTTACTGTCGGTGGTGATCCAGTTCCTCCGCTTTGTGCTATCTAAGGTAATGCTGTTTGTTTGTGTCGTTAAAGCCTCAATGCCGTCGCGATATAAACTGCTACATAGTCTCACGAACACAAGGATCAAGAACTTTGCTATTTCCTTGATCCTTGTGTTCGTGATATTATGGATTTCCACCAAGTTACGCCCTCTACGATTAATTATGCTACATAGTCGTTCCATTTTTCCCAGAGCAACGGTAAGAAGGGAACATGATATGCCTCTGATTAGAGAGATCGATTCAGTTTTGGTTTCAGAGTATTACAATAGCAGAGAAAAGAAGTCATTACACTGCCGCTTTCAAAAGAAAGTTATACGGTGGAACCTCGATCTATCGTTCCCGCATTGATCGTTCGCCGTTTCTGGTCCCAAATAAAGTTCCTTATAGACAATTTAGTTTTTTCCCGCATCTATCGTTCCCCGAAGTATCGTTTCTCGCATTGATCGTTTGAAGATCGCGGTTCCGACGCAGAATTTTCCCGCATCCATCGTTTGACGAAAATGAGACGAAATAAATACAATGTGTCATTTATGGCTAATAACGTCAAGCACGTAGTTGGAATCCTCTCCAAGAGATGGAACTACCATTGGGAGAAGCTCAGTGCCGTGGGAAAGTAACATTAGCGCATTTCCCAAGAACCTTTATCCCCCTCCATTCACCATTCGCCTCCCCCCTTCTGACGCTTTCCTCTTCTTCAAAATAAAAACAGGTCCCAGCTCGCGCAGGGATCTTATTACGAAGACCTTAGCTTCGAAAAAAATATCGAGTTACACGAGAACAATAGAAACGTGTTTCGCGCTCCCCCCTCTTCTCACCAACTGACCTTTTTCAGCCTAACTGCTTCGAAGTTCCCAGTTTATGGAGGTCAACTGCTGCATGAATCACCTATTAGCCCAAAAGGTATCTAACAATGATATTCAGTAATTGCTATTATGCTTTTATTAGATTGAAATGTTAGTAATTTGCACGTTAAAAAAAACGAGACCACACATGACGTATTTTAAGCAAGGAAATAGATGGAAAAATACGATGGTGATTTTTGGCGAAACGCGATATCCTCGTAGCTGAGCTTACGGCAGTTAATTCGGCATTTTGTTCCGAAAACATGATACCAGGTTGTTATCAGTTATCCATAGGGTAGTTTCCTTCATCAAAGAAAACGAAAGGCATTGATTGCGATTCGTTACCCACCATTAGTGTATTCATAATACACAAATTATTTGATTTTTGAAATACCGGTTTAGACGAATGGCATGGGTCAAATTTTATCCTCATTTGAAAAAGGCCAGATTGGCGCCCATGCGATTCCACTCCGCATGACGTCACAGGGACCTAGTTTCTACGCGAGAGGATAGGAGTTATACATCGTCTGAGGTTACCAATGCATGCATGAGGCACAGAGCTCAGGGGAACATGTCTTAATAATCACCTATTAAAACTGGCTAAGTTCGGAAAGTTTTCTTCGTTTGATAAGGTATTAATAAACCTTTTTTAAGCCAAGCGCTACCAGACAGCAAGGTACTCAGCTATCCGCTAGCATCCTGCGACGTATCAGCGCTAAGCCTCGCCTCAAGGTCACCTCACCGGGCGGGAGGGGGAACCAGAAATACGACGTACGGATATATTTCCCGGCATTCACACTTAAGCGTCGCGTTTTCGCGCGCTTGAAAATTTTCACTTTTCATTTAATCGCGAAAAATAGATGTTGTCATTTACAAATCTAAAAGCGTGAAATACGTACTCCAGGAGTAATAATCTTTCGAATAAAGAAATAAAAAAATAATAGGAAACCACCCTATTTACGAGCTATACTACTACAAGTAGTCTCACTTGTCAGAGTTTCTGACGAAGGGATATCTTCTCAGGATTTTTGTTTCTCCCTACTAACAATCCGAATTCATCTGATCATCTGGCGCTACGCTAATTAGAAAAGAATGGGCATCTTTAGGGTAAAAAATTTCATGGCGCAGTCCTATGGTCACGCTTCGCCCTCTGCAGTGTGCTCTGCGTACCCCCGTACGCGATAGCATCAGTTCCGAACTTCACCTCGTACGAGTGGTTCCCTACTTTCCGGGGTGGCTGGACTTCGAACCACCGAGTGTTTTCCATGTGAGTTTAATAGAGTCATTTTCACTAGTTTAATTTTAGTCGTCTTCCGACCATGGCCCCCCCGAAGAAACTATTGAGAACTTTAAGAGATGGACTGAAAATAATTGAACATGAAGAAAAGAATCCGGGCTAGATGCGCGTGAATATTGCAGAGCGCCTTGGGTTGTCCGCTAGCACATGACGGTAGGGGTGGGGGTAGAGTGAGCTACCTGGAGAAAACAAGTAGAGATATGAAGGCGAAGATCCAGGTGGGCGTGCCGCTGACGATTAACGCAACATTGTTCACGCTTTACACACTACCTCAATTGTATTAAAAATATATTCATTAGACAGGAACAATTCAAGTAATTGACTATTTTTGGCCTTCGTGATCCATCTCACAACCAGTCACTGCACCGGCGAATGCGGTTGTTTTAGGCACAACATGCACATTGCTCTCGTGAATACGTGTATTGGAAATGGTGTTTGATGGATAAGAATTTTTACATCTGACTGAAATCCATAATAGCAGTGTAAATGCCGAGTGGAGAGCAAACATTCAGAATTTTTAAAGAGATATGGGTCGAATCAACAATATGACGTATGTGTCTTGATAAAGTACTACTATTCCTGTTATTATCTAAAATATTGTTTTGAAACCTTTAATGAATTTCTTAATTACTCGCCAAAATCCTGCGTTTCCTGGGACATAGGCAATCCAGCAAAAAAAATGAAGCATTGATCGTTTTTCCGCATTCATTTTATAATCGTATCATTATTAATAAAGAAAAATTGTACCCTAGTGGAGTTCCAAAAAAGGAGGGTAGTCTTAGAATCGCGTTCGTCTTAGATTCGTGCTAATACGGTGTACGAAATTGTTTTTCGATTAATTATGTTCTATTAACAATTTTCATAAAATATTTTCCGCTGAATAAGAAAGAATCAATTTATTATATTCTATAAACAATTTAAATAAAATATTTTCCGTTAAATAAGAAATATTGGGGTGGGGGAAATTCGGTTACTGTGCAGTATTAACGTGCGCAAAAAACAATCTCTCAGCGAGGAATTAAAAAAGTACCTCGAGTGTCCGGACGGAAGAAGGTCCGAAGGGTATTCGGCGTCCGGGCAAGAGCGCGGTTGGGCTGGTCCTTTAGTCGGCCCTGAATTTTGCAAACGATAGATCACGTCATATCAGATATCACTTTTCATTGCGGCGTTAACATTCACGGCGTTTTTCGTCCACGTTAATTTTCTGTTGATATACGGCCAGTGATTTTCTTATTGTTGGCTTATTAACGGACCGTGAATTTAGCAAAATTGAGACCGTGAAAACCTTAAAAAAAACCGTGAAAACGTGAAAAATAACCGTGAAAACCTGGAAAAAGCCGTGAATTTCATTGTTCAGGTAGAGTGGGAACCCTGTAGAGTGTTGGCTTCCCACCCCGTGGGCTCGGGTTCAAATCCCGGCGTCGGCAGAGAATTTTCAGAGACTGCCCGATTCCTGCCTGAATGTTGTGTGGAAGACATTTAAAGGACAACACTCCGTCCGTCGGATGGGACGTTAAGCCGTGGTCCCCTTGGCGCCTTTCGTTAAGAGCAGTCTAATGCCGACGCCGAGTTTCTCTCCACCTTACCTACCCTTCCCTCATGGCGCAAATGACATAAGCTGTCGGTCGCCTCCTTCAAAATACCATATACCAGAAACGAGCTCGCTTGCTGGACAAAGACCAAGCTCACAGGACGTCTCGCGGTCAGGTCAGAAACTAGGAGAGTGCTAAGGACACGAATATGCTATCATGCAAATGGAACTATTAGTTAGAAACCGAAAACGAAAAGTTTGCGTAGTAACTGATTCTTGCGTGAGTTATAACTTACCAGTGAATGCATGCAGCTAATTAGTATTGACAATTATTGTAAGTTATGAATTCATGACATGAATACCCGTTCGCTATGAATAAGTTATTACTGCCATCGAATTTTCTGTCCGATACGTTTTTCAATATAAGGATGTTATATTATTGATTCTACCGTGTGTCTATCCATGTTATTCCTTCATAATATCGGTTACAGTATTCTTCAAATATTATTTGCATTTTTTTAGTTTCCGAATACGTTTTTTTTTTCATTATTCCGTAATTTTTTTTAGCAAATCGAGTTTTAGTTACGTGCTCCTCTTATCTAGTCATGTGTGCTCTTGGTTTCATAGTTCTCTCGAGAGCAACCGTGTCGCTGTTTTACACAATTCTTCTGTTACTTCTTCTTACTCTTTCATCCCCTGTTTTCGAATATTTTCACCAGACCGTCGTATCTATTGTCCCTTCTTACCAAGATTTTCAAAAGACTTTTCTCCAACTCTTCTTAAAACTTACACGTCACTTACACGATTCAACTCAGAATTTTTCTCGCTGACTATCCTGCCTGGGTCTTCATGAATAACTTCACTTTCCACCGGAAGAACACCGGAGAGATAAATGCAGAGATCAAACCATCACCGTGAAAACCTTGACTCTACATAACACGTTATTTATATTTCATCTTCATTCATTTTTATACCCATCAAATATTTTTGCGCGTTGCGTTTTTCTTGTCGTAGACGTGGATTTCATTTTATGGTAATGGCGGGATCTTAACCCGATTTCTCGGATGAGACAGCGAACGCTCCTTAAAGTCTCTCAGTCGAACATCTTGAACGGACTGCTCGCCCATCTCTCTCTCTCTCTCTCTGTCCTTTCGAGATCAAGGATTCGGAAATGCGAGGTTTACGAGATGGACTCCTCTGCGCTAAGGCGGAAAACCGTCCCTCCAGTGTTTACTCCGGCCTATGCCGAGTGTTACGACTCGTACGCGCCATTACCCTCTGATCCATTTATGTCGGGGGGGTCCTTCAAGCACCCCCACGATGTGGCGGAATCTCAGTTTGCGGTTTCGTCTCTTGTTTTCGTCCTTCCGATGCAGCCGTTTGCCTCTCCATCTGCTTGTGACTGGATCTATGGTCGCTGTGGACTTGAAGAAAAGCAAAGAAAGGCCACGAGTGGGTTGGATAGGACAAGGCATTATGGATATGCGTGAAATAAAAAATAAAAAACAGGCTAGTTGATGGGAGAGTGGAGTGTAAAGCTGCTTGAAACAATTTCTTTGGATTTTATTGTACTAATTGTGATGATGCGTTTCAAATATTTAGTTATTTTAGCCCAGGTGTCCCCATGCAAGAATTCTTGTTGTTTTGTTTATTGTGATGAATGCTATTTTTCTCCTCCGTCATATGTTTTTCATGTGTTAATTATTAAATGCGGCCTTTTTCACTCATTTAACAACATATTGAGATAAAAAAAAAGTGTGGCTATACGATTGAATGCAACAGTTTCCGATTTTTAGAAACATTCGTCCATTTAATTTAGCCAGTCAAAGTTTTTTAGCTTATATGTATTTTGAAGAACTTATTTGGTATAATGGGGAAGACACATTTTTTTGGACGGTTGATCTTCTTGAAGTCTCTTTACTCGATTATAATGACGATATCATTTGCATTGGGATTTAACCTTGCAGGTGAACTTCCTTGTAATCTGTCATTTAAACGAGTTATTTACTCATTAATGCGGGTTAGAAATTTTTCACTTATTGCTCGAATTACTAAATGTTAATCGGCATAATATACATACAGTTCCCAGTCGGTACGTAATTTTATATCGTGGAAATTATTTTTCTTGGCGGAGTGTTTTTTTCTCATTTCGTTGATTCCTGGTCAAACCCATTGGAAATTATTGTTTCGGGAGATGTGTCTGATTATTGCGTCTTTCTGTGAGGTCGAGTAAACAATAACATTTTCTGAACACACAAAATGTATTTAATGTACTGATATAGTTATCGTATACCGAGGGAGTTTTGAGATGAATTATTGCCTCTCGCGTTAATGTATCTTTGTCATTTTGATGTCTTTTCTCGCTTCGCCTTTTTAGGTTTTCACCCCTTTTGAAAACATGTTCTTAGAAATATCTGTGATAGGTTATTGGAAAGTGTTATCGGGTATCTGAGACTCATAAAATTGTTATGGAGTTGTGCTGCAAAAACAAAGGTATCGCAGTCGTTCGAAATTAATATTGTTTTAAGTGTTTTGTATATCGTTTCATCCGAAAATATTATTGTGGTAGAAGATTTAAGAAAAATTCTCTCAATTGGAAAGAGAGGACCTAATTCTATGTATTGGGTAAAGTTGCCGTCGGATTAAGGTGTCAACTTCCTGAAGCAAAGACCGAGTCAATCTTCCTCTCCAAACTTGGCGTATAGTCAACATTCCCTACTGTCCACGTGTGGAATAGAGATCGTAGATTAGGAAAACCTGGCACGCTTTGTGAGTGAACTTCACGGCTCGTGTATGTGCTCTTCCAGATGGGACAAAATCCTTAGTTTCAATGTCAACGCAACTCTTTCAATTGAGTATTTTCAATTGATGGAAAGGTATGTTTTTATCCTAAAAATTAGTTGTTAAAATTTGCCATTTGTAAAAACTGAGAAATATTAATACTGTGGAATGGTGTACCTGCCTTAAAATAAAATCTATTTTTGGCCTCTGCGCATTCGAACAATATTGAAATGGCAAAATCCGAGATCACATGATGAGTTCGACTGGCTTACTACGACTAGAGAGTTTGTTTACATTCTGTTTATTTCGTTTACAAATTATATTTTAATTCACTTCAATGCTGACAATCAGTTACATGGAGCGGAATAGGCATTTAAATTTTATCTGTGAACAGGAATCGAATTTTCTTTACTTTTCCATTTCCTACAATGGTACTGAAGTTTTAGTTTTATTGCTATTTAGTTATCCTTAGCTTTTGCTTACTGCGCAATAATCTTAAGGGCTCTTGTACGAGGTGTTTTCAGAAAATAATGGGAGTTTTGGTTTTTGGAAAACGATGTATGTTTATTTGTCTCCATGAATGTTGTCGCCTTCATAATTGTCCCCATTAGATATTATGCACTTGGGATTGCGCTCCTTCCAAATTTCGAAAGGCCGTTTTACACGGGGCACGGAATTGCGCAGGTTAGAGCTGTATTTATTTCTAAAATGGCGAGGAGTTGCGCGATTGCATGAACGAAATTAGAACAGGGGCTATTTTGCCGTCTCGCATCCACGCTTTCTCGCATGTGTTCTAGCAATTCACCGCTTTATACGACGCAGTTTTGATTGCGCCTTCAGATTGGGCAATTCCGTGTACCGTGTAAAAGGCCTGAAAACTCCTCAAACTCGATCTTTGGGAGAGACTTCCGCTCA
Source organism: Ischnura elegans (assembly GCF_921293095.1). Taxonomy (NCBI): domain Eukaryota; kingdom Metazoa; phylum Arthropoda; class Insecta; order Odonata; family Coenagrionidae; genus Ischnura; species Ischnura elegans. Next base: position 86,003,102 of record NC_060252.1, read on the forward strand.
GTCATCGATTTCTTTTAATCTCTTCCATGCTTATCAAACTTCCCCCTTTCTCTTCATTTTTGTTAATAGGAAAACGTCTCCCAGTGTCATGTCTGGCGAATATGGAGGCTTAGGCATCGTTTCAGTATGTATTGTTGTTGGCCAAAACTTCACGAATCAGCAATGATATGTGAGCCGAAAATCGCCTAGCTCATCAAAACACGTATTTTATTAGCGGCTGCCATAGGCAAAGTAAACAATGAATGCATCTGAAAATGTTATCATACTCAAGTTATCATACCAACATAATAAAAAATGACAGCCGTACTCTCCGAACTCGCGGGAAATTTAAAAATTAAGTTCCGGTTATTTTATGAATACATGTGTGTTTACTCTGAGGTCTCAGTTCCCTTATGAAATAGTTTTAATTTGAATTTCCCCTTGCAGGTGCTCCGAAAAAGGGGGCCGTGTTTTGTGACTTATTGACCTCCAGTTTCGAACGGAAGTGGAAATGAAGGGCTTACTTCTTACGATGTCGGACCGCGGCAGATGTCATTAGGCGGGTGCCCGGTGCGTCGATTATCTTTCGTAGCCCGCGGGCCATTGCCTCTGACCGGCGCCTCATCATCTTTCTCCTAATCCACGATTACCTTAGTCTCTAATACGCAGTCCCCTAGTCTCTCAGTAAAATCACCAGCATCTTTGTCGATCCCTCAGCGGATTGACTAACGTATCTTATCCGATTTCATTATTGAAATGAACATGAATATATGATAATAATTGAATAGTGTCATAATTCTATCGTGTGTGTAAATCGTGCGTCTTTGTTACCGTAGCGGCCTATAACACTGCGCTTCCGACTCCTGTCCGTACGGATCTGGAAAGATGTACCTCATATTATAATCGTGGCGTGAAAGTCGTTTCTGTTAGTTGACCGCTATATGGCAATTTTTATTTACCCTTCGAGTGCCGAAAGTGAACAATCAGCTTTGCATAATAAAAACCATATGAATATATTCACATGAAAATGTTTAAACTCTAATAGTTGTATGCTAATGAGCTCTATATTCACGCAGTATGAAGTTGCTCATGCACGATATTGGGAGAAACATTTCGACATTGCTGAGAGAAGTTAACCTATGGTAACCTAAGGAGAAATAACCTATGGCTACATTGACATACTACCCTGCAAGCCACCCTCACAGGTGTTTTGCAGGTGGTGTACTATCAGCAACATACACTGAAGACAACACCTTCCATGGGAATTAAAGTTTACTCCCACGAGCATACACTACGAGGCTTTTAGTTTTGGTACGTCGATTCGTGCAAGATGTCGCGTGGGACGTAAAGGGAGAAGTGTTTGGATCTTCGTGGAGGCCCACTCACGTCGAGACGGACGGAAGGAAGTCTCCATCGGGGTGGGTTTCAGTGTATCACCCACCCCTTTCCTGTGCTAGGGGGGGGGAGGGATTGGGTCTGGAAGGGTGGACCCACGGTTTTATAATCGGCGGAAGCAGGTGATCTGGTTCGGACGAGCACGTGCCCGCCGCCTCCGGAGAAGAAAAAAGTTGTAGGCAGCGTCCTGCTGTTTCCATTCTCAAGTTCGAAATGTATTCACGTTTTCTCTATCTCTTTTTGGGGAAGCGTGGTATCTTAGTGCGTAGAGCACCTTGCTGCTGATCTACATATTCACAATACTCTGCGAGCCACCTCCTGGGCATTTGAGAGGGCAATTAATTACCAGGATGTTGTAAGAACATCTAATGCGCACTACATGGTTAAAACGAATTACAATAACAAATATGACTGATACAAATTTGTGCGCCCTAACCTAAAATGCATCTCCCTATGGAATACAAAAGTCTTACAGAAATGCACCCAAGAAAATTTTTTGTTATTTGTTTGTAAGTAAAATAAGTCAGTAACTGGTTAGAATCTTACAAAGGGTTTATGATGTTTCTAATCTTGCTATAAACTTGGGAGATGCATGCACTGATAACGGGGACCTTTTAGATCTAAGACGTGAATCGATTAATTACTGTTTTGTATAGTCTTACTCCCTTACTCTATCATTCACTTGTTACGGTTGCGATCGTGGATATTATTAGTTCGTTTCTTGGAAAAAAGTTATTCCGTCAAAGCTTGTGTATGGCACTCTAAAATCCCCTTCATCTGTGAATGTCAGTGTCTTTAACCACCAAAACCTTAATATCAACATGCATTTCGAACACGAATAAACAGTCTAAGCTACGAAAGGGGAATTTGATTTTAATGTCGAAGTAAGGTATTGCGTCAGATATAAATATCAATTGCCTGTTTCTTTGGTGTGGAACTACCAAACTTTTTGATTCTTTTTGCGCATTATTAGGTTTCAACGCAAATAAAAATTCAGCTTGGGTTACTTATTATTTACTGGGTATCTATTGTAGCGAAAGGGTTGTGCTCTTAGTTGAAAAGTTAAAAAAAAAGGCTCGGAAAAATTAAAAAAATGAGGATAGAAAAATCTTTGAAATTTTTCTATCGATCGAGAATTTTTGTTGAGATAAATCTGATGGATGCCTAATCTTTTTATTATCACAAATGTTCGGGAAAGGCCGGGTTTAAAATTCAATAAGTCTGGTTTTGAGCGCGATTTATGTATTTTCGATGGCATTCTGAAGCTTGCGCTCGACTCTCCCAGTTTCGGGTTAATGGAGTCGACTCCGCTAATGCTACTAATTAATGTGCTCGTGCAGGTGGGAAATCACCTCCGAATCGGGGTTCCAGCGGGATGGAAACTTGATGGCTGCGCCCTTGTAGCGAATGTTTAATGGCTCTGAATAATTTTAAGCCGGCAACTTGAAGTGAAAGGGCTGGAGGTTTAGGAGTTCTCCTGAAATCCTCACCCATCGCACGCTCTCGAAACTAGGAAATCCTCGCCAGCCATCCAGGCGGAAAGGGAGGGAGCAGATACTCAAGGGTGATTGAAGCTTTTCTCTTGAAAATCGCGTCGGTTGGAATAAAAATTAAAATTACCAAGTTGTAGCCGCCTCAATGCTTACCGTTCAAAGATACTGCTTTAGCTGATAATTTTCCTGTAAATCTTCAGAATTGTAAATATGAAAGTTCGGAAATCGTCTTTTTTAAATCTTATTGTATAGTATTATATATATCAATCTCGGAATTTTTAGCTGATTATCAGCCGATTTTTGTGTCATTCCATCTAACTTTGAATTTATTATCTACTGTTGGAGGAATCCTCGTTTGACTTCGTTTTTTGCCGAAATTATCTTAAAATTATTTTTTCAAAGGTATTGTTATCGTTGAGCTACATAAATTTCTGTTCGGCGAAAAAAAATGCATTTATACTCCGTTTTTACAAAGAGTTGATGAAAGGTCCCTCATAGCGCGATACTTAGTGAAAATGAAGCATTGTCTTATGATTCTCATTTTTTATCGGTAAACTAATGCTACAACTTAAGTCCAAATGTGTTAGTCGAGTGAAATTTCTGTCGCAGTTCCTCGAAAAAGTGTCAGTTCAATAAATTTTCATTTACTTTTCCATATTTTGTGTGCCCAAATTTTGGATTGCAACGTCGAAGAACGTCATGTGCGAAAGCAATAATGTTTACTGGGCACAAAAGGTAATTATTTATTGTTGATAGTGAGTAGTCACTTAGGAGTCTCCTTGAGTCGCGTTTAGGAATGATTCCGGGGGCGTAGGCAAAACGTCGCAGGCATTGTTGTGAGGAAATGAGCGGTATAGCGTAATGCGCAGTCCCTCTAGCGTCCCTCTCTCTCTCTCTCTCTCTCTCGCTCCTTCGAGGGTTGCGCAATCGCCTCCATTATTTCGACATTGCCTCCCCAACCACCCTAGCTATGCCCCGCAATCCGTGAGAAGGTGGTCGATAGCTCGCTTCGATTCATAGAACAGCCAGAAGATTTCCGTTTCCCCCCTTCAATTTCCGCTCAGAAGTTTTTTCTTCGTCTGTTTAAAAACTATCATCTGTTTCATTTCCTTGGAAATGCATTTGTCGGATTAGAAATAGAACAGGGATCCTCGAAGCAACTGCACATGGCCAGCGCAACTGTGGTTTGGCATCGTTTTGTACAGAACGTAATACGATTCCGCACAGTGGTGTGTGAATTTAACTTTAATGTGCCTTTATACAAACCGCGACCGTAAAAATATCTCGAGAAAATGTTAATACTAGTACTTTCTACCCACGTAGCTTTGTTAATCTGAACAAGCAGTCTACAAGCATGAATAGGCTCTCAAGTTTGGACTAAACGAATCAGCAGAACGTATTTTACATGTACTACATCGTAGAACATGTAGTGCATCGTGTTCGACAAACCACCGCATAGGCGTGTGGCAGTGGGCCTTTTTGGTTTATCACTCTATTCTGTATGACAAGCACTATTAATATGTAGGGATCTCAACATCCCCTAAATATTTTCATATTTTCAAAAAAAGATTTCGTGTAGCTTAATGTTGTATGGTTAACATTTAGTTATTGGTATTAAACATGCCATTAAGTTAAAAAGAATTGGAGAAATTCTGTCGTGTCCACAGTGTCTCATTTTGTTTTGCGTGTCTTCTCTGGCGTGAAGTTTTATTTTCATCGACGTGCACGAATATTTTCATGCATGCCTTATTGAACACTGCTAATTATTACAGATTGTTGGACAAGTGGAATTTCTAATCGTAGCGAAAATGAATTTCGTCACCTGAAACTTTCAAGTGGTGTCGTTTGATAGTCGCCTATGAGGAAGTCAATTTTTGTTTTACCAAAAATCCTTTCAAATTTCCCTATCTCATCCTTCGGTACCTGAAGTTTTGTGCGGTGGTATTTTGCGGGTAATTAGAAGTAAAAGTAAACTGATATCAAATCCAGGATCTCGTGCTTAATTTATTCGTCGGTGTAGGCGCGGTTGGTAGAGCCGGTATCTCTGGCCTTCGCTGCCAAGTCACTGAGTCCATTGTTTTCCATTTGTGCTTTCAAAGGATGTTAATTAATCCTGGATCTTGGTACGGAATTTTGACACCAACGCATCGTTCCACTAAGTGAAATGCGTAGTTTTATTCGTGCGTGGTGATACAGTGGAAGTTAAATATTGTATACTCTATATAAGATTTTCTGCTCACAATTCACTACCACAAGCTTGCAGGATATTTTTTGGAATTATCTAGTTCGGGTTAGCTGTCACCAAGTATTCACACACACACACACACACACACACACACCACTCATTTTAACGCTTGTATTTTTCAGTGAGGCAACTTGCAACGTTGTTCATATGTAAGTATATATGAGAAATATTGTGCGTATTTCCTTGGTCTTTCACCATTATAAATCTTCCAATTCACCCGTGAAACAGCCTCCTCTTGCCTGTTATGCCTTTATCGAGATGACCCTGCGCTCCGTGTTTGTCGTTCCCAGTAACCCCATATGTCTACGATCATCTCCCTAGCTCTTTCCTCTTCGTTGCCTCTGGTCGCATTCCCCCCCTCCCTTTACATCAAGTCCATAAATTGTCATTGCTTTGTCCTCACCTGCACCCTCGTCTACTACCAAATTAATAGATGGAAATACTGTGCATGAAATAATAATTAAAATATTTGATTTAGGCATGGATAAACATGTTATTCCGTAATTTTACACCTGCGGATGAGGGTTATGTAGCTGGAATTCCCTGTCGATCTGCGTGCGTGGAATTCAAAATTTCACTTTTGATATTTTTCTCAAACCACCGAATACAGCTCATATTGGCCATTTTACTTCGGGGTATTCAACAAATTTAACAAGTAAACGTACACGAAAAACCATATAACTATACTAAAATATAACGATTACTCAAATGTAACGATTACTTGAACGAGAGTCGGAGTAGATTACAAGTAAAAAATTTCCAATCACCAGCATGCCTGAGGGTGACCACATGCGCACCACACGGTCATAAAAATATTACGTATAATAACAAAATGTACTTCCTCATTCGTGGAAAGGAAAAACTTAAGAACGGTCACTAATTTCTATCGCAAATTCATGCAATTTTATGACATAGGAAACATTTATTTATTTATTAAAGTATTCTACCGATTAAGGTAGGTTTTCGTGGAGCATTTATGAAGTATTCTGGCCGCCTCTCCTTCCTTCATGCACTTCCCTCTTCAATTCACTATCTGGCCTACCTTCCTTTAATTCCATATAAAAATCCTATTCTCTTCCTTCCTCTCCCGTTTACCCAACATTATAGCCTCCAACACTGTTTCAACATCCTATCCCCCCTCAATACTTGCTCCATCCATACATCGTCTCCTCCGTATCTCATCTAGAAGCCTCTCCTCACCCACCATGTCCGATTTAGACAGATCCAGTAAGTTTTTTTTCCACGATCAATAAGAGATTATAACAGCAGCGTTAGAACTCACAAATACAAAAATTTAACTAACGAATGACCTTGCTGCTATCCAAGCTTGGTGCGATGCTTGGCAGTTGGAATTAAATTTGGAAAAATGCGTCGTAATGAATTTCTGGAAGAAGAATAACTCCTTACAGCGTAACTATATCATTCGAGGCACCCAATTAAATGTAGTTGAATCCGTGAAATATCTAGGCGTTAGACTCAATAATGATCTATCGTGGAATAAACATATTCGAGAAATAACCGGTCAAGCTAATCGTAAAATGGGTTTTGTTAAAAGAATATTAGGAAAGTGCGACGACAAAGTGAGAGAAATTAGCTACTTTTCCCTCGTTAGACCACATTTGGAATACGCTGCCAGTGTTTGGGACCCTCATGAAAAAGGCTTAATAACAGAGTTAGAACGCGTGCAAAGAAGAGCTGCCAGGTATGTGAAAGGTCGTTACGATAGTCTTGTTAGTGTAACTGACCTCTTAGATAAACTCGGATGGGAATCTCTGTCGGACCGTAGATTGAAAAATAGACTAAACCTTTTAGATAAATTCAAGAGCAGTGTCTTTTCTGACGAAGTTAACCATATCTTGCGGACGCCAACGTACTACGGAAAATCAGATCATATAAATAAAATCAGAGAGATATATTGTAGAACAGACAGATTCCGAATGTCATTTTTTCCACGATCAATAAGAGATTATAACGGCAGCAATAGAACTCGTAAATAGATTGCATGACTTGTAGTGTTTGGGAGTCCAAATGCATGCTGCATGCTGGTGATTGATCACCCCCTGCCAAACACCCTATAGGTGGCTCGCAGGGTATTATGTAGATGTAGATGTAGCCTACTAACCTATGTAAAACTTAATGCATGTTTCTGAATTTCTATTCTATATTCTATTTCTAACAGCATATAGTAGTATAGTTTGTTATTATACGGGACGTTTTTTGGACGGTGTGGTGTGCATGTGGGAGTCCAAATGCATGCTGCATGCTGGTGATTGATCACCCCCTGCCAAACACCCTAGAGGTGGCTCGCAGGGTATTATGTAGATGTAGATAGATAAGACGACTTTTAGTGTAGCCTACTAACTTATGTATGACTTAATGCATTTTTCTGAATTTTATTATTATTTCTAACAGCATGTGGTAGTATAATTTGTTGGTATGCGTAACGTTTTTTGGACCGTGTGGCGTGCATGTGGGAGTCAATTGCATGCTGGTGATTGATCACCCCTTGCCAAACACCCTAGAGGTGTCTCGCAGGGTATTTTGTAGGTGTATGTGTCCAACACTTCGTCTTTCCTCCTCCTTTCCGTCCTCTTTACTTTATCCATACCCACATTTCGAACGCCTCCAGTTGTTTCTCGTATGCCTCAATAAAAAACTTCTGATAAATAAAAACGTGCATGCCATGGTATGAAATGGCCATGCTGTCGAGACGTCCACTTTTCGTAAAGTTTGCCCGTGGAACATGCTCAAATGAGTGTTCCTTTCGCAGTGGGGAGTTAGGGATTCCGTGACCCGTCTCCCTCCCCGAGCAGGGCGTGAATCGAGCAATGAGGACGTGTGCAGCGGGCCCCCCTCCCTTCCGGCCTTCCTGCTTCCTCATCCATCTGCCTCCTCCTCAAGTCCCCTCTTCCACGACAACTTCCCTCTCGCGTGCCCCACATACCCCCGCCCCTTTTTTCCTTCGTCCTCCACCTGCACCCCCTTCCGCCTCTGGGTCCGCCATTAACAAAGTCTCCCTCTTTGTCAGCGCAGCCCCAACACCCGAGTTAACCTCCCAGTAGGATGCAGAATTCCTCATGTAAACCTACTTCGCCACGAGGGGACTGCATAGAGGAGGCCCAATTCCATCCCATTGAAGGCTGATTTCTGCTACCACTTCGGTTTACAAAAATGTCCGCGGCGCGGTGATGAGTGTTATGCGATCCACTTTTTTTCAATATTTTGCAATATATTGTTTATTATTGCGAGGGTTAGGTTTTAGCTTTTATGAATTTGATAGATCACATCATCATTTATGTAAATTTCTGTTTACACCCCTAATAGGGAAGTGCACTAAATTTTTTTTATTGCTGAATTTGAAAGTTTAGCCTAAAAAAGAAACATTAGTATAGTCACTTTTATTTTCTGCATCTGGGGTATGCACTTTAAAACGTTTTGAAAGTCGGAAAATTTCATGTTGCGCTGAAACACAGTGCCTCCATCTTGATTGAGATGTGACGTCACAAGGCAGTAGTCACCGGTAGAGTATCGCTGTATTACGTCGCCTTCTTTAGCGCGGCGAGAGTTTCCGGGAATCGGTGGAGTTTGCTTCCTAAAAATGTCGTCTAGTACCGAAAACATGAATTCAAAATAGAATTATAAATGATTTTTTATTCCAAATTTCATCTCGACGTCGAAACAAAAGCCTGGATAAGATATTCATTCCCGTGCCTTAAGCACAAGCTATACGGAATAAATGGTTCAAGGCTGCTCCTGACTCTTACCTATCGATGATATTCAGTTTTGAAGATCATTTGAAGGTATTGTAAGATCAAATTGATATTTATATTATAATAATTTACTTAATAGGTACCTCAGTCACATCAGAAAGTGTGTTGAGTCAAAATATAGCATCTTCCGCGTAGACCTACGTAATTTATAAACTGAAAGTAGTTTGGTTAAAGAATTATGGCGCGACTGTTTTTTTACACGACCGGGCAAAATGCGTACTTTGCCCATGATATGTGCATATATGATAACAAACGATTTTTGTTAAAGTTAATCTTTATTTGTTGAAATTAGTACATTTATAGGTGATACAGATATAAAGGTACACGGCAGGTCGCGCGGCGTAATTTGTACTCCACTGGTGACGGGTTCATCTTGCTGATCTAAAAAATTAGCTACAATACCTCGAACTTTGAAAACTCGCAATATAGGCAGTCAAAGTACATTTTAGGAATACACGAGACCATTCTAGCCCAGAATGTACGTACAATGTTGAAATCCTTGGTTTTCAAAGATTGACGTATTTTATACGCCAGCGCGCCCAGTCCAGGGTTATCAACTTTTATTTCATCTTATTTGTTAATTGAAATTATATTTCAGAATGGTTCTTTTATCACTGCTACTGAGGTAAACTGGTAGGTACTGAGTACAAGGTACTGAGTAAGTAAACTCCCTTTGGAGTAATGTGAATTACAAGTGTTCGAGATATATGGCATTTTATATTCGCTTTGTGTTCTTATTAATTATGCCTGTACGCATATTGTTGCTTGCCGCGAGCCTTTAATGGTATGTGCTCTTGCTAGAGTGGTTTTCATTTTTAATGTGGAAGTTGGTCAGTATAAGCAAAGAAAAAATTAACATTTTAGCGCACACCAACCCTTGTAGTCATCGTATCTCTGCGTTTGTAATGACACTGCTAAAATACCTAAACGCCATAATGATGATAAAAAAATTGTCTCACGTCAATGATTGCTGCAATTATAATTAATGATAAACTTGATGCCGTATGATCACAATGAAGACAACAAAAAATATTGCCATGTCGTAGTCTTGAACCACGGTTCTTCGGGTGAAATATTCCCTTTGAGTCGTGCACGCTACCACTACCCCAACCGACCCATTCCGTAATCGATGATATTTTGAATTTATATATATAACTTGTAAAAAGTAACGCATGAAAATTAATCAATTACAGCCTAACTAACGCCCTAATTGAAAAAGGTGCGGCAAGGTACGCGGTCTCCCCTTGTTAGCCTTAACGTCTCGCATTTCTATGGAGCGTTGAACCTGTTCTCCTTATTCAAAAATTCAGTAACCATAAATACATCAAAGTTTGGTATACCATTTATAAATCGTTGGAATTTTCCTTCTCCCAACCAAGATTATCTTTTCTTGAACCCATCCTGGACAGCGAACCATTGCAACAACCAGCCAGCTCGGAAATAAGGCTAACATCCCATGATTCTAGTAGCGAAGGGCGAACGTTCCGGCCGGCGTGAATACATACGCAACGAATAAGTCTTGCAGCAAACGTCTGAAATAGGTTTATTAGTTTGACTCGGTTCTTACAAAAAAAGGTTTGGCATGATAAACGGCATTGTGCCAAAATATACCCAGCGAAAAATAAATGCCATCATGCATTTATTAAAGATTCAATGTGCTATTCGTACTACTCTTTCCAAACTTGAAGTTGACACGTAAATGAATATTAATATATTACGCAATGATGAAGTCGTTTACTCAAAAGAGAAGCAGCCACATATATATTATAAAGATATTTTATGACAGCAAAAAACGGATACCCTCAAATTCTGTAATTTTTCTATGCAATAATAGTGGTAGAACTAAACGGTGTAGAAGCTGCCCTCTGCTACTGCCTTGTGACGTCACGGCCAATATTCAACATGGACACCCGTTTTCGCGGCCTTTGAATTTTTCCATATTTCAGACGGTCATCTCGAATCAAGTATTCACTATTAGGATTTAAACTGTGGTTTTACGACATTATGTTATTCTGAACTCTAATTTTAAAAATGTGTTTGGTGCATTTGAAACACTAGTGCACTTCCCTATTATTCCTTAATTCCCGGTGAAACTCGGATCACTTTGTCCGTCAGCGACTCATGTGGCGACTTTCGTAAACACATTTAAGTGCGCGATGAGTGGCAACACATTTAGAGGCCGACTTGAGGATCCTCTTCTTCAGCCCTTAAAATACGTTATAATTTCGCCAAAATTTGAGAGGGATAAACATTATTGTTTTTTTATGAATAAGCATGTATATTTTTCTAGTGTGCATAATATTTCTATGACCGTGCGGTGTGCATGTGGCGGTCCTCTTGCATGCTGCATGTTGGTGATTGGTCGCCCCCTGCCAAACACCCTAGAGGTGGCTCGCTGGGTATTATGTGGATGTATCGACAAGGCATTTTTCGCCATTCGCCTACATCTACAAAACGAACCCTGCGAGCCACCTCTAGGGTGTTTGGCAGGCGGTGATCAATCACCAGCATGGAAGAGGATTCCCACATGCACAAAACACAGTGCTTCATGCGCATGCAACACTCATTTCAGCGTGTTCAGTGGAGAACTTAGCGAAAAATGGGTGTCTCGACAGCATGACCATTTCAAATGTGGCATACATATTTTTACTTATTATAAGTTTTTATGTTTCCTTGTTCGAACCTTGCGTGGATTACTTGCTATTGGAGGGTTCGGCGAATGCTTTATGTGAATAAAAAGTTTCTCTCACCAAGTTTTCTCCTTGCGAAGTCACGGTGGCTATACGGTAAATACTTCCTTCTGCCTTTAACCAACATTAACGAGACAACAATATTAACCAAATTCTCCTAATGATATCTGAAAGTTCGGTCATAATAGCAGAAATATGTTTTCCATGAACATTCATTCTCGCGAAAAAAAATCGGGTTCTCTGCCACAATTGCTGGCATTGGAGTATAGTTTAATGTCGATTCCGATGGAAAAGCATCGTCAGGTGTATGAATCACAATGAGAGCCGCCACTCAATGTTCGCCGAATCGACTACTATAAAATTTATCGCACTCCTGGAAGCTTTCAATTATTCTCGCAGGAGGGCGCGGGATCGTGATTTCGAATGGAAATTCCGTTCACCGCGTTGACGTGCCCAAATTTGAGTTTTCTCTTCAACGTCACGGGAATAAAAAGGAATCGGGCTAAGTAAGTGCCTTGTCGATTGAATGGGTGAATGATTCCATTCAAACCTCATCGTGGTCGGAATATGTGGGTACTCCTAAGTTCATTCATCTACGCTTTTAGAAGGAAATTTAAAAGTAGTCCCATTTCATCTTGTAATCAATTCCTCTTCTGTTTTGTGTGAACATAAAATGACAAATTAGAAAAGAATAGCCCAAAATGTTCAAATAATCATTTCATATAGTTAGCACAGAGTGTACAATAATTATATTTTTTTGTTAGTTGTTTTGGGAATGATTTCTCTCAGGCTCTTCTCTGGAATTGCGGGAAAATATATTCTTGTATATTAATTTTTGTGTATTTTATTTTTTTTTATTTAAAGGTATCTCATTAACATTTACAGTTAGTCATTCTCGGGTTAAATCATAGTAATATCCATATTAGAATTCTCCTAAGATATTCGCGGCGAAATATTCAGACATCGAATTTGAATTTGCTTTAGAAATGGCTCGTTAATTTTGATGTAGTGCAGCCGATTCTGATTTAATTTTTCGAATTAAATTTGAAATAGACGTTTTACACCCCTTGTGTGCCGTGAGTCCTTTAAAGTGATCACTCTCGCGTAAATAATGACCTTGGGTCCTAGAAAACATTCCCCTAGCCTCGCTTTCCTGGGAATGAATTATACCTGGCCCAGGGACCTGATAACGTCACTCACTTCTCCGGAAGGTGATATTCGCTGTTTTTAGTGATTATTTTACGCGTGAATTTGGATGAAATGTTCGGCTTATACTACCCAAACCGGTAGAATAGCTTTAATAATGATTGTTTTTCCTTCCGTCTTTGGAAATCATGAGCTTAACTGCTTTTTCGGGTAATGGTGAGCGGCCTATATACCGTGAAAAGTCAGTCAAACATTTGTTAGTAAATTTCAGTTTATTTTTACCTCGCTGACATGTGAAGTGACTGTGGGAAACTAGGAGAGTGCTAAGGACACGAACATAGTAGCATGCAAAAAATATTAGTTAGTAATAGAAAACGAAAAGTTAGCGTAGCTAGTGATCCATGCATCTACATCTACATAATACCCTGCGAGCCACCTCTAGGGTGTTTGGCAGGGGGTGATCAATCACCAGCATGCAGCATGCATTTGGACTCCCAAATGCACACCACACCGTCCAAAAAACGTCCCGTATAATAACAAACTATTCCACTATATGCATGTGTTATACCTAGACATGCATGCGGATAGCTATTATTGACAATAATAGTAAGTTATTTACTATACATGCGGAGCCAATTTCACCTAGTTCGAGTCAAACTATCCTAGAGAGAAAATATCGCGGGTATTATGGTCCCATATTGTTCAGTAATTGGAGTAAGGGATATTTGTGTGTCCACCCTGTAATGCCTTGTTTTTTTCGCTCCATATTATCCTCCTCAGTCCCGGGACATGTGCCATTTTTGGTCTGATCTTGTTTTGTTAATCAGATTTTAGCTTACAACATCAGCGATTTATGTGCCTCTGTATAAAGCTGTCATCTACATCTACATCTACAAATTACCCTGCGAGCCACCTCTACGGTGTTTGGCAGGGGGTGATCAATCACCAGCATGCAGCATGCATTTGGACTCGCACATGCACACCACACCGTCCAAGAAACGTCCCGTATAATAACAAACTATACTACTATATGCTGTTAGAAATAGAATATAGAATAGAAATTCAGAAACATGCAGTAAGTTTTACATAGGTTAGTAGGCTACACTACAAGTCATGCAATCTATTTACGCGTTCTATTGCTGCCGTTATGATCTCTTATTGATCGTGGAAAAAATGACATTCGGAATCTGTCTGTTCTGCAATCTATCTCTCTTATTTTATTTATATGATCTGATCTTCCGTAGTACGTTGGCGTCCGCAAGATATGGTTAACTTCGTCAGAAAAGACACTGCTCTTGAATTTATCTAAAAGGTTTAGTCTATTTTTCAATCTACGGTCCGACAGAGATTCCCATCCGAGTTTATGTAAGAGGTCAGTTACACTAACAAGACTATCGTAACGACCTTTCACATACCTGGCAGCTCTTCTTTGCACGCGTTCTAACTCTGTTATTAAGCCTTTTTCATGAGGGTCCCAAACACTGGCAGCGTATTCCAAATGTGGTCTAACGAGGGAAAAGTAGCTAATTTCTCTCACTTTGTCGTCGCACTTTCCTAATATTCTTTTAACAAAACCCATTTTACGATTAGCTTGACCGGTTATTTCTCGAATATGTTTATTCCACGATAGATCATTATTGAGTCTAACCCCTAGATATTTCACAGATTCAACTGCCTTTAACTGCGCGCCCCGAATGACATAGTTACGCTGTAGGGAGTTATTCTTCTTCCAGAAATTCATTACGACGCATTTTTCCAAATTTAATTCTAACTGCCAAGCATCGCACCAAGCTTGGATAGCAGCAAGGTCATTCGTTAGTTCATCTGTATCTTTGCTGGAACGAATTTCTCTGTAAACTACAGCGTCGTCTGCAAATAATCGTAACTTACTCTGCACTACTTCGCCAATGTCGTTTATATAAAGAAGGAATAGGAGTGGGCCAATGACACTACCCTGAGGAACGCCAGAAGTCACTCTAACCTCATTGGAGACTGCACCGTCTAATACTACTCTTTGGACGCGGTCGCTCAAAAATTCTCTAATCCAGGAAGCGCTGAAAAAGTTGCAATAACATTTCTCTTAGCGAAGCGGTAAAAGATTCAAACGTTGACGCATTGTTATCGATACGCTAGGACCGAGGAGTTCATGGAAATCCCATATTTTTTATTGGAAAACATGGTAACCCCAATGCCGGGATAACCCACCCCCAGGTTCTCTCCCGAATACGAGGTCCCTCCCAGGAGACCCACCTCACCTGCCTCATCACTCCCTTCGTCAAGGCGTCTTCGACTACTCACCCTACTAGCGGTTTTTCCCTCCCCCTCAGATGACTACCTCAACTCCTTTCGCCTTATCGCTCCGTCCATCTCCTCTCCTTGACCATTCTGGTGTCCCTACTCCTCCGGTTCATACCCTCCCTGCTTCCCTTATCACCCTTGCGGCGTGGAGCCACGAATTCTAGAAGTACCCCAGAGTCATCAGGGCCTCTCGCCCTGACTCATGTTTCGCCGTGTTTATGTGTTGGAATCTTGGATTGTGTTCGGGCTTGTTGTGGTCCCTCGCCTCGCCGTCAGTGACGTTGCTTACCACGGGCGAAACCCGATAATTACTCTTCTGAGGAGCGAGCGCATGCTATACACCAGCGATGACGAAACTGTTGAGAGTGTGCGCGAAGATATCCCTTCGTACCGCAAGGTAATTCCTCCGCCTCGTTTTTTTCCAAACTTTTTTTTGTCTCTGTCAGTGTGTGTGGAAACCCAGAGAGGTTTAATGGAAGTGTTTGCTATTAACATTATTTATGGGTAGTTTGGAGTAAGGTCTTCGTTGCATAATCTTGAGCGATCGTATTCTCAACTCTTTTTCTCTTCTTCCGCAGGGACCTTGAGAGGGACCTGAGCCTCTCGGAGGACAGCGATGACAGTGAGGTAAGTCTGGATCAATCTTGTAATTTTTACCGATCACGGAAATGATATGACCTTCGCATTCCCTTCCGTGGCGTCCTGCTGTTGACGCTTGCATTGTTTTGTTGAGAACTTGGAACATTTATTACGCAGAGGCGCTATTTGATCATGAAGTGTATCCCGAGCTAACTGAGTCACCGGTACGCAAATTACGTTGGAGATGGTGTACTCCAGAAAGATTGCATACGGGAATTTCATTTGACATTCAGCCGATTAAAATCATGTAACCGTAACAGAAGGCATGCACTTGAAATTATTAGATGTATCTTGCTCTGACGACCATGCCAAAGCATTAGGCGGATAATCTGTGCCTATTCTATGAAATTAATGTTCTAAAGCAGAATAAAAGTGTCCATGTCAATAAGTTGAAATTATTCTACTAAAGTCAACCAACGCTCTAGAAGTCGATAGAGAAGTTAGCGACTTGAATTCGTACGTTTCAGTGAATTTTAAGGATGCGTTCTTGTAAGTCTTGTCATTTTGTTCGTGTTTTTTAATTTTGCCGTTGGCATGCGAATCCTGGAGCATTAATCATTATAATCTAAAACCTTGAATTGAAAGGAAACACTCTAATCAAAATAGCATTTTTGGAATAATTTTATTTTACTCGATTATTTTAATGCGTTTTTGATCGTGGGTTCATATCTTCAATATGTGGCCTTCGAATGTAAACAGTGAAAAGTTGCAGTTGCTGTTAATATTATGCCATAGTCAATTTTATTGCATTATCCTCAATGAAGTTTTACACTAAATATTTTCTAACTATTTTGAAAAAAAGTTTCTCACTGTTCACGTGGTGGTGAAAACGTTATTTACTTGGTGCTTACACATGATTGTTTTTCTTTCCCATTGTAGGCTCCACCTAAGAATGACAGAGGTGGTTCCTCATCTACCAAACGCAATGAATCTTCGTAAGTATTTATATATATTGAATTTTTTATGTGAATTTTTGAATTTCTCAAGTTAACTTAGTTTAAGACACTCAGATATAAGAGAGCTTCATCTATTTTATATCCTTATCTTTGAGTATCTGATACATACCTGTTGTTGAAGATTTATGCTTGTCCTCCAAATCCCTATTTACTGTCAAAGCAAATTCTTTTATACCAATACAAGTTTAGCGCGAATTAATGGAGAGTTACTTTAATTTTTTGTTACTTTAATTTATTGTTACTTTAATTTATTGTTACTTTAATTTATTGTTTACAATTTTCTCATGCTCAGACTATTTGTTAATCTTCTTGGTCCCCTGTTGTCATTCAAATCTTAAATAAAGAAGTAATTTAGTGCATTTAAGCTCCTGAAGTTTAGTGAATTGTTTCTGTTTTCCTGAGAAATGTGTTGCTTGTACAGTTTCTTTTTGGAATGAAATTATTTTTATGGTAGACTAATCATAACTACTCCATTCCACTGTTAGAATTCCTGTTGCGTTGATGTTTTTCAGTCAATTTTTCTCTTCCTGGAGGCATCTTCAGATTGCTCTTTGACCTAAAGATGCATCTTGGACGAGTGGGCTATCTTTGCCTGAAAAACAACATTTATGGGACAACAGCGATCTAAAATGCCAAATGGAGCAGTTAATTACTTCTTGTGAAAACTTCAGAAGCCCAAATTCATAACTACTCTTGATTTTTTTTTCATTTTTATGCCCCCCATAAACACTCAGAGGGTAGTTTATCGCTAATAAAACCAATTAAAAGCACACTTCAATAATGAATGAGAAATATATTGCCAGCCTTTGTGGTGATATCGCTGGAGGTAGTGTTTTGCAATTTTTGGGTCTCAAGTCGCATCTGAGCCTATCTCGGTTCAGGGTGGTGGTATGTGACTTATGGTAGTTACTTTCTAGAGGTGCTGGTGAATAAGCCATCAGCTTATCATTATCTCAGGGGAATATGAAACATTTTCATTGTTTCCTCAAAGAAAATATATATGCTTGGATTGAAAATTTAAATAATTTTACTGGTATAACGTTGGAATAATGCGTGACTGTTACTTTTCCCCTGTTTCATCATAGGTCCCTGTCATCCAACCCTTCAATCTCAAGGACGGTACTGAATCCGCCTGCTCTTCTGGATCGCCTGCCTTCTCCGATTGGCGAAGGGTCGATAGGAGATGGTTGTGGGAAAGTGCCGGCGGTCGAGGACCCAGGGGGGGGAGGGGGCGGTGGGGGTGGAGGCACGAGTTCCTGCTCTTCGTCGTGCACCACGAGCGAGGACGAGGAAGGCGAGGTGATTGATTCGCCCGATGAGGAGCCCACCAAGTGCAGGACCCCAAGGCCCGAATCTCCGAGGTCTTCCCCGCCACCGCTCATCCCCCCACCTGAAGCCGAGGTGAGACTCGGGCGCTCGTCCCCGTTGACTTTTGCCCTCCAGGATTCCTATAGTCTAAGCTAACACATGTGGTCTCAAATATCGAAAGTTCATGCTGCCATATAGTGTTTGGGCCAGTAGCGTAGCCTGGATTTTGAAATGGGTGACTATACCGGATACTTTGTGGCCCTTCAGGATTGTATGGAAAACATCCCTGGGCAAAGGGGGTCCGGGAAAATTTTGGGATTTTTGATGTTGAAAACGTGATTTTTAGGACTCAGAAATAATAATTTTGGATGAGTATTTATTAAAATAGAATACATTTTAAGTATTCTAC
This sequence comes from Ischnura elegans, assembly GCF_921293095.1. Classification (NCBI taxonomy): domain Eukaryota; kingdom Metazoa; phylum Arthropoda; class Insecta; order Odonata; family Coenagrionidae; genus Ischnura; species Ischnura elegans. The sequence continues at coordinate 86,021,430 of NC_060252.1, forward strand.
CAGGTTACGGTGCATTTACATGAAACATTTTGCAGATTACCATGGTCTGTCTGCCCTCCCTAATTGGACTTCACTCTTCAAATCATAATAGGGTCGACTCCCTTTCGTTCTATCCATAAATCGTATTCTTGTGCTTCCCCTCCCTTGCTTAATCAACATTCATCCCTCTAATATTGTTTTCAACATCTCCTCACCACTCACTATTTGCTCAATCCATACCCTGTCTCTTCTGTATACCATATTGATGCTTTTGCAATGTATACTTCATATGACTTGATGTGAAAGAAAAGTGTCCTTAAATGACTGAAAATTTCTCCTTTGTTTATAATTTTGTCACAGGTTAATGTATGTCACCTTAAATGTATTCCTATCGTGAGTCATTAGAAACATTTTCGTAGACTTTCTCATTTAAAGGATGTTGAAGGCATTCTTTATCGTACATTTTGATATCACATTGTAAGAATAGAAAGTAAAATTCATGTTGCTCTAACTCTCCACTTGAAAAATATTTACTAAGAAGCTGAGGTGACGGTGTTACAAGTGAATTTCCTGCTGATGACACAGTATTCTGTTATAATGGTTGTATTCTCATGTGTTTAGAATGCTGCTGTATGAATGGGAATGATATCTATCTAGTGGTTCTCTTTTAGTGTTGATAATGATAATCTTGTCTTTTCCCTGATACTAATAGTGAAAGTAGATGTTTTACACAATGTTTCTTTTTTCTAAAATCAAAGTATGAAATGTGCTGGTTGGTGCATGATAGCGCAACCCTTCCATTTCTCTCGTCATGGAATGGAGTGGTTAATGAGTGCTTTAATCTGGCTAATTGTAGAGATCAAATGGATTTAAGGGTTATATGACATCCCAAATGAAGGCCCAGTCATAAGAATATTGGACTCTGTTGTTTCTAGGAGGAGGTACAGCGACCGCAATGGAACTTGCGCTACTTCCTCAACTCCTCCATCACACCAACCCCTGGTGCGCAGAATGGGAGATCACCCCAGCCTCCACCATCCACGAACACTACCCCTGCCAAGTCGTCTCGGGTGAGTTCTGCTCAAGGGCTCCCTGTCACATCCTCACCATCATCTATCATATGGCACACATTGGACACCTCTTCATTTATTTTTATTCATTTGCTTTATTAACTCCTATCACTCCTCATAACTACATCCCATCAATCATGTCTCATCCTCCATCTGTCTGCTTTCATTTCATCCAAATTCCTATCCTCACTACCAAGGCTTCATTTAAGTTATCTACCTTTATCATTTCATTCATCATTGGTTATGTTTTGGTTCCTGAATCTCCTCATAATGTTGATCACAGCGGTTCCTAAGTTCTGTTTCTATTGGTGACCCTAAATCCACCATAGCACCTGTTCTGTTGTTGATTTCTTTTTTAGATATTTTTATTTTCTTTTTTTTCACACTCAACACTATTTCGTTCAGAGGAACAAGTTATTGATACCAGTTATACATAAAGCAGTCATGTGTCAATATATTTTCTGGATAAAAACTCAAATGATCATTCCAAAAATGATATTTGGAAGCTATTGTGGTCATTTATCCAGTCTCCTGATACTTTTTTTGAAAGAGTAGACTCATAGGCTCTTGTAGTTTTCCTGGGTCACTCTGGATTAATTTGTTGTCTTTTGGAATGAAGTCTTTCAAATAAATCCTCAGAATTAGCATATAATTTGATTTCTGTCTTTGGAACCCCGTTTTCATGCTTTTGTTTGGTCGACTTCCCCACAGCCCTCGACCAAGGAGACCTCCTCGAGCAAAGGGGAGAAGGAGCAGCACGTCTCCAAGAGTAGCCGTGGGCAGGAGAGGCTGGAGGTGGAGGGAAAGAAGAGCAAGAGGCAGCAGCCGCCGCCACCCCCACCGCCCCCGCCACCTCCCAAGGAGGAACCGGAGGAGGGGGAGGTGGAGGATGGCGACACAGACGAGGAGGAGGAGAAGGAGCTTCTGGCAGAGGTCAAGAAGCCCCCTGAGCCACTCCTCTCTGCCCTCTCCGACTCGGATGACCCAATCCCTGTGAGGGGGCGCAAGTCGTCCGGGTCACGAAGGACCCCCGCAACCATCAAAGATGATGACGATGATGAGGACGATGTGATCCGGCCACCGACCAACCGCCGGACGCGGGGAGGTGCGGGCCGTTCTGGTGGGCCCAGGGCAGGACCACCAGAGCCTCCACCCTCGCGGATCCCCCCTCCCAAGCCACCCCCAATCTCCAGCGACTCGGACAACTCTGACTGGGACTTTGGTTCCCCGCCACCGAGGAGTCGCAAGGCACCAGGGAGGAGTCGTGGTGCACCGGAGCCCTCGCCAAAGCGGAGGCGACGGAAGAAGGGTGCTGATGGGGAGCGCGGTCCAGGACACCGTCGCCGTGGTGGCCTCAGGGTGAAGAGTGTTGAACGGCTCTCGTCTTCATCGTCGTCGGAAAGTGTCGGGCCAACTCACCGTAGCAGGGTCGCGAGTGATTCAGAGGATGATGCGCTGGTGGAAATTGGCCGGCGGACTCCAGGGTCATCAACCAGGCCTCCAATTGTGTCCCCACCACCGGCCGCTCCCCCTGTGACGCCGAAGAAGTCTCCGCGTGGGGGTGGTCGCGGGCACGGATCGGTGCGGAGGAGTCCCAGGGTGGGGAACGCAACATCGCCGTCCCCTTCTCCGGTGCGTTCCGAACACGGTCCCAGCGTTGAGGGTTCGGGTGCGAAGGGGTCAGGGGGCGGCCACAGAGGCGGCAGGGGTCGTTTGGTCGAAGAGGATGCAGAGGTGCCCGTGACGCCACAACCACACCTAGGAAAGGGCAAGGGGGGTAAGGGGAAGAAGGAGGAGAGTCCGCCCAAGTTGGATGTGGACGGGAAGGCCATTCAGGACAAGAAGAAAAACGACACCTTGATGAAACTGTTCTGGAAAGGTGGCACCACGGGGAGTGGGGAGAAAGGTGCGGGCACCGGTGCCAAAGGAGGCGCGAAGGGAGGTGCCAAGGGTGGTGCGGGAGGGAAGGGGGGTGGGAAGGGTGGGGGGAAAGGCGGGAAGTGTGGTGGGGGAAAGTCGTCGTGGGACTCAGTGCGGACTGGGGAGGAGGATGCGGATCCTCCCGAGGCGAAAGCGCCATCGGATTCTATACCAAAGGCCCCAGTGTTGCCTCCCCCCCCTCCTCAGATCGAAGTGGTGTCCCCCAAGGTTGTGATAGCCCCCTCCCCCGTTTACCCCACGGACCTAAAGCCCCCTGATGATGTGTTACCGATTCCTCCCCTCTCGTATTCCGAGGAAGGGAAACCCAGCATCATCTGTAGGATATCCCTGGCGAGACTGGACTCAATTCTGCCCCAGCAGGGTGCGGCAGGGTGGACAGAAGGTGAGTTGAGTAGCAACGCAAGGTTGCTATCTCGGCTGATGGAGCTAGTGAGAGGTAACTCCAAGAGGGATTGCGTGTCTCCAACTGAAATGGGTAAAAGTTCCCTGTTGTTTGGGGGCCGTGGCAGTTCAGAAGAGAGGTTGGACTTGTCGGGTAGCGTTCAGTCATCATCGGAGCCCATGGATGTTGTCATGTTGCCAGTGGAGAAGCGCAGGCCTCCTCCTGTGGTAGATTTGGAGAATTCTAGTGCAGCTGCAGTCACATCTTCTGAACGTAGTAGTAAAGGGTAAGTACATTTGAAGGTGACTACTTTTATCTATTTTTAAATGTTGGCATTAATTTGTTTGTGTTTTCAAATTATTATTAAATTCTAATTCTTTTTTTCCTGGAAATAATTTGTTAAATAATTCTTGTCACTTTGCCTTATGTTTTTATTGAAGAGTCAGTCATAGTTTTCAAGTATATCTAATTAGTGATAATGCTTAAAATTATTGCCAAAACAGTAACTTATTAGCTCCGGGATAGCTATTTTTTCAAAGGTTATCATGTTATGGAAATTGTTAGGTATATGGTTTTTTATTCAAATACATGTTTTATGTTCAATGTTGAAAAGTTTTCAAACTATAAATTACTATTAAAAGTATGATACATTAGAACCAAGACTTCCCAATAAGACAAATGGAAATTTTGTTGGATGTTATACTTTCTTATATTGCCATACTGAGGGAACTTTTGCTTTTAAATGCATATTCATGCCCTCGACTGTTGGAGATATTGATTCAGTGATCTCTAAGTTTACATACAGGAATGCAGACATGATAAACAGGTTGAATTTTATTATGTTCCATGCAATTGTATACGGAATTCATATGATCTATGCCTCTTGAGGTTTGCGTTTATATTTTTATAATCCAAAGGTGAAAGATTATTGAAGGTTTCAGGGAATTGTTAGTGGGATTTTAAAAATTTTACCTAATGGAAGGGATTCATGCAAAGTGGAACTCTTTTTTTAAACAACCACCTTTTTGTGATCTTGGTTTCAATGGCAACTTCTTCTAAATCAGTTCTAAAATTTTGATGGCAGGGATTCAAAGTAGAATTATATTCACTTCCTGTTTGTAATTCTGTTCAAATGCCATCCATTATTCATGGAAATTTTCAAAATTACGAAGAAGTAGGAGTTTTTTAATCTCCTGTGTTTCTAATTGCAATGTTGCTCGGTTTAGGTCCTGATATTGCTATTTCAGTCTTTATCAATGTCATTAAAATTTGCAGGGAGAGCATTTCTAGGTTAGTGGAAGAAGAGGCGACCCCTGTGTCGTCACGGTTGCAGCCAGCGACTGGGGTCACGCGGGAGAGGAGACCCAGCTCGGGGTCTGTGTCATCAGCTTCCACGGCATCATCTAGCCGAATTTCTCGGTCTTCAGGGCACAGCCGCAGTAAGGACAGTAGTGTTAGGTCTTCAGGAGGGTTGGACGCAGTCCGGTCAGGGGGGGAGAGCCTCGGTGGGGGTCGTGGGTCACTGGAGAGGAGGCATCGCAAGGAGAGGGACAGGAAGAGGAAACATCACGACGCGTCGTCTTCATCATCGGGCATTCCACACCACTCTGAAGGGGTGAAGAAGAGAAAGTGTGAGGAAGTTGGGGAGGATAACACATCCACGGTCTCTAGTCGGGTGAGTTTCGACTTGCATTCCATAGTGCAGTAAGTCCTCCATTAATGACGTTTGAGGACAACTTGTAGTTACGACAGGCTTCATTGGTATAAAAAAGTTATGTACTACTGTGCATGCTTAAGTATTAACTTTTAAAGAAAATTCACACCAAATTACATCAGTACACTGTAATATGAATAATACTGTGTGTGCCAATACTATAGATACGTACAAGAAAGTGAAAAAACCATGCACCGTGAAGGTTGCCTGACATTAGTACCTAACCCAAATCTAGGGTCCCGATTAACGACAAAATCGCTACTTCACAACTAAGATGTTAGGGATTGGGTTGATGTTGTAGCTTGACTTGTGGCTTCCTTCCATGTGAATCTGGGTCCAAACCCTACGGAAGGCAGAGATTTATTCGGAGAATGCCTGAACCCTGCTGTGAGTGGTTTGTGAAGGTCATTTCAAGTACAGCACTCAGTTCTTCGGATGGCACATGGAGCTATTTTCCCTTTTTTATTTGTCATATAGGGCAGGGTTGTACCGTCGCCAGGTTTCTCTTCTCTTTTCCATCCCCTCCCTTCCCTCGTAGTGAAAATGACCTGAGCTGTGGGTCTTCTCTTCCAAATATCGTACAATGCCATGCCAATATGTTTCTGTCTGGTTGGTATTTGTTGGAGGCTTTTGACAATTGGTCATTGTCAATGTGTGGAACGAAGAGTGGAGAGAAACTCAACATTGGTATTAGCTTTTTTTACCTGAAAGGGGCCTCATCTTAATGTCGTACCCAATGGATAGGATTCTAAACTTCAAATACTGTTTGAAGCGTTTGGATTCAACCAATGAAAATCTTCTCATTGTGTGGTGGCCCAGGGAATGGAACTGGCTTCCTTCCCTGAATGTGTGAAATTCATTTATCTCCAGCGAAGGCTGTGGTGGGCACCACCCTCACCTATTTAAACTAGTGTTTGGGTTGAAGCATGGAATAAGTGAGTGATGTGAGAAGTAGTATTTGTACTGACACATTTTGCTGTTTAAAAGAATTTTTCTGTATTCAATATTACATTAGATCTCTGCAGTAAAAATTGTCCAGTCCAGAAAACTATGTTGATCCATTTGTGAACATACAGCTAGAGTAACCACTCTAATGCAGTTCTATTAATAGTCTTGTGTCAGGGGCAAATTCAGGATTTCTTTCTGGTGGGGGGGGGGGGGGGGCACAAGGATACCTCGTAATACAAAACGAACGCAATGATAATGGGACTGTATTAAAAATCTTGCATATTTTTTAAGGGTCTGGGGGGGGGGGCACGTGCCCCAATCCTCCCCTCCCCCTAGATCCGCCTATGTGGTCTTGTGTGGTATACTCCCCATATCTCCTTGTTAAGTTGTACCATTCATTATTGTGATATGTAGATTATGTTAGGTTTATAAGACTCACAGAATCTATGCAGCTGTCCATTAGTCAAAACCCTGTGTAAAGAATATCTTAATAGATACTGCAGCTTCTGCCTGAACCATCTCTCTCCCACTCCATCTTTACCTGCTGTTGGTTTTTTGGCTGCAGGAATCATAATTTGTGAAATACCTCTGAGGTTGCAGGCGGATTTAGGGGGGGACACAGGGGCACGTGTGTAAAAAATAGACAAGATTTTTTAATATGGATATCATTACATTTGTTCTTGTGTAATACGTAGCCTCAATCATGTAATTTCATATTGATGACTTTCATATTAAAATAAAGAGAATATTTCATATAGTAATTGTTGTGTGCCCTTTTTAATCTCAAATAAGAGAAGACCCATCGTGTCCCCGTCCAGAAAAAAAATTGTTATGTACCCTTGCAGGAGGCTCTATTTGATTTTGCCATTTTTGTGAATTTAATGTTTCTATTTCATTTGCAGGTCCTCATGGAGCTTGGACCACGGCCAAGTGCGTCAACAGATGCGCCGTCAACCAACCATGACCGGGAAGGCAGTTTGGGTAGTGCCGCTGATCCAGAGGTGCCGTGGGCAGAGGAGTCGAGGGCCCACACCCCTCCATCTCACCTTCCTGACTGCTCACCGAACGTGCTGCCCTCATCAAGCAGCAAAGAAGTCCCGGACAGTATGTGGAGGGATCCATCTGTTCTTCCATGCAACCGCTCCTCTGGGTCTCATCAATACCAAAAGGTTTACCATTCATATTTTGAACGGTCCGAGGATGACTACCCAGATTTGCAGGACAGGTGAGCGGTTGGTTTTATGTGAGATCTTAGATTTTCCTGGCTGATCAAGTGCGGAAAGGATTCTTGGGTTTTCCAGACCAATTTGTGAGATGGCATTCAGAAGATTTCCTGAGGATGAAGAGCAAGTTGTTCTTCAAATTGTCGTGAGACATGAAGCCAATTAACTGGTGGAAAACCAAGAATCCTTTCTGCAGTTGGTTTTACGTTGCTTTCTCTATTTTGATAGGCAGTTCATCATGAAGATTATGTAATGAACTGTCTGCTTGTCAACTTCCCCTTAATTTTTGGGGCTCTTAAACAAAGAGAACAAATCTATTTTCCACCATTTTGTATGTTTTACAAGAATCAACTAAATCCATTGAGTAATCTGTATGAATTTACTCCTTGCATGAGCTTTACTTTGGTCAGAAGTAACTCTTACTTGACATGTAAGGGAGTGAGTTGGAGCCTACTTGCCCACTTTTTTGTTGACGTAATTACGTAAAAATTAGCTAATATTGTGTCAATTTGTTTAGGGGAGACTTTAATCCAATGGATATAAAAATCACCTAAAGTCAAGAAAATAATTCATTATTTATTCTGTATTGGACTGTAATTGGTGTGTATAGGTCTTGTTACACTGTCAGTTTCCCTGTTGAATGATTGAGGAAAATGTTGATAAAATTATTGGTAGAAAGGCTGCATGTAGACTAACTAATTTTTCGGGGGATTTTGTGCATGGAAACATTGTGGGTAATGTATGAATTTCAGTTATAATTTGCTAATTGTATGCCACTCTCCTTCCTCAGGGACCAGAACAGATACTTGACTGAGGCTAAAAGACTCAAACATGGAGCAGACCGTGAGACTGACCACACAGCTCAAGCTATGCAGTATTTGGAGGCAGTGCTCTACTTTCTTTTGACTGGGAATGCAATGGAGCATGAGGGCATTTCAGAGAAAGCTGCATTCACTATGTACAAGGATACACTGAGCCTTATCAAGTGAGTATCTTTTTGTGCTTAGCGGTAATGCAAAATTTGATCAGGTTTGACCAATGTATGTGGAAAAACCTGGAGAAACAAGGATCTCAGTGTTAGCTATATATGAAAAGAGTGAGCACTTAATCGCTTCTTAAAATGTAATTGTTTACTCATGTAACATATTTGTAAAAAGCAATTAGCTTCCATAGATACGCTCCCATTTGAAAAGCATGATATCCAATGCCAGTGCAGAGTCCATCTTTGCATCAGATTGGTCTTTAAGAGGGAACGTATCCATTGAAACCAAGTATATTCTACGTAATAGTGTCAGATGATTTCCTTCGAATAATATAGAGGGTAGTTATATAGTATTTTCTGTTGCAAATTTGCTGCATTGGTTTGACTTGGTTTTAACTGCCCTTATGCTCATTTCAGAAAATAAATGATGATGATCTCTTGTTATGGTTTTATTTATGATGCAATTAAGTCATATTTAGTGCTATTAGATTCTCATTTCCTTTCCTCCAGATTTCAGGGAAGAAAGTCAGTTTTTCACTTATATTATATCTCAAGGGGTAGTTTCTCCGCGTAACTTATCCACAACCAAAATGTTACTTATAAATCTTGCCAAACGTATTAGCAGAGTCAGTGGAAGTATGGGAAAGAAATATTCGGCAATGGAATTTCATTGTGCTATTTTATGCTAATATTTCATGCACAATTGTCTTTTGTAGCTGTGCTTAATTGTGCAGTTAATTTATTTACTCTTTCATTGAATAGCTAATTAATTTATGTATTAAATATGCATCATCATTTAAAAAACGGATAGGGAAGTAAAGCGTAATTTATTTATTTAGTAATTTTTGGGTTTAATTGAATTTATCTCTAGCCAAATTAAGATTACATTTTATTTCTTGGGTTTCTGCTGATATTGGTAAAACCTTGACTTTCCAGATACATCTCATCAAAATTCCGCAATCAACAGAATAACTCTCAGCAAGGAAGTATAGACAACAAGCTGGCAGTATTAAGGTATGTTTATGTATTTTGGTTTTTGGAATGCAAGTAAGACAAGCCAATCAAATGAATTTATTTTCTGTGCTGTATTTTGAGCAATGTAACAGGAAATTTCTTTTTTTCCAGTCTTCGGTGTCAATCTCTACTCCATCTTAAGTTGTTTAAAATGAGGAAACATGAAGTTAAGGAGTACCAAAAGATCTTAGCTGAGTATCAACAGAAGGTAAATTTTGTTTATTGTCTTTATCTGATTATTAGCAATCTTATTCCACTGAATGAAGAAAGGGCATGGGAATGAAAAACAAATGAAATAGGATAGGAAGAAAATTCCATGTAGGAATAACATTTTTATTATATTTATGTATAATAAGTTTTTTAACATAATTAATACCTATGGGCATTTACACTTTCTTCACAATTTATACAGTTGTTAAAAGTCTTGCCTTAACATATGAGATAGGGAACTTACATCTATATTTTATGAATATTTGCTCTTCTTCCACAGCCACCAATGACTGCACCACCAACGTTGCAGCAGCCTCTCCAGGAGCAGCTTCCCAATGGCCAAGCAGGGGGGCAGCACCTGGCGTGCAGTTCGGCCCAGTGGGGCAATGGTGGTCCCTCTCGCACCACGGGAACACCTTCTCCCCTCTCCCCGACCCCTTCGCCTGCGGGGTCGGTGGGCTCTGTCGGGAGTCAGTCGTCTGGGTACAGCAGCGAGTTGGGCGGGGTGGGCGTGAGCCGTGCCTGCGGACCGAATGGGGTGGGCCGAACGCCACCCCCTCCTCCACCCCATGGGGTGCCGTATCCCCACAACCAGGGGGGGAACGCTGCTGGGGGAATCCTTGGGGGAGGGGGCCTGCCCCCCCAGCAGCCTCCAGTGGCCAACATGGGGCCATGCGTTTCCGTGCCCCTTGGCGTTCACAGTGCCATGCAGAAGCAACACCAACATTTCAGCTACCTTCTTAGCTGTCATGACTTGTGGGAACAAGCAGACAGCCTGGTCTACAAAGGAAACTCGAGAGGTTAGTGTCTCTATATTGTCTTGATGTTGCTGGAGGTTGTGCCATGGTTTCTCTTTATCTTACCAGTGGCTTAGCCACGGGAGAGGGTTTTCCCGGGATACAACCCCTTTTTCATGCACCCCAGAAGAGCCCTAAAATCTCCGCTAAACTTCATAATCCTGGCTACGCTGCTGTACTTTCCATGGACATAATTTCTACCAAACTTGTGGGCACTGTAGAAGTAATATAGAATAGTATATATGGTACATTATATTGACAAATGATGTATAATAGGGATAATGGAGAATGTGGTCGGCAAGGCTATGGATTTCAAGTGACCTTCTATTTAGAGAGGAGACGTAGATGTCCTTTTCCAGTTTGGGATTAATATTTTTCAGTCTTCATGGAATGTATTCCTTAATATCTTCTTTTAATGTCTGATCGCTTATCACCATTCAACTTTATCCTGAATGCTTTAATAATTGAGTAGTATACAGTGAAAAACAAGGCATAAGGCTCTAGCCTGAAAGACAAAAGTGAGGACAGGTCCTCAAAGTAGTTCAATTTAAATTTAAGTTTCCATTATTTCAGTTCATTTTGAACTGTTTCAAAATTGAAATCATATCATCATTTATTTTCAACATGCTATAGATATATTCATATTATATCGACAGCTGAAGAAAAAACGGCTTTACTTGCTCTGCTTATTGCCCCCTAAATGTTTTGATACTTCCACTGCACAAGCGCTCAGCAATCGCCCACCGAATCAAATCGGCTCACATAGGAGCCCAGCAATACACATACACTCAGCTGGCAATGGCCGGAGAGCGAACGCCCACCTATGATGCTTGGAGAATTGGAAGTTAGCGTTTATGTGCCAGCTTCTGCCAGCTGAGCACATTCGTATTGTTGGGCTACTAGCTGAGTGGATTTGATTTTGTGGACGATTATTGAGCCCTTGCGCTGTGGAGGTATCGGTTTTCCCAATTATGAAAATTTCTTGAAGGTAGATGTGGTCCATGAATAGGAAAGGAGGAAAGCTTGACCTTAGAGCCAGTGCCAGGAACCAAACTGAAATCAGAGTAGACAAGTTAGCGGAACCAGTCCATTCTTAGTGAATTTGTATTGTTATTTCTTGATGACGTTGAATGCAAAACCAGAGTTGTTTACCAATCAGCTGTTATGTGGAATTACCTATTCATTAGTTGCATACAGTCGGATCCGGATTTAACGTCTTCGCATTTAACGTTTTTCCGCATTTAGCGTTTATTTTTTGGGGTCCCGATTCATTCCCTATTAGAACAATGTAAAAATAATCCGTATTTAGTGTTTCCGCATTTTGCGTTTTTCCGCATTTATGGTCGTAAAAATTTTTCCCGCACAAGATTTTTTTGCCCGATTTAACGTTTTTTCATGACGGTTCGTGCAAATGATTATCCAAATCTTCGAATTTCTGCTTGTCAACAAGAAGAGTCCCATAGATGTTTACCAAGAGTTGATAGAATACCGGGGAACGCTTCTTCAACTGCTTTCTTCCGCGAATGCAGCGCTGGGACTTTCAACTCGCTAGCTGGGTGATGTCTTCTCGTAATGTTTCGCTCCCTTTCTAGTCCAAACACCAGGCACTTTTTGGATCAGATCCGATCTAATGGAGCAAAGTCATCCCTTAATAACCTCAAACTACCTTATCCTTCACTTTTGGAATTTTACTTCTATGATAATTGACGATTGATGACACGAGTTTTTCTCCGAGGGCCGCTACAATGACGGTTTTCTCGAAATGTTTTCACTTGATGGCTTATGCCCCTTTCAACTCTACTCTCTACGGGCAGTCCAATTTTAGCCCAATATTTTTCCAGTCAACTACTTTCTCTTTTCAAAAGAGGAGACACAATATCATTTGCGCAGTTCACCAGATGATTCTTTCTACAGATTTCAGTTTCCACGGAGGAACAGAAAAAGAACCAAGGAAGCGTTTCCCCTGTCATGATCGTGAAAGAGAGCATTCTTTCCCTACGGAACAACATTGTTTCACATCGTAATTTAGATATCCTGGAGCCCATTTACCCACATGCGGTTGGTTGATATCGCTGTCGATTCAAAGATATTTATCTGGGGCTATTTTATGTCAAAAGGTAATGACAATCGGAGTTTTGACGAACTATCACGGTCCATGACTCTAAATAAATCGCTCATGCCGGAAAAAAATCACCGCATAATCACGGTAAAAAAAGATCGCGGATAGAGCGCGGAAAAATACGAAAATCCAGCAGGATTGCCCATGGTGGTTGACTTCGACATCTTCGACATCACAACTCGGACGAAGTTGCCAAACTCTAGAGGCACTGGCAATTTGTCAGAAGAAATCCAGTTCTGTTGAAGATTAAACCTTTTCACTTAACAGAGTTTAGCAAATCGCTATTCAAGGTCCAACCAAATTTTATTAAAGGCTGCGGTGAAACAAGGTGAGTCGGCGTCAAGGTGATTAGCGCGCCGCGTAAGCAACTTCTCCCGGCTCCATTCGACCTGCATGAGGCCGCGGATATATGACAATCTGGTGTTATCATTGAGTTGAATCACCATCGACTTGTAGGCATACTAGAAATAAGATTCTCCTTTTTTGGATGACCTCGAAATCCAAAATGTGCGCACAGGAGGCTTTTTAAAGGCTCATAAATCCCTCGTTTCGCGGAGGCTACAGAAAACTAGTTTTAAAGTATACCGGGATTTAAGTTTTAAAGGATCCGGGTTCGAATCCCGGTCAAGGCGAATGATTTTTTCTCTGTGGATCTTTCGCACGCTACAGAAAACGTTAAGTTGACAGAATTCCAATAAACCTCCCTTTTACTAGTTATTCGGTAGTTTGGAATTCGGGATTAGCGATCTTCTGGTGTCATTTTATTTCACTCATCTTTATTGTTGCAATGACGATTTTTTTAGGACTTGCTTACACCTTTTCTTATTACATTAGAAATGCTATAGTCACTTACATGTCACTTGTATAGAAAAAATTTTAAAATTTCATTGAGACGACTGAAATATGAGTAAAAATGGAATCACTAACGTCCATAATAATTTTCCGTGGGAATACTTTTAAGTTGATGTACATTATAATTTTCTTAAAATATTTCATTAAAGCAGTTGTCATCCTCTCATTACCTACTTATTTCCACTACCCATTTTTTTAGCTGATTCCTGAAAAGTATTATCCAACCCTCACTGGGCAGAGAAAATTTAATCAATGAATTTTTTGCTGCATGCAGCACCTTTTAGTTGCTTAAAATAATATATTTTATTCATAAAAAGCCATTCCATTCATTACAGACCCTAAAACCTGAAAAAAATGGCATGTCCTCATTTAGTGTTTGTCCGCATTTAGTGTTTTAAATTGTGTCCCCCCTGAAAAACCTTAAATCAGGATTCCACTGTATTTCTTTTTGATCTTGAATTAAGTTATATATGCCTGATGATAAATATAATAATAATGTTTATTGGCCCCATTGGTTTGTGTGCAATTAGGCAAGTCAAATAAAAGTTGCAATAAAGAATTTGGAAAAATTAAGCATGAAACATATTTCGTTATAAAATGACAGTATTACAAAAAAATTGCTAGAAATGTAACCAGGGCTTAATACAAATATCCTAAGGACATTTCTTGAGTCCTCCTTTTTTTCCAAGTTTGGAAATCATACTTTTTATGTTGAAATTTGTATTTGATTTTTTGTGGTAATAATATTTTTTTTTCTCCTTCATTCAGAATTCTTTGTGGAGCTCGACCAGTGTTATGGGCCTTTGACCCTTCACAGCTCTCTGAACCACCTGGTAAACTATGTTCGACTTGGAATAAGAAGGCTTAAAGGTGTATAGTACATGATACAGCAAGTTGAACAAGCAGACGGCCAAGTGAAGAAGTGAGTGGAGGGTTGTTCTGGACAAATTGAACGAACAAAGTCACAAAGAATGTTCTGTATATTTTTGTACATATTGAAACAAACTTAGTAGTGTTGAGAGTTCCATATTGATGTTGGCTGGGGAGTTTGTAGAAGGCACGACTCACTTTTGGTGTGTGCTATCGCACTCCTATTTGTGTCGAGCGAATGAAATGACCTCTCCGTGCTGCCTGTCATTCATCCCTCATTTGGGATGGCACACACTAGTGTGGTGTCGTCGATATCGTTGATACACAGCCGTCGCCTCTTTACCGAAGAATTACCAACAATCTGGCTTCGTAAGAAACACCAATCTTAAAATTCTGTTCTGTGATTTGGTAATGGAGTCTGGGAAGAGACAAGATCCCAATTACGATGTAGATTGTTTAGTTGACTCCTTTTGTTTTTTTTATTTTTTTCGACAAATGCATGACTAAAGGGTAGAACTGTCGAATTGAACATCAAGATGGAAAACTGTCAATGTGTGTTGGTGTGGATGTGAGCGTTTGAGTATGATTGCATGCATTCGTGCACATTTGACTGAGTAAATAGAAAATTTATTATTTATATAGGTTTATACATATGGCAGGATGTGCCGCCAATTAAACGAGGTTGGTATTTTGGCATGGGAGATGGTTTGTAAAGTGAATGAGGTGGGAGTGTTGTATGATAACTGTCACAATGCTCAATATTTATTCCCAAGACCTCCATGAAATAAAAGAAAATGTCCTGGCAAATTGTTTCAGTACTTGGTCCTTCAGGTGATTGCTTACAGCTGAGTGTTGGTTGGACTTTGATTGGTTTCAGATCACTTTCAGTTAAAGGGGAGTTCCTCAGTGAAAGATCCTTTTTGGTGGAAACGTCGATGCTTCTTCATTTTAGGTTTTAAAAGTGCTATAGGCTCTTCTCATGGCATAATTTTTTTTGGAATTCGCTTTATGGACAGACATTGGTTGATTGGTGTATTTATGTTTTGGGTATGTCTCAACACAGCCTTCGAAATGAAACTATAGTTACTGTAAGTCCACACCTGATGGAGGCTTGGAAAGAGCTCCTCGTTATTTATTCATATTTATTGGCTTTTTGAGTATTTATTGGGCAATTGGTGAATTAAATCCTTCCCTCCTGTCAGTGCAGTTATCGTTCAAAGAACATTATCAGATGTGCCACAAATGGGAAGAGGTATTTTTTCTCTTGTGCCTTTGTGATTTAGCCATGCAATATGCTGTGTAATAAGGCTGTCAATATCCAGTGTTCGTTTCAAACGCTTTATCTGGGCACTAAAGAATGCCTTGTTGGTGGAACTGCTTTCTTAAGAATATAAGGGCCCGACCTAATTGACTGATTTTGGAAAAACTAAGGAAATCCATTATTATGAGGTGAGTAATATTTGTCAGGAACGGAAACATTTTATTTTTGTGCTCTACTTAAATTTTTTATATTGTTTTAGGTTGTTGATTTAGCACAAATCCCTTATTTCTTGATCACTAGTGTTAAAAATCTTGTGACAGTTTTTTTACATTGCCTTAATATTCCCTCTCACTGGATTAGCTTATTGGATCCAGCTTGATGTGTGGTACTTAAATGATTGTGGGATGATTTAAAAAAATATATGTATGCGCATTTATGCATGTATATACATACATAAGTGTATATATGTATATGCCCTCTTATTTATATACGTATATATTTTTACTGATATATATGTATATATAAGTGAAGTAGTATATGCATATAAATATGTATGTGGAGGCAATGAACTTGAAGGGTTACTTAAGGTTTGTTGTTGTTCTGGAGTTGTTTGGTCTATCAGGATAACTTGGGTCACTGCCCATTGGTCAATCCCTAAGTTATGTTAAGGACTGCGCTATTTTGAATGATACCATAGCCCACATATCACTTGTGTGAAACTTACTAAGTACATGTTAATGCTGGGTCAAAACATTGAAATTGTGAGCATTTCATTCTAAAAATTAAAGTGATTTATGTTGACGATTGAATGGCATATTTTTGTAATTGTACTCAGCTCATCTTAGGAGTTCGAATTGAGAAATAAGGGAAAACCAGATAAATTGCTGACTATGAGCTTATTTGTTTTTCTTTTGGGATACCCTTGAGTGTAATAAATGACTGCATACAAAGTTAATGCCCTTGTTGTGAAATCAATTGTGCCTGGAAAACTATGCAGCTTTGCCATTTGTTTGGCTTGAACTTGGTTATTTATAAGCATGTCAGTTCTATCTTGGTTTTTTTTATGGTATGATGGAACCTGAAAGAATGGTGAAAATGGAAAAAAAATTTAATTGGCTCTGGATTCATATTTATGAATGTTCAACTGAGGCCTGCATATGTAGTCACTCGTGTGAGACAAGCATTATTGACTGTGTGCAATGGAGGCCCATGAATCAACGAAATATCTAGAATGATATTCTCTTCAATAGAGGCTTTGGGATACACAAATTTAGGGGTTGATGACAATGGATGTGCCGGAGAGTATTCACAAATAAAATTACAATTGCCGAGAAGTGACCTTCTTGTATTAAAAAAACAAGTACCTTGTGCATAGAAATGAGTACATACAATATGTAAGACAGAGATCATATATTTCATCCATGGAGGATCAAAATTGTTTTACAAGTTTATTATATACATGTAAATATATAACCATTATTTAAAAAAAATACTTGTTGTTTTTATTACCCTAACTGTCTTCATTCCACATATCTGAATTAGCATCATTGACTCCTTTGTTGAATAGATTTAAGGCATCATTATATTTTCCCAGCACCATTCTGAAAGTAAATTTAAAATGCAATGTAGGATAATGCAATAGTTGAGATTTTATGATTCAATAACAATTAAGTATTCACGATTTATTTAGAATAAGTTAATGTATGACCTAATGACCGTATGTTTTGTTGAAAATGTTGTTGTGACTATTAATGTCGTAGCTGTCTTCTTGATGATGTTACATAAGGTAGTAAGTTTAGATCAGTTGGAAGAAAACCTATTATCACAAGCTTCTCACTTGGAGCCAAGGACATCATCAAGTTCAAAGTCAAGGCTTTTCCTCTGATTATCTATTCAAATAACGTCATGTTGATACCTTGGTTATTCTATACAGGCAATTGTTTTTAAGGCTAAGGAATGAAGATATTTGGAGAAACCAGAAATTCTTTTGGCAATATTCTATTCATTTATTGTAATTAAGTACTTAGGGTCAAAACTTCCATGTATATTAATGCAATAGTATCATCGCATTGCTTGCATTTTTTTTACTATTACCACTGAAACACAAATTTTTATCACTTAAGCTTATAATGGAGATCATGCATGAAATTTGTTCATCGTGCTAGTAAGACTTATTGAATAGACAATTTTCTCACGAGTCCACAAATATAAGCCTAAACTTTCCTAGCACTACACAAATGTCATTAAATGCTTATTAAAAGTGATCGAATACCGCTTGATGTCACATGACCTGAAACGCCCTCTGACGTCATCGCTCGGTATACCATTCACTTCGCTAAGAGAGTAGAAGGGCAGACTCTTGATTGTAATATATCGAAGTAAAAATCATCGTCGAGCTTTGTAGTAGTTCCCAAAAGGACAAATTGACTTAATAGTGTTTTAAGAAAGCACAATACGACAGTTTACTTTTGGTCGACTCCCTTATGGCGGCTGATTTTCTGAAAAATAGTGATTGCTTCAAAATTTCACCAAACAATCCCCATCATTTGTTTCAATAACACCTTGGTAACCCAACATATTCACAATCTGACGTTAAAACAGCAATTATTTATGCTATATTTGCATTTGAGCCCCTGCATAGACCGATTTTCTATCCACTTCCTCAGTCTATCATCAGTGATTACCGTGCCGTGACGTCACGTTCCGATGACGTCGTGTTTTCAAGCAGCCGATGAACATTAATTTTCTAAGACTCATAACTCAGCTAAAAAACATTATTCACCCGCAAAATTTTCAGCGAGTATATTTGAGATAGGGACCTTCTTTTTCTAGTACTTTGAAAAAATTGTGCATGTTCCCCATTTCAGGAAAATTGGGGTATACTTGTTTCATTTCTTAACTCTGGTGTGTTATGAGGAAGCAGTGGCGTAACTAGGAATATGCCTGGGGGGGATGGGAAGGCCTCAGGTCCCCCTCCCCCCCCCAGGCAACGGGGGCTCCGGGAAAGTTTGAAAAATGACATGCCTGGAATTACATTTTGCATCATTTTGGCATTAAGAATTTAACTTTAAGCAGATTCAGTTATTATATGCAGAAACTAGACAATAGCTTTAAATATTTTTTTTTCCTCTGAGGCTTTGGGGGGGATCTATCCCTTCATCCCCTCCCAAAGTTACACCACTGTGAGGAAGTAAATAAGTATGAAATCAATGAAGACTTATGAACTATTATTATTATTATTATAACTGTGTGAGCAGAGCCGGCCTTAGGGCGGGGCGGCCGCTCCGGGCCCCGCATTCGTGAAAAAAATTAAAATATACGATAGTTTTGAAAACGCAATTTCAACTACTACTGTATTGTTAAGTACGTGATTGACAAAAAAATAGCATTATGAAAAAGGAATAATAATGCAGTAATTTTTATTGTGCAATGCGTTTGTCAGTACAGTACTGTGTCGTGTGAGTGATTACAACGAGTGAGAGAACTTGGCATGAGTGAGTAATTACGAAGTCCGAATTTGGGAGGGGAACACATACTTAGCCAGAGAGTGGTAGGGATTCAAAATGCTCGAGTTTGTTGATGGGGTATAGAGTTTAATATTTTAAGTGAAGGGCCCCGCACTGAAGGTTCGCCCCTAGCCCCGCACCTGCTAGGGCCTGGCCTGTGTGTGAGGATATAATTTTTGTGTGTGCATTGCCTGTATGTAAGCAATAACTATCCTATGCTCAAGCGATAATTATAATAGTTGGAGGACTTAATGAATTGCCAGTTACATTTCCCTACTTAAGGGTGGACCCAGGATATTTTTTTCTGGTGGGGGCACAAGGGTCTGACATGCAAACGGCCATCTCGTATTTGAGATTGAAAACGAAACACAACAATTACTGTACGAAATATTCCCTTTATTTTAATGCAAAAATTATTATTATAAAATTAAACGATTGATGCTCCATAATGCACCAAACAAAACGAACATAAAAATTATAACCGTATTATAAATCTTGTCTACTTCTTGAGCATCTGGGGGGGCCTTAGCCCGTCCCCCCCCCCCCCTAAATCCGCCTATGTCTCTACCTTTTTCATGGAAGCACACTCCCCGTAAGCAGGGTGATGATAAAATGACCAATTTCTGCAGTGCAGCATATATGTATGTATTTGAAACAGATTCATAAAATTTTCATCCTCCCTCACCATGTTTAATCGCTAAGAATACAGCGTTCACGCTTGATTCTTGTTGTATTTTATGGAAAGACTATCCAATTTTTATTTATTTATCTTTATTGTTCATCATCATTACACATATTGAGAATCTCTTCATACTCAGAAATAGCTATCTGAAGTCTCATTATTTTTTACTCAATATTATACTATATGGGCCAACCTAACTTCTCTTCTCTTAAAAGAAGAGTAAATATGCCGTGGGGTTTCTTAGTTACTTTGAGTTTGTGGCATTATGGATTGACCGTGTGAGTAACCAGGAAGTGCTAAGGAGAGTAGGAGAAAAGAGAAGCCTCCTAAAAACATTAAGCAGAAGAAGGGACAACTTAGTTGGCCACATTTTGAGGCACGGTGGTCTGATGAAGACAATCGTTGAAGGACAAGTGGAAGGGAAAAAGGGCAAGGGACGGCCCCGAATGAGTTATATCGGACAGGTTATGAAGGATGTAAAAGAGAATAAATATGTAGGTATGAAGAGATTAGCGGATAGGAGAGAGAAATGGAGAGCTGCGTCAAACCAATCTTAGGATTGTTGACTAATGATGATGATGTGGCATTATGCTCAAATGTGGGGTATATGTATCATGCCAAGTACTTACATGTGAAATTGGGCATACTTACAGGTCTGGAAGACTTATTGCTCCATTCTCTAAGGTATAGCTTGCCTCATATTGTATTTCATTATTAGCTGTGTACACTGATGCTACAGTTGCCTTATTTATGTTGGCTGGAAGCAAAGCCAATGGTATGGTAGCCTGAGCCGTCCAGTGGCTGGCATTTGTTGTTATGTTGACATCATCAAGTCGATGGCCTCGAGAAATCATGTGATATGGTAAATTGTAGAGCTGAACATCATATTGACCATAGCTGTAAAAGAAGTTCTTGATCAAGTTTTAACAGTGTGTAGAATTATACCTTTTTATCTGAATCATGGGTATTGATTACAATTAATGTCCTATGTTGGGCACCCTACTTACAATTAGACCATACCTAGAAAATACAAAGTAAGAGAGTTATGTATCTGCTTCTTATGGAAAAAAATGATAAGCAGCTTCTTGTAAGCTAATTAGCTTGCAATCTTCCCTCCATGACCATTTTGTGCACTTTCGCGGTAATTTCTGGAATAGTGACACATTTTGGCCGACCACTGTGAGGATTATCGTCTAAGCTCTCTCTCCCAACTAAATTTAAATTCATTTGTCCACTTAGCAACTGTTGAATATGAAGGAGCAGAGTCCCCCAGTATATTCTGAAAATCAGCATGAATGCCCTTTGCTTTCATACCTTTCTTTAGAAAGTACTTAATCACTGCTCGAATCTCTATTTTTTCCATCTTCGAAACTCACCACGAGGGAACTACAATAGAGCCACGTCACCGCCGAAGCTCTCATCCACCATCACTGACGATGCATGTGTTTACATGCAACAATGCAATGGATATCACGTAAACAACTCGTTGCGCTAGCGTTGACCTATCATGGTGATTCCGAGAACTTTTCAAACCACCCTCGTACCACCCAGACTCCCCCAGTATTAGTTGCACCTAAACCCCCCCCCCCCCTATCCATAATTCCTAGCTGTGCCCCTGGGCGTCACTGTTGTAAGGGTACATATTTATATATATGTCACCCATTTTACATGTAATGTAATTTATAGTTTAGTCATTAGCAATACATATTGTGATAGATTTGCAATATTTTTTATTTTTGCTAATGCACAATCAATAACTAGGTACTTATCCCTGCTCAAAATGCAGAAGTTAGCTTAGCTCTAATTTCCTAATATGCTTTAGGGTTTTGAAAACCAATATGGAAGTTTTAAGAAATCATTTTCTTGCAAGTAAATATACCTACATAAGTAAATGGTAATGCCCAGCTAAAGTTGTGATCATGTACAGATATGGTAATATTCTGTGCATTTGCCTTTTTGCAAATTCATTTGATGCTTAAATCTAATTGTTTGATTTCTATAGCAATGATAGTAAATCCCCTTCGTTTTTAATACTTACGGGCTAAAAATCAAAACCAAGAATTTTTGTTCGCCATTTGCAATGTAGGCTCGTAGGGCTGCAATACAAAGGAAATTTGATTCAGTACCTGAAGTAATAATAATAATAATAATTTTTATTCACCGAAGTGGCAATATACATTGCATGGTTTCGTCACAAAATCACTATGATACAAATTACATAAATACAATAATACAAATTACATAGAATCATTTAAATAGTTTATCATTTAAAAGTTTGGCGTATGCACCTAGCATATATAGTACATTTTCTCTTATACTATTGAATTGCAGCATCATTTAATGCTGAGGATATTTTACAATCAAATTTAGGTCCACACTAGTTAACAGATAAATGCTGCCAAAGTGAGAAAATGGAATGATGGCCAAAGAGACAAAGAAAATAAGTTCTTTTTCACCGAAGGGAATTCATAAAAGTAAATTTACTCATTATTTTTAATATATTTGGAGCTCATTTAATGAGATCATCTTTGGGGTCAGGATTAATGAGGAATGGGAAAATGGTGTCATCCATTTCTTCTATGATAGCTGCTTTTTTTTTGAATTGTTCAGAATTTTTCCAACTATGGATTTATAATTGTATATTAATCTAGGTGACTTACTTTCATATGAATCCAAATCCTCAAATGGCAGGGGTGTGTCAGCAGATCCTGTTGGTACCTGTGATTCAGTCCCCATAAATACAGCTGAAAGGGTGACTTTGAGCCAGGCATTTTCGCCATCCTCTATGCCTTCCATCACTAAAGTGCTACTTGCATTTGAGGGCTTCCCTTGCAGATCCACATTGTTTAGTGAAATTTGAACAGGTCTTGTTTTCCTTTTTAAATTAAGCATGCACATAACACATAACTCAGTGGGTTCAAAAGGAATTGAAGGACATGTACAGCAACCAGGGGTGCCGACTTACAAAAAATATTGGGGGGGCCCAAACAGGGGACCTTGCCCCGGTAAATTTTATAAGTTGTGAGTTTTAAGTTTTTTAAGCATTTTAGAAGAGTCATATGATCAACATTAGAACCCTGATATCTCGAATGTTGATATCTGGACACTCTGGGGAAAATTGACATTTTTTCCTCACATCTGTAATGAATTTTTGGGGGGGCTCAGGCCCCATGGAGTCGGCACCACTGATAGCGACATATGTAGGGAACACATCAACATTGGGTTATTATGAGGGTTGTACCAAAAATAAGGTTCCCATATTTTTTACAAATAGAAAACTAAGTTAATTGTTATTAATTTTCACATCGTTGAAAAGCTTACAATTTTGCCTATTTTTCAAGGTATTCTCCATTTTTTTCGACACACTTTTGAAGACGGTACTTCAGCTTTTGTATCCTTGAGTTGAAGTCTCCCGCCAACCCGTTGAGGAAGCGTGTGACCTCTGCTCGGACTTCATCGTTGCTCTTGAAGCATTTGCCACCTGGGTGTTTTGTTTTGAGGGTGTAACGAAACACCCACGTTTCATCTCCCATGACGATACAGTCCAACAACTTCTCCTTATTGCCTCCCCCCTCATAATTTTGAAGAAATTTGCGAGCACGGTCAAGGCGTTGCTCCTTGTGCCCGTCAGTCAGCATCTGGGGGACACAGGGAGCACACATCTTGTGATAGCCCAACATTTCTGTTAAAGTTCCGATGAATTTCCATGGGCGGTAACTTCCTTGAGCGGAGAAATCGGATTGCTGCTTGAACCACACACTTGACGGCAACACTTTCATTTTTGATGGTTGCAAAGTTAATAATTAGCATCATAGTGAATTGTGGACGGGCAGACTCGAGAGTAGGGGAACCACTGTGCACGGTGCTGTTGTGGGATTCAGCCTAGCACCTTCCCTCAACATTGTAGCTCACTGGGAACCTTACTTTTGGTGCAACCTTCCTATTATAGTATTCTACCGATTAAGGTAGGTTTCCATAGAGTACTAAAGAAGTCATCTGGGAGCCTCCCTTTCCATCAAGCACTTCCCTCTTCAATTCACAATAAGACCTACTCCCTTTCATTCTATCTAAAAATCCTATTCTTTTCCTTCTTCTCCCTTGTTTACCTATCATTCTTCCCTGTAACACTTGTTTTCAACATTCCCTCCCCTCTAAGTACTTGCTCCATCCATACCTTCTGTCTCCTCCGTATCTCATCTAAAAGCTACCTCTCCTCACCCACCATGTCCAACACTTCATCCTTCCTCCTCCTCTCTGTCCACTTCACCATCTTCATTCTTCGCCACGCCCACATCTCGAATGCCTCCAGTCTTCTCTTGTCCTCCTTCCTAAGTCTCCACGTTTCCGCACCGTAGAGAGCTACACTCCAGATCATACTCTTCACTGACCTTTTTTTTAAACTCTTATTACAATGATCCTCTCGTGAGCTCCTTCCTGTTCAGGATTGCCTTCTTTGCTAGTGCAATTCTCATCCTAATGTCCTTACTACTGTATCCATTTTCCTCTAACGTGCTGCCTAAATGGTTGAATTGCTCTACCTGTTCAAGTTTTTCCCCACTTACTTTACTCTTGAGTCTCACATTCCTTGCTCGTGATGCTTTACAAAACCACATGACCTTCATTTTCTTGTGATTAATCCTCATCCTATACTCCTCACATCACTTGTCTAACACATTCACTAGAGCCTGCAGTCCCCACGCTGACTGGCTAATCAACGCCTGATCCTCTGTAAACCTAACTGATTTAAACATCATTCCTCCCACTTTTACTCCAGCTTCCAACTCATCCCACACTTCTCTTACCATCTCCTCAGTGTATACGTTAAAAAGCAGAGGCAATAGTGGACAGCCTTGCCTCACTCCTCGGCCAATGCTTGCCCACCCAGATTCTCTGTCTGCTACCCTCACATGCGCAGTTTGGGCTATGAACAGATTATGAATCAGTCGCCTATCCCTCCACTCTACACCTATTTTCTAGAGAATATCCATTAACTTGAGCCTGTCTAAAAATGAAGTTGTGGATAAGGGGGATGATAACATTATAATTGAACCTGTACAACAAAAGGAATCAATTCAAATTGTACACTGTATTTAAATTCTTTAAAGCAGTTTTCTAAAGCAGGGACAGACCCTTCCATTGATCCCCCATGGTTGGTGTGCTTTCTGGAAGGCCTTAACTCGAATATACTTTTGATCACATGTAGTTGCCTTTTGCATGACTTCAATGGTATGAAATTAGCACTCCGTTGCCCTACTTTTAATGAGAGGAAAAAGGAAGAAGTCTGGTGGTACCATTTCCAGACTACATGGTGGTTGCGACTGCATTTCCAAATTGCACTTCACTATGAACTTCCAGATGGATGGAGTGGTTATGAAAAATTTTAAAGTAGCTGGAAAAAGCTATGGGAATTTTCAAAAATTCATTAAACACTTTAAATAGATATGCTCTTTGGAAATTTATGCTACCACATGAATATTTGGTTAAATACTTCGAGCAACAGCTATTCATTTTACTGCAAATTTGTTGTTGGAAATACCATAAATTCTTCATAACGTGGCACAGGGGCGGATCCAGGATTTCTTTCTGGGAGGGGCACAAGCAAGGCTGTATCCAGGATTTTGTTCAGGGGGGGGCACAAGGATACTTTGTTATACAAAACGTACGAAATTATAATGGGACCGTATTAAAAATCTATCATATTTTTAAGGGTCTGGGGGGGGCAGGTGCCCCCGTGCCCCCCCCCTGGATCCGCCTATGACGTGGCATATTTCACTTAGGACTGTTGGTGATCCATATATGTGGTATCGCTTGGACTCAGTAAGATTTTTGGTCTGGTCTCTCAGGCAGCACTGTTCACATTTCCTCAGAGTTTATCATGCCATTTCTCATTTAAAAATAAATTTCTAAAGCTATTTGATGATTTGGAAATGTTATAGCATTTAGTATGCACTTTTAGGGCTGGCACCATAAAATTCAAAATTTCCCTATTTTCTGGGCCACCCTGTACAAATCTTGGCTATGTCTATGCACCATAGCTTAACTTTTGAAATGCTTAATTCATAAGTTGAGGGTTAGAATAAGCTCACAAAAATATTTAGTCCTTTGTCCTGATGTTCTGTATCTGGCTTATGATGGCTTTCAGGGCACGGAGAATGTGGTAATGTGAATAGGAAGGATCAAGCAATTTCATCCTCAAGGAATTCTTTATACTTTCCTTAGATGAGTAACTAAAATGCCTACATTCTATGTTCCATAAGTAATGCAACCTATTTTTTCCTAACGCAACGGTTCGCTGTAGGGTAGTGTTCTAACCTACTGGGCTAGGTGGAGGGGTATGTAAGATTCAAAATGCACACAGTCTCATTCAGCTCTGAGGTGCCGGAGAGTCAGCCCAGTGAGAAATGTGTGGTGGAACCCACGTGGAGATGTAACGTGGATACCACGTGTTTTTGGTCGTGGAATCAACGTGGAACCCACGTGGAAATTTGGTGGAAAAATTAAAACAGCAGTAGGTGCTGTCCTAAAACCATTAAAACCTCAACCACTCTATATCTAAACCTTCTATATATGTGTCTACGAATTTTCATGTGCTCTCATGGCTGCCTTTCCACGAATTATATAAAAATAGAATGCGCGATACATTTTCACATAACTAGTATATGGTTTCAGGATGATAAATGACGCAATGTCACCAGAGAGTTAAGTTCCACAAATTAGAAATTCTGTTTAACATTTAATGCTAATCACCACAAATCCACTTGAAATCAACGTGGATTCCACGTGGGTCCAACCACTCAATATCCACCACCACCAAATATCCACCACTCAACGTGGATTCCACGTGGGTTCCACGTGGATTCCACCACCCATTTCTCACTGGGAGGACATGAATTCCCTTAAACCCACGACCCCGTTTTGGGTACATGTGATACAGGACAATGAGTCGTTCTGCGGAGCAACAGTACGTTATCAAATTTTATGTTAAACTTGGAAAATCTGCCACGGAAACGCATCCATTAATTTAGCAGGCCTTTGGGAGGGATTGCTTCACCAAATCACAAGTATTTCGATGGCTCAAGTTGTTAATGGAGGGCCGAGAGGAGATCACCAACAAACCACGCAGTTGTCGACCATCAACCTCAAATTCATGGATCCAACCAGGATCAAGACCATGCTCAATGCTTTTTTTTGACGTCAGAGGTATTGTCCACCACAAATTTGTACATCCCGGGACAACAGTGAACTCAGCTTTCTCCATGGAATAGCTCAAAAGACTGAAATGAAGGGTTGCATGCTGCCGCATCAACGTCGAGTGGAAAGTTCATCATGACAATGAGCCGAGTCACATTGCCTTCATTGTCAACGACTTCCTGGCCAGGGCCCACACCCAATTGGTTCCGCAGCCTACCTACAGTCTTGACCTGACTCCCACTTGCTTTTTTTTGTTTCCTCACTTGAAAGGAGCCATGAAAGGAAAACAATGGGACATGATTGGCACCATCCAGGCTCATTTTACCTTGGCACTAAAGGACATTCCGGTAAAGGCCTTCCAAGGCTAGAAACAACACCTCCAGAAGCATATTGACACGAGAAGGTGCTATTTTGAAGATTTTTGATTCTTTGTACGAATATATTCAATAAATGATTTTTTTAAGAATTTGGTCGCGTTACTTATGGAATGTACCTTGTATGTGTTTTTGGTTACATGAGACGAAGGCAGAAGCAAGGAATTATTGATAATGGGAAGTGGGTGTTATTAGAAAGGACAGATTTGAGAATAGAATAACGAAGAAATTTCAGGTAAGACTTTCCATGGTTATAATGTGTATTTAACATATTGATTGCAGGAGTTACTATGAAAACTTGCTTTAAAGTACGTAAGTAAGTAATTTTTTTAAATCATTTTTAAATTTATTAGCAGAGGGAAAGTCTGCAACTAGATGGGAGTAAAGGTGAATAAGGAAGGCATTCAAATTTTACAATAGGGATTCCATTTCCCAAAATAGAAAAATATAAGCACAGTTTGCTAATTGGCAAGTTAATTAATTAATTTAAGCCATATATATTAGCTGAGACTCAAATATTTAATTTGAAATCATTATTTATTACAATCATTGCTATAGATTTAATTGATTAGGTTTAATAGACTGCTGAAATCAATTTATTCCTCTCAGCATAAGCATTGTTGGATCTTTAGTATTCACTTCTTAATAACATCACCATCTGATTCTTTTTAAGTGTTGATGGAAAAGCTTTATTGAATAAGGGTTGTTAAGACAGCACGACACATATATCACCACACAGACATAACAGCATTTACAAAACAATTTCACAGGATGGATTCACAAGACACAGTGTATGAGATGTACAGAGGATCTTATAACAGGCAACTCACAACTTCCGTGTGGAACTTGACCAAACTTCAGGAAGACTAGCAGCATTATTTCCTGGCTGTAGCAGCTCAAAATTCAGAGGTCTGAAGTAGTCCAAGCGATGGCTGAAAAGAGAGTTGGAGTCATGGTTTGTGATATGAATACACGGAGAGAAAAGTTTGCGAGGGAAAAAAGTTCAATACCACCAATAAACACTCATGCTATTATGCAAGATTTCAGTATTATGATCCAAATATTAGGAACAGAAGGTTGAGGACTATATTTGAGAGATTCATGCACGATATGATTGATCTGAATCAAAAGAACTCTATAGTTTCACCAAGGTTTGTATATTCTTTTTTTTTGTTGTTGTTCCATACATTAGATTTTCTCTGCAATAAAATTTATGCACTAGCAAAAAATATAAGGATGTAGATAGCGGATGTATCAAAGTTTTAATCAATATATTTTCTTTTGGAATGAATTCCACCTTTGGTTTAAGTTTAAAACAAAGTTATGCTAGCCTTCCTGCTACCTTTGTGATGTTGTCTGAAGTAATATTTATTTTGCTCGCTGTCTTCTATATGTATCAGTCTACCACTTTTACTATACTTTTATCCCAATCTCTGAGAATTTCTCTTTTGTTTTTCCAAACCTCTGAATGCTCCAACACAATGCTGCATGGGTATTTTGGTTATGAGACAGTTTTCCTGGCTTCCTTGGAAGCATTAAATGGATATATATTTAATATGGAGAATTTTTTCAGGCTATATCTGGCGGAGGTCTAACATACTAATAAAACTGGCAAATTTCTGCATGAAGTTTATTGTCAGAAGCAGTTTTCATACGTTTCCTATTTCTAGACATCAGGCACAGAGCCAAAAATTAGCTTAGGGGATTGCTTGTGAGGTATATGGGTTGCCAATTTAGTATTTGTTGTCAATTCGCACGCATTGAAAAACCATACATTTCAATAAGTCGGCTAAATATTTTGTCTGAATAATGCTGAAAGTTCAATTCATCGTTCATTATTGGAGGACATTGTGAAAAGTACCTATCTATCTAGTATATTGAAAAATGGAGTGTCATAGGATGTCCCTGGGCTACTGGTCTCCTCAGGGGATGTATTGAGGGTAGTTGCTGCTAGCAGTGGCATATCTATGGGGGGGTCTAAAGGGCCTATTAGCCTATAATAATACCCTTAAGGGCCTCCATTGGGTTGAAGCACACACTAAATAAAGTTAATATCTTTGGAGGTTGACACTTTGTACAAAAGTATATCATATTTTCCGATATATTTACCTACATTTATGGAATTAAAATACATATTAGCTCTAAACTTAGGGCCCTTTTTTACACGCTTTTGGTATGTTAAAAACCAGGGGCAGATCCAGAAAGGGGCTCTGAGGGGCTATAACCATCCTCCCTTGGGTATCCAATTTACACGAGATAAAATGGTAATTTTTTTCAGACCCCCCTCTACTGCTGGGAGGTTATCCCCCATTTAGCCCTCCCCCTTATCCCTATCCTGAATTTGCTACTGGCCGCTAGAAAAAATTTAGAGGGAAAGGGGGTTGCTGAAGCCCTCAAAACACCTGTCTACATGTTGCCCGTCAATGATACAAAATGCATTCAAACCAGTAGCGTTATTAATGTTTGCATGGATGTTTAAGGTCATGTACAAAGCGAATTTTGTACTGTTGTAATCTTGGGTACATGGGCGTAACCAGCGAGGGGCAGGAGGGGGCAGCTGCCCCTCCTAGAAGCAAAAATTGCAAATGTATTTAAGGAAAATATGTAATACTTTTTCACGCAAATAATTTGAAAAACTAATAAAGAGCTGTTACAGTTTCCTTAAAATGTTGATTTCATTCACTTATTCCATGCTTAAATCTTACCTACAACTTGAACAACCATGCCTTGCCCCCCCTCCCCCAGTTTTGATCCAGGGTATACCCTTGCTTGGGTAATTGAAGTTTCTCAGATTCTACTGAAATTTCACCACTAGTAATCAGAAATAAAGGTAGAAGAGTTAGTATTTATGTATTATTAATGATACTCACTAGTCAGCAGATAGGTACTTTCCTTGGGGAACTGGGAAGAGGGCTTCATATCTTCTAGGATCTCCTTCCTCACCCAGTACATCATGGATTGCATACGCATTGAATCGAGTGACTTTAGGTGGGAAATAAGCTAATGGAATGATCGCTCGACCTGTCCATCGATTCCCATTTATCTCTGCTGTGTATGCAATGGGTAGTAAGGTCTTTATAGCATTTTTGGCTCCATCCAGGAGAAGAACTAAGTGCTGTCCCCACCTGGCATAAAGATGTTAACAATTATACTTAAATTAAGTTCATTTTTCACAAAAATATATCTATTCCCTTCAAGGACTGAATAAAAATCTGTAGATTATATTGTTAAAATGAATTTTCTGACAAACAAAACTTTTGAAACTTCTCTAGATAAAAAATGATCTCATTCACATCTCACAGCTTGAGTTTACCTTTAAAAGTGCTTAGGTATGCTCCATTGAAATATAGTAGTGTCTGTATTGTACATTATCAATTCCTATCATTCTTTGACAAATATACTTTCACCTTCCTTGTAAATCATAGACAAATGGTGAGGACAAACATTAAGAAAAA
The DNA here is from genome assembly GCF_921293095.1 of Ischnura elegans. Taxonomy (NCBI): domain Eukaryota; kingdom Metazoa; phylum Arthropoda; class Insecta; order Odonata; family Coenagrionidae; genus Ischnura; species Ischnura elegans. Next base: position 86,052,000 of record NC_060252.1, read on the forward strand.
TAATAGATTACTGTTCAGTGAGTTGATTTTTAAATGGGTCCTAATTAGTCATGCCAAGAAAATAATTTCCCATATTTTCAGGAATTATTTAGAGTTTTCTGCCATAAAATCAACTATGTAGTGACCTGGGAACTTACGGGCTGAGTTCCACCTCTAAATATTTTGGCTGAACTGGATCACCATCAGCAAAGAACACTTCCACAACTGGAAACAAAATAAAGGTTCATCATTGTATATTACTACATATGTATAACTACATCTAAGTACTACCTTGCAAGCTGCCATAATAGGCACATAGCTGTGTAAGGGTGTTAACAAAACCAGCCGTTAACAAAAAAAAGAAAAGGAGATATTTGTCTGCCGAGCCCCACGATGATTGATCGATGGATTTTTCTTATTAATAGGAAAATCGACCAAAATTGTTGGCACATCAATGGGTGATGCCAGGTTTCGCTACTAAGTGGGCCCTGATCGTTTCTATAATGGTGGGGGTATTTCCCCATCCCTCCCTTCTAACCCTATCCCTATCCCAGAGGCATCGTCAGGCTCCTATTGCGGCGGCGCCTCTTTCCTTTTTCCTTCCCATCCTCTCTCCTCCCCGGGTGCGTGGGCATATCAGTTAAGTTACCATGTCCCGGCCCCTGTGTGTTGTAACCTTCAGGTCCCTTGGGTCCTGATCTCTGCCAAGCCCCATCTTTATGAGAGTCCTCTAATGTTTAAATTGTCCTTAATATTTAAAAAAAATTAAAAAAGTCCTTCATTGTAAAAAAGTTCGTATACTTATCCGTTTGGCAAAATATATCCTTGTTTTATCATTCACTTATGTCTGAAACATAGTGTGGTTTTTAGGTGATGTTCTTTAAGTCGCTCTGAAAGACATCTCTTTTTAATAGCTCAAGCAATCAATCCTCATATCTCCTTGTGATAAATCCTCACCCTTGGAACTTTCCTATTGTACAGAGGTAACAAGTCAGGGGAATAAGGGGAATGTGAGAGATTGCCAAATAAAACTTGAGCAGATTTCAAAGGCTGATAGGAAGTAGTATCATCACATCGTTACAGAATTTTCAGAGTTTCTTGCAGCTGTGGATTCAGCGTCGAATTTGGGGGGCGGGGGGTTATGACCTGGGTCTGGGGACTATGGAATAACCCCAAGAGAGAGGGGCATTCTCCCGTGTAAATTTTTTAAGATACCCATTTTTAAAATGCATTTTTGTGTCTAAAATTTCATTTTGATTCTTAACAATAGATGAGATCGAACAATTTCAGACATTTAAAGACACAAAAACTATATAAGTCATGAAAATAAAAATTTTTCGATACAATTTGGGGTGAGATAATGACCCCCAAATCCGCTTTTGGTTTTTGTTGTACTTCTCATATGCGCCATGTTATTTGTAGCATGTTATATTTGTTGCACAGATCTTTTGATTTAGAGCGTCAAATACTGGGTGGAGAAAACTTGTGACACGAAATTCCCTGGATAACTCATGCCAGTAAGAACCAAAATTTCGTGAAAAAAGGGGCAATATCGCGTGAAATTAAAACAATTGTTGCTGAGAGATTTTCGAGATGAAATTCTTTGGCATATCCCGGACAAAAATTGCTATACCCTATGGCATTTAGTATCAGGAGCATGATGGTCATTACACCTTGATAATGTTACGCTGTAACGAAACCATGGTCGGTCACAATAAATTACCAAGTGGAAATAGCTAAGTTTTTATTTCTTCTATTCCTACAGGAACTTTACGTGCGCGGAAGTGTCAAAAAAATACAGGGTGCAGAAAAATTGTCACGAAGTTTTAACCAGTGGCGGCTTGCTCATAAGGATTCTCGGACGCCGCCCCTCCAAAGATTTGAAAAAGAAAAAAATGAACACCCATTCGATTATAATAATACATCTAATTAACCAGACTGTTTTTTTTTCAATTGCATACATCGAAAATGTAGGAAAATCACGCAAAAATAGCGCGAGAAGTTCGCATTTGTAGCCGTGGGGCGCTGGCCAGAACATCCCAATCCATCACCATGCAGTTATATGAAGAGTGGTAGCGGTGGGGACTGCTGGTGCTATGACGCGTCTAAGCTTGTGCCTTACGGAAGTCTTGGGACGCCGTCCGAACATGCGCAGAGCGAAGTATCTAGTGAGATGACATCGCCGCTACGGGTGGCGGCATTATAATCTGGCGTATACTTGGTGCTGCAGAGTCGCAGAATACCTTGTTTTGGTTAAAATTTTATTATTATAAATATTTAAATTATATTATTTTAAATTAAACAAATTTTATGCCTAGATCACAAATTAAAAACTCACTTAAATACACAAAATATTAAAATATTTTGACCCCCTGGTGAAGTGTGCCCCCCAGAACATTTGACTCACGAGCCGCCACTGGTTTTAATCCTTGACAGCTGATGCCTTTAGGAACCAAAGTAATTGATGCTGTTTCGGTCGACAACGTGCCATTTTTTAACTACAGAAACTTTGATCCAAGCCCACTAATTGGCCGCATGTTTTCCTAGTTGCCAGATGCCTCGGTTACATCGCGATTTTCGGCAGCCAAAGCATTTCAGGTCATTATAGTTGTCCAGAGCATCCGGCAACAGGGCAAACTCGCGGATAATGGGAGCGCTAGGCTCAAAGTCTCTTTAGTTTAAAAATGGTGCGTTTTCGACCCAAACATTAACAGTGATGTTTGGTTCCTGATGGCATTAGCTATCCGAGCTTAAAATTTCATGGCATAATTTTTCTCCATCCTGTATAAAAAGCCCTCGTCAAGATCGTTCGACATACTCCTTCTCTATCGCTGTGAACGAGATATTGCTCAGCCCTTTCATACGTCATTAACTTTTGTCCTACGTCGCCCATTATTCTCTTTCGTAATTCGGTCCCACTGATACATTTCTTCGATGCACTGTCTGTGATTCACTTTGATTAGCAGTGGGAGTTAATCCCAATGATTGACAGCTGTGCTAGCGCGTGCCTTATTGATAGCAACCGGCAAGATAACGATCGCTTGTATGCACAACACATCTATCGCAGGAGATCTTGGGATGGATCCGAGAAATATCTTCTCCGACAACTGGACCAATTTTCCGTACTCTAGGATGACATGATACATTTGAAAAGTCATTAGAGCAATTCTCGCATTCACAGCTGGGACGCCTTGACTCAATGAAAAGAAACTCTTTGCAACTTCATGACGTTTCCTTATAATAGAGTAGTTTCCTATTTTTTCATTGCCTAAATCGAAAGATTATTACTCCTGTAGTAGGTATTTCACGCTTTTAGACTTTTAAATGACGATATCTATTTTACGCGATTAAATGAAAAGTGAAAAATTTCAAGCGCGCGAAAACGCGACGGCTAAGTATGAATGCTGGGAAAAGCCTATACGACGTCATTCTGGTTTCGGCTGCCGCCGAGTGAGGCCACCTTGACGGCAGGGGCGGATACAGAAAAAACTCAAGGGGGGGGCGCAACATATCTTGAGTTGTCTTTACTTTTATCGTAATAAAAGATGATCAAGTCACAGGCAAAGTATATGAAAATTTTATTTAAAGTGATTATAAACATGTAAAACACAATGCCATCTTATGATATAAAAAGTTACAATTGTGGTTTTGCAATGTTCGGCAATACAGGCGGACCCGCAAGGGGGGGGCGCGCGCCCCCTGCGCCCCCCATCTGTATCCGCCACTGCTTGGCGGCCATTAGGGTTAAGGTTCATTGACTGGTTCAGAGAGAACCGCTTATTGAGGGAAGAAAATCACCCACAAGAGTGTAAACATCAAAGAACCACGTGAGAACGATGCGGAAGGTATATAAGTAGCGGAGATGCGATGAAGAGCTTGGCATGGGTTCATTGCGACATCAACTTATCTGCGATGCGTTAACCGTTCGTTGATTTTTTGCCGCGAAATGCTCAATAGGAAAGCGATGGATCGAGAAACGGAAAAAACAGGTCTATTTCTGTTTTAAACCCCACTAAAATCGATACCAAAAATGGTGAAAATTTTTAATAATTCATCATTTTAAACAGTATAAAACTATTCCTACAGCAGAATTATGGAAATGAAGTTGATGCACCGAGAGAGTTATGAGGATGTCCTTGGAAGAGTAGGAGTGGAACCTCATGGAAAATTATAGGACGGAACAACTTAATCTTGAGGCTTGATAGCTCGCTGAACAAACGTCGTTGGACAAGTGGAAGGAAAGAAGGGAAAAAGATAACTTAAGATAAAATATACGGTATAGGCAATGAATGATTTGAAATGGAAGACGGAACACCTATGTGGAAAAGATTGGCTGATAGGAGACTTGAGTGAATAGCTACGTCAAACCAACCTTACGATTGTTGACCACTGATTATGGTATTATTAGGGCAATTCCATTTGTGACGGAATTACCTTTAGAGAAAACTATGCAATAGATTATTTAGATTGAATCGTAAAATACAAAAAAATAGTAAAAATTTTAACTGTGCATGATCAAAAAACATTTATGAAGGTGATTTTCATGTACATAAACAAAATTAATTATCGAAATATCTTCTAAACAAGCCCATAATTAACATGTGACGGAATTACTGCGAGGTCAACCTCCTAAGTGTAATGATTTTAAACATCTTCAAAGCTCTGTGAATCGATGTATAGTTTGAAAACTTTAAGCAAAGCTGTGAATAATATTTTAAACATCGATTTCTTGAAATTCAATCAATTGGCTGTTGATTTATATAGATAAAATATTTCCAGCCTAAATTTTAATTTGTGAGAAAAAGTTGACATTTTCATGGAAATGCTCATTATTATTTCAAATTTGAAGGCATTAGTGCAGGAATTAAAGAATAACCGAAGGTGATGTTTAGAGAAAAATGAGAAAAACAGTGGTTTTCAACTATGTCTGCCGGAAAACAATGTCGTATTTATTTGTAAATTATGGTTGAAAAAAACAATATCAGCTGGAAAAGGGGAGGAGGGGATTCATATGTTTGAATAAATCTCATTTTTGCAAAAACTGGATATCTTCTGGTTCTTGAACTCAGGTCTTCAATTTCATTCGGATTGCGCTTAAACGTGGATAAGCATCACATTCCACCTAGATGAAGATTTTCTGCATTATTTGTCTGTTTCTTGGACATGTAGCTGGTGAAAGCGACGCTCTCGGGCTTAGTAGTTATTTTTACGTTGAGCCGAAAGACTTAGTGGACATCTGTTGTGTTGGAATATTCTCCAATTGAGCCCTGTGATTTCCAACAGATGGCACTACAAGTGATCACGAGCGAAACAAGTAATGCCGCTGGCCCAGTGCTCGAAGCCTTCAAGTCCGCCTTTGGTATTTTATCTTCTTGTTTTGATAAAACTGTCGCCCAAGGCCGCAGCGAGTCCTACGGGAGGGGGGTCTGAGGAGTAGGGGGGATAAAATACCTCCCCCCCTGAAACTGATGGATGCGGTGTCAAGTTTTGAACTCCCACGAAATATACTGTTATGTAATGTAAATCAGTGCTCAACTTCTATGCGGAGTACCGTCTAAAATTTCCCAGTTGGTATAGAAATGAGATCGGCGAGGTTTCAGATTGACACCGTAACGCTAAATAGTGCTAAATTTTGGAGGTTAGGAAAAATAAGCTTTTAACCCTTTCTAAGCCAGAGCTGCTCCGGGGATAAATAAAATTTCAAGACTTCTGTGTTTTAAAATAGTGAAAATTGTCTGCTAAATCGTAATTATTGTGGCAGATTCGTATTTCACCATTTAACTCTAAAGCACAAAAGAACACGCAGTTTAAATCTTTCCTGAATGGATCTGAAAATGTGTAAATTTTTGATGCTACTTACAATTAGAAGCAACATAAGGTTAGGCGAAAATTCGTAGTTTTTCCTCTGTTTAATGCTTTGTTTCAGGAAATTAATTATAGAATCCAGTTATAAATATTTATGTAGTCTTTAAGTTTCGTCTCCTTTCCCTTGGGCTACAACCTAGTCGCGGTGGAAAAGCTTGCGCGTTTCTATGACCAGTTTGAGCAGCACTCGCGGGATTAATTGTCGATTACTCCCTGTAAGATCACCCGTGCCAGATAGCTCGAAAGGGTTGGATGTAGTATAAATGATGGAATCACGTATAAACACTGCAGGAACGGAAGTGGGGAACCCTACCAACTAACTCTTCCCTGAAAACATCGAGTACAATAAAATGAGCCTCGTAATTTCATCAAGCGGGGTATCAAACGGGGCGGGCACCCTCCGAAAAGGGCGGGTGACGTTCACAGTAGCGAGGCATAACACCAGGAACCCTTTTGGTTAAAACCCAGCTGCAGCGCTAGACCCTCAAGGCTTTGTATTCTTTGAATACTTTTTCCAGCGTATTGATAATATTTAATAAGCGTAGAATCAAAGATATATAGTTCTGTCATAACTTCTTTATGTTGTTTTCCTTTTCTTTGGTATGGATAAGAACCACATGACCGATGTGGTAATTTCTTTATGTATAAAGGTGGATGTCTTTTTGTCTGTCCGCTATGCGTTTCCATACGGCTGCACGGATTGCAACCTAAGTTAGTACATAAATGCATCTCATACTCCAAAACTTCGTATTGCTACTTTCGGTATCGTCCGACGCGTGTTCCAGGACATTTCTCATAGTTTGTTACGTCACGTCATACATATTTTACGGATAGACATCCTGGCGGGTATGCACACCTCTCTACACGATCAAAAAGATATCATAAAAATCCTTTATGAGCATGAAATCCAAGTTCCAAGTTTCCCACTATTCTGGGTGCTATCCTTCCCGAGCAACGCCGGTGGCCTGCTAGTATACATGTAAAAGAGGATGTCTGTTTCTGTCAGCTATACATTTCGATATGGCGGCACGGATTGCAACCAAAGTAAGTACGTAGGTGCATCTCATGCTCCCAAACCCCGTAGTGCTGCTTTTAGTTGTTTCCGACGCGTCCTTTGCGTCGCTTTCTTATTACCATTTCTTACGTCACATACAACTCCTAGGATAGAACATCCTGCAGGCTAGGCACACCTCTTGGCACGCTCAAAGGGAAAACTTAACTCAAAGGACACTGCACTCGCCTGTTCAGGACACACGCAGTTCTCGGTGCAACCTTTTTGCTGGGGTATGCGCTCACACGACGTTTTTGGTATACGAAGATAAGGACACACACAATGATCAATGTTGCGGGGTATAAGCTGATCCCGTGTGCAGTATACGGAAAGCTTTTTTTTTCCATTGTTTGCTGTTATATACGTATTCCATCATCACCCGCTTTGTTATTTACCCAAAAATCCTGCCATGTGACCATGAATACCACGTTCCAAATTTCCCACTTCTCACGGTTCTATCCTCACCGAGTGTTTTATAAGCGTGGAATGAAACATATCGATGGCTAAGTTCAGGGGTGCCGACTTAAAAAAAATATTGGGGGGGCCATAACCGGGGAACTTGCCCCGGTAAATTTTATAAGTAGTGAATTTTAAGTTTTTTAAGCATTTTAGAAGAGTCATATGATCAACATTACAACCCTGATCACTCAAATCTCGATATCTGGACACTCCGGGGAAAATCGACAAGCCTGACACATTTTTTCCTCACATCTGTAACGATTTTTGGGGGGGCTCGGGCTCCCTCAGGCCCCATGGAGTCGGCGCCACTGGCTAAGTTCTAACAACACGTATCTCAAATTCGGCCGGTTTGAGACAGGTGTCTTAAACAAAGTGAAACAACATTTAAAAAATAAAATACAAGCAAAAAACAACTCTTTGTTTGCAAATAAATACCTCTTTTTCAGTATTATGAACTTTTGGTTTTTAATTTCAGTGTACAAGTGAAATAAATCGATCATTTTTTTGCTCTCCTGAAAATTTGCTATTTTTGAGATACGTGTTGTTAGAACTTAGCCATCGATATGTAGTTCTGCGATTACTGCATTATGTTGCTTTCCTTTTATTTGATATGGATATGGACCTTATGGCAGATATGGTAACAGTGGATAAAAGCTTATAACATGGATATGACCTTATTTGGAATGAGGAAAAATGGGAAGGGATGAACCAGATCCATCAACATCAATGAGTTTGAGTTTCTCGCATCAAGTTTCAATAAGTGAAAGTAAGCAGGGATGAACGAAATAACGGCAGCACTGCTCAAGAATTTAGAAGGGCAAGTCAGAGTCAATATCACGACGAAGATAGATTGCTGGAGGATTTTTACTAGAAGCGTCACTACAGTGTGGAGAAAAATTGTGTCACGAAATTTTAATCATAGATAGCTGATGTCAGTAGGAAATTTGCTGATGTTTTTTTGGTCGAAAACGGACCATTTTTAAACTACAGAAACTTTGACCTTTATTTGCAATATCTATACAGGGCTGACAAAAATTATGTCACGAAATTTTAATCATAGATAGCTGATGCCAATAGGAACCAAAATTACTAGTAATAATGTTTAGGTCGAAAACTCACAATTTTTAAACCACAGAAACTTTGAGGCAAGCGCTCCGATAAACCGCGGGTTTGGCTTATTGCCGAATGCTCTACACAACTTGTGACTTCGAACGCTTTGCCTGTCCGTGATTGCGATGTATCCATGCAGTGGCGTAACTAGAGATATGCCATGCGGGGGGGGGATGAGGGGGATTAGTGGGGGCTCCCTTAGGAAACGGGGAGTTGAGGAAAATTTTTGAAAAATAACATACCCAAAAATGCTTTTACACCATTTTGGCACTTGTGATTTAACTTTAAGCAGAGGCAGTTATTATGTACAATGTATCAAGTTCAGACAAGATTTTTAAATAATTTTTTGATTTCTGTGAAGTTTTGGGGGGGATACATCCCCTTATCACCCCCCATAGTTACGCCACTGTATCCATGGCATCCGGCAACAAGGCAAACTCGCGGCCAATCGGAGCGCTTGCCTCAAAGTTTCTGTGGTTTAAAAATTATGAGTTTTCGACCTAAATATTATTACTAGTAATTTTGGTTCCTATTGGCATCAGCTATCTAAGATTAAAATTTCGTGACATAATTTTTCTTTACGCTGTATAGACATTGCAAATAAAGGTAGGTGGTGTATTCACATATAATTTTACCCATATTTGGAAATTCCATCAAATTCCAGTTCGGAACTAAAGTTCGTAGTAAAAAAAGGCTACTAATGCTATCAATATGTATAGTTAGAATGGGAAGAATAACAAAAATGGCATAGATCTCATAATGAAATGAGACCTCTTATTTACAAGAACACCATGCACTCCTCTTTCCATTGTTGAGTCTTATCCAGCCAATTTGTTTGCATTTTGAAAACGGCTCCCACGCACCTTCGTGTTCCCACAGTTTGTCGAATGGCTTCCCGGGCTCTCCTCCTGGGTTTCCCGGCACTCCGAAGAATGGGGCGTCCACCTTGATCTCGACGCCTTCGCTTCCTTTGCCGGCCAACGTGATGATCACGGGTTCGTGGTCCACTGGTCTGTCGTCCCAGGTCGTTTGAATCTGATAGGTCAGCTCCCTGAAAATCGATGATAAGGAAGACGCATTCGTATTTAGCTCATTAGGAGAAGGCATACTTCCCGCTTGACCGATCTTTTACGGCAATAGATTATTCGCTTGACACTGGAACAATGAATGTTCGTGTACGTTTAATTGTCAAAACCCGATTTAATCGCCAAGTAGCGCTCTTTCCGGAGGTGTGGCAATAAATAAATAAATTGTGGACATTTTCGTACACATTTATCAGCGGCCGAGGTCATTTCGCTCATTATTTTCGCATTTTTCCAGTTTTTTTAGTCCCCTACTTATGTTAGGCCATGTTTTATTTAGGGTTGGAAGTTCCCCATGCCCCATTTGACGACATAAATTAAGGTATGCAATACACATTACTCAGAATCAGATAGTTGCTCTTCTCTTTTTCTTAACCGACTCTCCTTTTTTCTATTTGCAACTATTACAGCGATATAGATAAAAAACTTAGAGCATGAAATTAAAAATATGTATTGCATTAAATTGTTTAGGGCGCAAGGAACAAAATGATGTTTTTCAAGAAATTCGCGATGAACTTATGCAAATATTTAGGCCTGGCCAAACGGGGATAAAAATAAAAACTGGTCAAACGAGGATAAAATTTCGTATGAATTTTACAAATTAAAAAAATCTGTTTTTCATGAAAATTCCAAAATAGCCATTTCATTATCAATATCATTTGAAATGGACCACTTCCCTACGACCATAGGGCTTAGATGGAACATGTGACTTTCTAGTCCCAATCTCGCCCAAAAAGACGTTTTTTATTATTTTTAATATGTTCCTCACCCCGTCTTTAATAGAATATTGGCCTCCATGGATCTATGGCCTCCGTCAATTTTCAATAATCACTTAAATCATTAATCCAGCTGAGTATCATGGTTGATTCACTGTTCATCACAGTTTTCACCGTTTTCGCACGTTTTAATTTATTAAATGTAATTAACTGTTTAGTAATTTAAAAATTGCTAATCTTATTATTAATATGTAAATGCATCGAATTGAATTTACTTCTCTGGTGCTCATCTTATATCAATAGGCATAGCCAGCATTTTTTGTTTTCACCGATTTCGCACACACAAAACCCTGTGGACGTAGTGAGAGTCAGTGAACCGCGGGAAACAACCGTTAGCGTGAATATAAATACGATATTCGCGTTTGGGGACTGGGGAGGGAAGTTCACTCACCTGGTCTCGGTGCTGAGCGTGTCGTCAGCCATCGTGCCCGGGAAGGTGGCCAACAGGAGGAGGCCAAGGAGAGGCGCAACCTTGAGAGGAAACCTGAATTGCATTGGGAAACAAGAGACGTGACGGAATCAGTGACGTAGATCGAGATTTGCGAAGCTGAGGTCAATGTTAAAGGGGTTGCATAACGTGAGGATACGAAAAAATACCATACATTGCTGAGAGTTGGTTTAGATTCTTTACGTTCAAATAGTAATTAATATTATTTACAAAGCCACTTTGAGACGTACTAGATGTGGGTAAGCAGTCAGATGGAATAAAAAACGAACTGCCGGGCGAAACAACGTTAATAGAAATTTTACTGCGGATGCCATGGTATGCACAGGCAGGTTTCACAATGACGTATGATTTTTATTTACGCGAAATTCATGAAAATATAGCGGTTCAGACGAGACTACTCATGGAATATTTTTTCATAAAGTTATCCATTTTCTAATCCGGATGCAAAAACAATACTCTGTAAAAGCCAAAAATTGGCATGGACAATAGAGATGAAGCTCTAGTATGGTTTTTTATTAGGTATTCGTGATAATCTATTGCAACTATGAAATTTGATTTTGTAAGTGCAAATAACTCTTCGTATTGTTGACTGATGTAAGTAATCTGCTCACTCAATCAAATCTGACGTTTGGTTACAGATATACAAATGGAGTTATTGCCTAATTTCCCGCAACATGTGTATCATATCTACTCTCAATCGAATTATCTCAAGGTAGAAAATCTCCCAGTCATTGGTTTAACAACAAATAAATTGTATTTTTCCGTCACTTTCATCATCAGCTTTTTATTCGTCTTTTACCTCTGTTTGGCAACTGCGTGAATACGTCTTGATCTTATGAAAGGAGAGAAATGTGCAATTTAGTTTTACAAATTTTTGATTTTAGAAAGGTATCTATAACTTAGAATCATTGAATAAAAGTTGGGAAATTATTCCGTAGGACGATTTCCTCCATATCCCGTTCACAATAAAATCCTTTTAGTGCACTTAAAAGCAGAGCCAGCCAGAGAGGCGGTTTGGGTCCTTTTTTTCTCAGTGCCCTTTAGGGATGTGGGAAGCCCCGTGGAAAACATAACTCCTTGTATTTAATAGGTTGAAGTTATTAAAAATGCTATAAATACCAACATTTCTTATGATTTAACCCTCATTATGGTGTTATCAATTTCAATGATGCTTTAAAATTTATTTAATCCTTGTTTAAGAAGTAAAATTATTCAAATAAACAATGTACCTGAAACTTTAAGCGGTCTCCAAGATCAAAAAACCGGTAATTGGTTACCAGCAGCATCAAATATATACATGGCATTAAAATTAAACGAGCTACTGCAGTCACGGTAGCAGTCTTGAATTCACAAATTATGGAAAATAAAACAATTAAAATAAACATTAAAAAATTTCAAGCTTAAAAAGCTAGCCTTTCATCAGTTTTAGAAAATACTTTTTAAAGGATTTACAGCTTTCAACCAAAGCGGAAAGTGTGTAAAATATCATCACCCCACGTAAAAAAGTAACATTTAAGATAAAAAAAATTTCGTTTGTTATGCTGGCACAGTGTAAGATCGTAAAGCAAACCACAAGCTTAGGATTTCCAATAACTCTTTCGGAATATATCATGAAATGGCCGAGACTCCTTCTCGTGTATCCCATTCCTTACCACTTCCTTACTCCTTCCTTAACAGAATATTGGTGTGGTCTTATTCAATCTGCAACGATCATCATTTGTTCATTGAATTGAAAATAGCTTTCCATCAACGGAAATATCGTAACGATGATTTATCAAACGCAGTCATTCTATTAAGCAAGTCATTAGTCTCCTTTAGAATACACATTTTTAATGATGAGAGTGAATCTTGGATGGTGATGCATTGGTCAATTGGTCATGGATTAAGGCAATTACAACTACATTTTGCGAGGTTAGCTAATCAATGACGATAAGACTGAGGCAATCACGAATTTCTTTTAGGAGCAACTGTAAAAATATACTTGTTATCTCTAAAAAACCGCGGTTCCTGTTATCATTCGGTAGCGTACTATAGTTCAGAAGTTACTCGTCATTTGAGGATGAAATGTTGTAACTCCTGACGAGCCAAAATAACACTAAACCTGTAAGATCTATCTCGAAGCCCTAGAAAATTTAATAAAGAAATACCACGAAGGACTTTTAAGCAGTTGAAAAAAAAATCGATAAAACCTTCTTTTCAAGTGATGAATATACATTTTTATTTTTGGAGTTGGCGGAGAGTTATGTAAGGTTTATCTAGTGATACAGCGTACCATACAAAACGCAGACAAAATTTTATACGGTGCACAGAGTTTTATTAATTGACCCAAGAGTCGACAAATAATGTTAATAATGGCATAGTTATCCGAAAACTGAGACTATAAAAGTCTTTGGACAATATAATCTTATATCTGTAGTTATGCTTCCTATCACGCGGCTCCATAAAATATAGCAATATACCCTTCAGTGGAAGATTCTTATCACTCTCCTAAAAGATCGTAAGCTTTTCCGGCGAATAATATTGATGAAATTTTCTCGGGTTTGCCACGAAGTAAGGCTGTTTAAGACCCAAACAGCCTTAAAAAGCCTTACCCGAGAAGTTTTCATCCATATCACTTTCTTTAGAAAGAGTGCCTCAGGCGAGGAAAGGGTCAAGGAACAATAGGATTACTTTCTCATAGTGAAAGTAAGCAATAGTAATGGGAGTATTTAGAGTCGCACACTTACATGGCTGGAAGTTGAAATGGCTCTGACGATGGCGCCGCGATGCGAAGTTCGTCGACGAACGGTTAATCTGATCGGCCGACCGGCTCTATCTGGCGTCAGTTCACACCGGCATCACGCTTTTTATCTCTTTATCACCTTTTGCTTTTTTTCCCAAACGCAATCTTGCCCGCATCAAGAACCTGTTTTGAATCTGAGAATCCTCTCCATGTCCGTTATTGGCCAACCAATTCATGTAATATTTCTCATGGCAAATCATGTATACAGTAGCGTAACTATGGGGGGGGGGATAGATTCCCCCCCCCCCCTAGAGTCTCGGTGAAATGAAAAAAAAAATTTAAAACTACAGTCTAGTTTTGACGTAAAATAACTGCATCTGCTTAAAGTTGAAAACGATTTATTGATACCAAGGCAATGAGACGAGTCACTGTATACTAACCGGTGATTTACCCCCGGACACCCCGTTCTCTAGTGGGGTTAGGGGGGGAGACGCCCCCCAGACCGTTACATCCCCCAAAGCATATTCCTGGTTACGCCACTGCATGTATATATACAACCTATACATCCCATCCAATTGGATGAATGAATAGGTGATTAACTAAGATTCGCAGTGTCGTCCTAGGCCACGAGGAAAATATAATTATATATTTTAGAAGAGTGGGAGCAAAGAGAAGCCTTCCAAAAACTCTAAGAAGTGAAGAGTTCTCGGTATCAGCACCGGTCAGGAACTCCATAATTGCCCGTTATGGAGTTTAGGCAGTTATGCAATTCCTGACCCGGTGGCGATCCCGAGAACTCTTCACTAAGTCCATTCGCCGGGAAAGCACGAAATCTTTCTTCTCTAAGAAGAAGACGGGATAACATGATTGTGCATATCATTCGACATGATGACCTGGTGAATCGACGAATAGAATAGAAAAAAAATTGTAAACGGCATTATGTGCCGAAACCTGGGTCTGTTGAAATAATTCATCATCATCAGTCAACAATCCTAAGATTGGTTTGACGCAGCTCTCCATTTCTCTCTCCTATCCGCATATCTTTTCATAGCTACATATTTCTTCTCTTTTACATCCTTTATAACCTGTCCTATATAACTCATTCGGGGCCGTCCCTTGCCCTTTTTCCCTTCCACTAGTCCTTCAACGATTGTCTTCATCAGACCATCGTGCCTCAAAATGTGGCCAACTAAGTTGTCCCTTCTTCTGCATAAGGTTTTTAGGAGGTTTCTCTTTTCTCCCACTCTTCTTAGCACTTCCTCGTTACTCACACGGTCAATCCATTTTATCTTCATCATTCTTCGGTAACACCACATTTCGAATGCTTCCACTTTTGACTTCTCTGCTGCTGTCAACGTCCAAGCCTCGCTTCCATAGAGAAACATACTCCATATGTAGCATCTGATGGATTGTTTCCTTACTTCTATGCTGGTATTTTCAGCTGTAAGAAGATTCTTCTTTTTGTAGAAAGCCCTCTTCGCCTGCGCTATTCTACTGTGTATTTCTTTCTTTCTCCGTCCATCGCTGTTAATTCGGCTTCCCAGGTAAGAAAACTCGTTCACCTCTTCAAGTTTATGCTTTCCTAGGTTGATATTTGTTTTAGCCTCATCTCTTTTGCTGCAAAATAATATCTTAGTCTTCTTTTTGTTGATTTTCAGCTGATATCTGGCCATTGTCCTTTCCATCTTTGTCAACGTCTTCTTTAAATCCTTCTCTGTCTCGGCTATGACTGCTTTGTCGCCAGCAAATCGCAGAAATAATTAAGTGTGGAAATAGACAAGGACTTTCATTATAGTAAATATCGAACCGAATTCGACCGAGTCAAACCGGAAAATGTATCTTTTAATAGATGCTTTATGCTTTGGGCATCGCACTTGGAGCAAAATTACTATTTACAATAATTGGCTCGCAAAAAAGCGAATTAGGTACATGAAAAATAAAACAGAAAAAAGCTGTTGATAAAAAAATAGTTATGGCAGTGGGAAAGAGCAAGTGGATGGGAAAAAGGTAAAAGGTAAGCCCAGAATAAGTTACTTGAGACAGGTGATTAAGAATGTCAATGAAAATAATTACATAACTATGGAAAGATTAGCTGATAGGATTGCGGAATGGCGAGCTGCGCAGAACAAATCTTCGGATTCTTGACTTTTGATGATAAGATGCATTGGCGTCGATTGCAGTAAAACTTTGTGGAGGACAGGCTTCCGGGAAATGTGAGGGATATGGAATAACTCCCAGTGGAAAGGGTCCGAGGGCCCTCCCCCAGAAATTAAAATATAAATAAATCATCAGTATTGTGATTTTAAAGAATTGTTGACTACATTTTATACGATATCAGGAGAAAAAACAATATAAGGTTTAACTTTTTTATTCGGATGTTATTTTAGCATTCGATTTAAAGGATACTTTTAGGGTGTTGAATGACACAAAACAAACTGTTTCAACGTTGTGAAGCTGAAATACTGTTTTGACCGATTGATTGTGAGAATCATACGATTTCCGTGTAAAATAGCGCCCTAAGAAGATGGTGCTTGAAAACACAATCAAGCTAATTAATAATAACCGCGATTACTCAAATTAATGAATACATTTTCTGGCGGAATTTTTCTACATATCAAATATTGTGGGGGACGCTTCCCTCACAGGGTCGGAGCCAGTGATAAGATGTTTCCTACCGGTTATGGGTGATTGAAATTTTCGGAATCACGTGAGCCCAAACAAGTCAATCTCCATGCCCTATCGCCATGCCCTTCAGAACGATTTCGCTCTTTAAGTTTGGTAAACGTTGTTGCTAATCGCACTGCCAAATTTTTTTTCTTAAAAGTGAGGGGAAGAAGGCTGATAAGATAGGGTCCTTGGCAATTATCCTAAATGTACAAATTCACCATTTAGTGCCAACTTGAAATAAACCTCTTCTTAATTTTTTTTAATTACTGATATTTACATCTTCCATACCTAAATTACTCTCTTTTCTCGATATGAATGAAACATTAATAAACTTTTGAAAGTCTTTGAAATTGTTTTCTTTTAGGAGAGGGGAAGGAGATTGATTAGATAAAGTCCCTGAAAGTTATACTGAATGTACTAATGCACCATGTAGCGCCAAATACTGATTAATATCTTCTAAAAATTTTTAATGGCAGATATTTACAGCTTCCATGCATAAATTATTTTCTCTTCTCGTTATAAATGTACCATTAATAAAAAATTACGAACTCTAATTTGAGGGATATGGTGGGTAGAAATAAAGAACTTGGTAGTACTCCAAATATTTGATTACTATCTGACTGGTCAATACTATGGCGGAATAATTCCAGGGTGAAAAATAAAGGGAAATTTATACCCTTAAAATGACGCCCCAGAGTTTAAAACCGTAGGTTAATGAATAAGACGGAAACTTCAGTAACCTTAATATATGTGTCGCTAGGGCCATTTACGAGTGGCTTATCAGCTTATGACTTCAAGTATTCGAACGTTATGCTAAGGACTCTAATGCTCACGAATACGATGAGGGACAAAACAGAGTAATTATGTGTGAAGCTTGAGGCGCTCTATTTACGGAACATATTATTTCACAAAGTGCTAAAACAGAGATATCTTAGTTACGAAATTTTGGAGCGGGAAAGTTAAGATACTAGCTTGAGATTTATCTACGCTTGATCGTTCTAGTGATTTAAAATGGAAGCATCGCGCAATTACCGCTGAAGCTGATTCTATGAACTATGAGAGGAAAATGCTTATTCAACAGTATAATTCTGCGTTCTCTATTTCAACCATTCAGTGATTTAACTCTACGGTTTGTTTGGATAGGTGATGGTAGAGTTCACCCTGGACTAGGTCACACGCATATGAATTTATGACATTCAGAGTAGGGGTGACTAGAGTTCCTTCTCTATGCCATCTTCGATTATTTTTGTTCTGTGTGTGCTAAGGCTTCACCAAGGAGTGGAACCCAGGACTCGTAGGCAAGCATCCAAGCACTCTTTTTACTAGGCTACCACGCTCCTCTTCGGCGCCACAAACCACGTTCCTATTTATATACCTAGACGTCAAAAACTATCTTCAAGAATAGACAGATATAATTTCTGTGACAGTGACAGAGACAGATAATAATAGAGTTTCTACTAAGAAAGGTGGCTTAAAAAGTTTACAATAAAAGGTATACTGTATATTCTATGTATTTAATTATGCGTTTATATAAGAAAAATAGTTATCCTTGTGCAAATATTTGAAATACCATATTGTAATAATGAATGCAATCGGCAAGAGAACAAAAAAACTGAATGCAAAGAAATTTTACTTCTCATGTGTGCTAGCACCAGACCTATGTAAAAAATTTAAGATGGTAGCCCCAAAACTATACAATAAGGGGTACCTATATATTCCATAGTTATTTAAGTATGTCCTAATGTAATATATTTGAATGTTAATGGAATAAAGTTATATATTATATATATGAATTTCATAATTTCCTGGGTGTCTATAATGGCCGCGAGGGGAAATGACTGATCGAATTATTCATTTGTTTGAAGTGTTACTTTTTATCAGAAAATTGAAGGAGAATTTAGTGACCTATATACAAACGCGCTCTTTCACAGAGCAAAATCATGCGTTGGACAGTTTATCAGATAACGACCAAGGAAAAAAAAGAGAAAAATCAACATAAAATGACATTTCCGATATCAAAAGCAAAAGCAACCTCGTGAAATGTCAATGCTACCTATTTTTGCAGCTTTGTCCGAAAAAGCCTTGTGAATGAAGTAAGGAATCATTGTATTGGTAATGATTTATATTTTAGTGGTCTAGCCATCACGAAGAGTCACTCGCAGCCTTGATGACAGAGAGAACGAACAATAATAATTTCTCAATAGAACCACGGCAACACGTCAGAAATACTGACGAGAGTGATAACACGGAAAGTCTTATCTATGATTAATGAGAAAGTCCATTATTATCAGGATCATATTAGCTAAAACATAATGAAAGGAAATACGGATATCCAAATCCGTTTGGTTACTACAAAGTTGCAAGTGCGATTTATGCGTCTGTTAGCCGTAAAAATGCTCTCACATTTTGTTTACGATCGCAGAATGAAATTTTATTTACATCAAATAAGCATAATAACCATAAATGAACGTAGAAATATGGAGATTTAATGGGATTAAGTCAATTTAAAAATCGAATTAGTGTTTTTTAAATACATTTTGTGGCTCCAAGAAGGGGTAGTACGTACAGATACCTTTGTTTGCTCTTCCGCCTCTGTAACCATCGGATTAATCGCTGTCCAATAATTCCTAGCTCACTGATATATGAAACACTTTTGCTTAATTTTTTTTCACGCATTTGACGGTTTCCCAATTACGTTATACTATTTTTGCGTGCCATTATAAAGGCTTTGCTCGATGCCTTCTCGGCTTAAATACATTTACAAATTTTCATGGTGAAATAAAAACACAGTACTATTCCACAACCTTATATTTTTGGAGTCTACTAGTTTCGACGTTTACACCGTCATTATCAAGACTAACTGAGAATAGCATACAACATCCAGCCTTATTTATCCAACAATAGTGTGAGGGAAGGAGGGGGGAGGGGGAACTAAATGAGGAGGAGCATTGAGCATTGTTGGTTGGATTGGAGGTTCAAAACAAAAAGTATAAAAGCTTGGGGAGGTGGGGTGGGGGCAGGCAGATAAAAGTCAGGTGGTAACGAGGTTAATGAGAAGGGGACAAGGGAGAGAAGGGGATTTACAAATGACTATAGGGTGGTTTCCTATTATATTTTTATTGCCTCAATCGAAAGATTATTACTCCTGGAGTACGTATTTCACGCTTTTAGATTTTTAAATGACGATATCTATTTTTCGCAATTAAATGAAAAGTGAAAATTTTCAAGCGCGCGAAAACGCGACGGGTAAGTATGAATGCCGGGAAAAAGTCCGTGTGACGTCGTTCTGGGGCCGTATTCTGTAACTCCAAACCGATCGGTGCGGCACCGATTCGTCGGGTGCGACGTCACACCGACTCCCGGTAAGAAGTCGTGTGATTCTGTACGAACCCGGTCGGTGCGGCACCGACGAGAGGACGGGAGATCGTCGGTAGCCGTACCGACAGCAAAGAGGTGTCCGTACGGCCACCGACTAGTGGGTTTCATGAATTCCCCGGTGCGCATTGTTCGTTTTATTTTGTTTTTACCTCATCACCGAGTAAATAATGAGGTTTTCTCCAATGTTATCTTTTTCTGCCCCTTCGAATACGCCTCTATAATTCACTGTGTCATCATCTATATTAATTACCTTGACAGAAATATAAGATAATGGTTAATAAAAATGAGGTTTGCTAACATATAATGACTCTCTCATTTATGTTACCGCACTTTCACTCGCTTGTAATAGGCTTTATTTCTCTCTATCATCATTTACTTGCTCCTTTGACATAAAAAAGATATTTTTGATTAAATATGAGTTTTGCCGCAATGTTATCACTTTATCTCACTATGAATAGGCAACTATTATTTCACTCAATCATCATTTGGCGTTTCTCTCGGCATAGAAATAAGATCTTTTTATTTAAGTATGAAGTTTGCCACAACGGTATCAGTTTCTTTCATTTTTAACGGGCAACTATATTTAATTTCATCGTCAGCCATTGATTCCCTTGACGATAAAAGAAGATATTTGTTAATATGTATGAGGTTTACCGCAATATTGTCATTTTCTCTCACTTGGAATGCGCAACTTATACATATGTATTTCACCCAATCACAATTTATTTACTTCCTCGTCATTACACTTCTTTTAATTGCACCCAGCTCCATATTTTTATAACAATTTCCTAACTTGTTCCTCTAATATTACATTTGCATTTGAATCCTACGTTCACGTTCCATGGTATGCTATTTTCGTCTGCTACGGTGCCAATGGCATAATCTTCCGTTGATAACATTTATACGGAACTTACTTAATGACAACTATATTACCAAATCATGAATAAATAGCATTATACGGAACCAATATTTAAAAAAAGAAACTACGATCTCAAGGATAGTTTCAATAATTCATTCCAGCAACAACAATCTCCATCACATACAAACTTTATTGTGATGTTGTAATATTGTTTCCTTCGATTCTGTAGGTACAGCATTACTACCACACATTATATAAGCATTGTTAACAACTTATCCAATATCGTTTATCTTAATCTAGCAATAAGTCGTAATTTCCGCAAATAAAAAGATTGAGAATGATGACAACAAACTGTGCCAATGAGTCTTCACTTGTTTTTACCCTTCTTTCATTGGTGGAGACACGTGAAACTTCGGATATATTCGGATTTTCCCTGTTTGGGAAGGAAGGGGAACCGTACCGACTGGTTTGAAACCGACGACCTTACAGAATCGCTGAAAGTGTCGTCGTCGGTGCGGAATCCGTTGTCGGTACGGTTTGATGTCCAGTCGGTGGGCTTGAAAGGGAAACCGACCGGTGCGGCACCGACGAAATACAGAATACGGCCCCTGGTTCCCGCTGCCGCAACTGAGGTGACCTTGGGGCGAGGCTCTGAGCGCTAATACGACGCAGGATGCTAGCAGGTAGCAGAGTACCATGCTAGCTGGTAGCGCTTGGCTTAAATAAGGATTATTAATACCTTATCAAACGAAGAAAACTTTCCGACCTTAGCCAGTTATAATAGGTGATTATTAAGACATGTTTCCCTTAGCTCTGTGCCTCATGCATGCATTGGTAACCTCAGACGATGTAAAACTCCTATCTACTCGTATAGAAACTAGGTCCGTTTGACGTCACGTGGAGTGGCATCGCATGGGCGGCAATCTGGCGTTTTTCAAATGAGGATAAAATTGACCATTACCATTCGTCTAAACCGGTATTTCTAAAACCAAATAATTTGTATATTATGAATACACTAATGGTGGGTAATGAATCGCAATCAATGCCTTTCGTTTTCTTTGATGAAGGAAACTACCCTATTGTGAGACTAGACACACTTGCATGAAAGTTTAAGGCAAAAAAATTGGAAGGGGTTTCAATTTATGGGGATGCGGTGGAATGCATTGTATTTCTTTATTGGTGGGTCGCTTTGGGGTGGCCGGATCCCCCCTCCCCCTAATTCAAGCGAAAAAGGGCATCAGTTCTTGGCAACCATTATTATTATTTTAGGCAAAGAGATGGCTGCCGAAAATTATTTCTACGAAAGGGGCCTGGATGGGCCTGGTTCACTTGAGACTTTCCCCCCACCCCAAATCCTGGGGGAGGGTATGAACTCCCTGATTCCCCTACCCCACAGCTTGCCAGTGATAAAACATTATTCTCTCCAATGGACTACTATATTTTGGGTTATCACCGGCAGAAGCGTATGTAGATCATATATATATTTTCGGGAAGGGTGCAATTTCAATAGAAGGGTAAGTGGCTTTAAATAAGGACACCCACTGAAATTTTACGATAAAAATAAATGTGAATAAAAATTAATAAATGATAAAGTACAGTAATATTATTTTTTGGATTGGAAATACTGCGATAGCTGTAAGCGGCGGGCGGTAGATAGCTTAAATTTAAAAAAAATCCATATTTCGTATGGAGTGCGAGCCCTCTGAAGGCCATCTGTTACATCTGTTATATGCTCCTCTCTTTTATAATCTATACAGTAAAAGGTCTTCATTGGATAATAATTAATTGAGTTTTTCAAAGGGTAAGAAAACTGATGAAAATCTTACCCGCTCCTTGGTGGCCGCGACTCCATGCTTTTCTAAAGAGTAGTAACTTTGGAACAAATAAGCAAAGAAGAAACAATGTAGTTAAGCGAAGTAGCTGGTTATGTCCAACGAGATTCAGCAGTCGAAGTTGAGCTTCAGAATTGCCGCTATTACCAAAAAATATACTGCTAGAGCGCAGAACAGGGTGTGCGCTTGCGCGTGGACAGAAGAAAATCGAATTGAACGACGGAACGACGAGGATGCGCGACGAGTACTCAACCAGTGCAGTAAAAACTGCCGACGAAGGGACATCTTATGGGGAATTTAAAGGAGATACTGAGAGATAACGAGGCTCGAAGTCAATGGGAATACACAGACGCTGAAGGCCACGTTTTGGGATGCGAGGAGAGGTAATTATCACCTGAACGATGCCCAATCCGCCCCTAGGAAAAGTGAAGCAATACATTACGAAACATTCAAGAGTTATTTACCAGTTAGTTCACGACTGGAGGACGTTCTCTGCTCACTCTCACCAAATCCGAGGCCTCTTGTCGCCTATCTCCGCCGGATACACTCGCAGTTAGAAGGAATAATATGTGTGATAGTGGTTATTTTCTTTTCTTCAGCACTTCCTAAACTATCAAGTAGTTCAACTATGGTCGCAAGATGGCATTCTTATATTTCGCGGCTGGCGGCATATTCGTAACGTTCGAGTCGTGTACACGATCCCTATTCCTATATATTATCCTGGGGGTATTTTTCTGAGGGGATTGGCGCTTTGAATTATATCTTCCTGGAATTTTGGGGGGATATTGAATTTCTGGGACGCTCGGCCGACAACTTGAATAAGTTTCAAGTGAAGTATCAAATCCTCCAAGTCCGTGGAATTAGTTGTGGAAAAGGAAGGGTTACCCCTGGTAGGTGTCTGTATTACAGATATGGGCAGAATGTGGCAGGGAGAAAGGGGGAGCTGGTCCTCCCCCTTCTTTCTGCCAAGGTTCTCACAAGGGCGTACCCAGGATCAAAACTGGGGGGAGGGGGACAAACCATGGTTGTTTAAGTTGTAGGTAAGATTTATGCATGGAAAAGGTGAATGAAATCAACATTTTAAGGAAACTTTAATTGCTCTTTATTAGTTATTAAAATTATTTGCTTGAAAAAATATTATTTTCCTTAAAAACATTTGGGAATTTTGCTTATAGGGCAGGGGGGGGGGAGCTGCCCCCTCCTTCCCCTCGCTGGGTACTCCTCCGTGGAATTTCCAGGGCTGCTCAGCCCAACAGTTGGAATGTCCTGACTGTGTTTTATGACATAAGTTTGTTTGTTTTTAATCAGAGCAGATTAAAAAGCAGCACTATCATAATTTCCGCCAGACCTACACCTTCCCTGAGACATCGGTCCTCATTACTCCCCCTCTCACCACCATCTCCTTCTCTTACCCTCCTCTTCCCCTATTTGGCTTCCCCTTCAGAGTATTAAACATTATGATTTGAGGAGTTACCCGGATATAATACAAAATGTATTGAAACCAGTGGTGAAATAAAGTATTTGTGGTAAATATTTTATAACTGCATTAACATGTGAATTTGATTTACTCAATTTTAAAATCAAATGACTGGCTTTTGTGATCGAACTCAAAAATTGACGTCTTCGAACAGATATGGTACAATTTTGTGGCATAAAGTAGAGTTAGTACGTATAAAAACCTTCGTTTGTCTTCTGCCTCTGTAGCTATCGGCTTCATCGCTGTCCAATAATCCCTAGATAACTGCTAGATGAAACTCTTATGCTCCAGTTTTTTTACACAGTTGACGATCTTACAATTACTTTAGGCTGCTTTTGAATGCCATCAGAAAGGCTTCGCTCAATGCCATCTGGACTTCAATACCTTTGCAAGTGATGAATGACTATATGTTAGAATTCCCCAAGGTTAAGCCTGAAACAACTGTCTGCATAAGGCCAAAAATTTTCTTTTGAGGAGTTCACAGCTATTATATTTGATACTTGCTGATTCATATCCTGTAGTAATGAAAAGGGTGTGCTGGTCTGGTGAAAAGGGTGATGCATGTGAGTGTCTGACTCTCAACTTCTATCTCTTATAAATACCTCCAATGACCACCTCCTGGCCATTCATATTCTAAGTGGATTTGATGTTATTTTTGAAAACAAACTTAGTTTAGTAGGAAGAGAGGATAAAATAACCAACCGTGGTGAAGAATTAATATCTTAGTTAGTCTTGAAGTTAATTTCACTTTTAAGGAAGCATAAATATCCAGGTAATGTGGAGGTCGTCATAGTGTAACTTTGCTACTGCTAAGTGTGAATTAATGTGGAGGTTTTGGGGTCACTTATATAGTGGTGTCAATAATTCAGCATCTGTATCATCGAACCTTGTTCTCGATCCAAGTACGCTTTGACAAGAAGAGATACTTCCATAGCCTTATTTACCTTTGCATCTCCTCCTCTCATTAATGAAACAATCCAGACTAGAATTCTTCTGAATTCAACTGGATCATTACCTTTGCTATTTATGACCATCAAAAATGAAAAAGCATCTGTTTTTTTCTTTATAAGATATAGTTATCTGAACACACTGGGTATGTTATGGTAAGGGGATTGACTGCTGAGTTCAGTCATACCATGAGGGTAAGGTGGAAAAGGATGGGTGGAGGTAAACATGGCTTTTGTGTGAACCTGCTCTTAATGGAAGGTGCCAAAGAGACCATGACTTAACATCCTATCTGATGGATGGAGAGCTATAACTTGAAGTGCCCTCCATAAAGCTTTCAAGCAGAGATTGGGCAGTCTCGGACAACTCTCCAACATCGCTGGGATATGAAGTTGGACTCACAAGTTGGAATGCCCACTCTCTTGCCACCGCACACCAGCCTGGTAATTAAATTCGAAGATTGAGAGATACTGAAGCTTGAAGTCCATTTCTAGCACACTCTTTCCATTTATATATGAGTGGGTTGGAAGCCAAGGGTACAAGTGTACAATTTCTCTTTTCTATACAGAGTAAGGTACAGAAATTAGGTATAGAAAACAAACAAGATCAATTAGAGACTTAGTAGTGCATTTGATTTTCCACTCGATGTCAGCACAGAACAGAGACTTACTCGTTTCCCTTGGCAACCAGGATTTGTGTATTTATTATAACAATTAACTTTACCAAACTCCCATAAAAAAAACACTTGTACCCCTTGGCTTCCAACCCACTCATGCGAGATCTTCTCAATATGGAAGCCAAATGAGGGCCTTTAACTCCCTCATTTGAATTGAAATTATCTTTTTCCTTTTGATAATGGTGGCAGAGTAGGCCATCGAAACAATGAAGTAAAATGTCCCAACTCGGTTGCCGTCCTGCAATTTTCTCAGAATATCCTATTCACCAGGAAAGCACCAAGTAGTGCATCTCTCCTGATAGCAATTTCTTTAAAATTCAATTGTTTGTTGCTCTTCAGATCAGTACCAAATTTTTTACTATTAACTCTGGTGAATTAATACATGAGATTTATATTGGAGAAGTTACTTTTGGTGTAAAAACCATTATGTGCTACATGCAGAGGATCTCGGTCTTCCAGCTGCTTTACTGTAATAACAGAGTTTATTCAGTATGTTCTCTTTGTAAGTTACAGTATATAGTTGGTTTTATTAAATTTTGTGGGAGAACTAATCATTCCAATTGAGAATCTGGAAAACATTGACTTTACTGAATGTTTGACTCACTTATTTCACAATATCAGGAGTTTTCATTGAAGGCAAATGACTAGATCCAGCTACTTCCTCTAGCTCTTTCGCAATCACCAATGAACTTCTTCATTATTTGTTAAGATTTTGATAGTTCTGAAGTTCAGTAGGCAGGTATGCATTTGTTCGTAGACTTCTACCCATATGATGTAAAAAGCATTCAATTGATTCCCACGACAGTGACTTTTCAGGAAAATGGAGGGATTTTGGAATGACTAGGCACATTTAGCATCATGATAAACTTCTGTAACATACATTCAATATCTTAATTATTAATGGGTGTAAATACCACATAATATTCAGGTACAAAGTATTTTTGTAAATGGTCCAACATAAATACACAATTAGGTTTCTACACCCCACTTTCATCACTCATAAATAAACTGAATCAGAGATCATGATGTACGCTGCCACGATTGAATGTTTTTTTGTGGAGTACACGATCAGCAGACAGTGTAAATAATTCACTGAGAGTGTCTGCATGCCCAACTCCAACTATGCTCAATGGACGGCTGAGGCGACGTGGATCAACCACTGTTAAGGAGAGAAAGAGAGGCATCAGTTGCTTTCTGTCAGTATTTTTTTGCCATGAAAGTCAATTTATGATATCCAAAAAGTCGTAGGAAACCTCACTTATTATTAACAGAATAATATAAGGAAAAAGAAACTTTAGAATTGAAAAGCTATCATTTCTCAATAAAATGGAACAGGTAAAAATATGATGAAAGAATCATTGAATTTCCTCGACTGAATCTTATGTGCACTTCAGTAAATATTTTAATTAGTGTCTGCTTTTTATGCATTAAAAATTTCAATTATCACTGAAATTCACTTCATGTGTAAAGATGTACAGCTTAAGAACTTCAACCATAATGCCTCCTTTCAGCATAATTAAATGGCATCAAAGCTAGTATTTAGTTACTTACCACTGGGCCTGCGCTTGTGGATGACAGCAAGTTCCTGTGAAGGGTTCGATGGCTCTGGATTTCCTCCCTCGTACATTCCCTTGAACCCCAGATAAGGCGTGACTGCCCTGGCCACCAACGTCTCCAATTTCAAACGTTCACTACTTGGTGGACAGCTTTCGTTGACTCCCTGTCAGAAAATTATATTTTTTTTAAGAATGTAGTGTTTGGGTTTATTCATTCAATCTGTGATTCGACTCAATGGCTGATTTGGATAAGTGAGGGTAGGGCTCTCCCCAGCCTTGGCCACAGGTATGTAACTAGTACGCATTCAGGGGAGGGGGACCAGCTCTTTTCCCTGGGCTCCAAGGGCGTATCCAGGATCAAAATTAAGAGGGAGGGGGGGGGGGCAAGCCATGGTTGTTCAACTTACAGGTAAGATTTAAGCATGGAAAAGGTGAATGAAACCAGGATTTTAAGGATACTTTCACAGCTCTTTATTAGTTTTTAAAATTATTTGCTTAAAAAAATATTATTTTCCTTAAAATCATTTGTGACTTTTGCTTCTGGGGGGGGGGGGAGGGGAAGGGGGGGCAGCTGTCCCCTCCTTCCCCTTGAAGGGTACGCCCATGCTGGGCTACCTTGCGCTTTGAGGATTTTATTTGGGGATGTCTGGAAACTTCATCCAGGGACCCTTTTCTCACCAGTTAAACAGAGTACCCAATAGGATATCAGGGAAACACCCCACCCTTATTTTTGTACTTTCTGATGTGTATTAAATAAAAAATCATGAGAAACCTCAGTTGTTATTAATAGAATAGTGTTCACTGATTTTTGGTTATTATTATCAAGGAGGTTTGAATATGTATACTGGAGGCACTGTTTCTGAATTTTTAGCGTGGTCAAAGTTCCACCATCTTAGTTTGACAATTTTTGGACTCTGTCTCCTCCTGATATTTTGAGGTGGCTAAGTTTTGTTTTGAAAATTCACTGTAACAAATGAAAAATGCTACCATAATCATTAGTATTTTGCCGTTGATTGTCATTGAAGTTTTCCCATCATTTGCGGTATTTCGATTAATGTATAAACTTTGTGTCCTGTTAGCCACTTTATTGGTGGGGATATCCTTGAAAATATACTTTTATTCTGTAATTGTTGGATTTCCATTGCCTATAATGAATTAAATACCAATGTTAGTGCAGGAAAATGACTAGTTTACAGTCGTAAAATTTTATTTTCTGCTAAGCTGATTGCAGAAAGTAACCGATGTGATAATAATATTTTTTCCCTGGAAAAGATGTTTAAGATGAAACTTTGCAAAGCCTTCCAATGAAGTAAGAAA